>NC_056728.1:800030675-800113175 GCF_019279795.1 Protopterus annectens | reverse complement strand
CCAGGATCGCACTACAGTGGGGAAAAGGTTATATACCTTTCACTTGCCTTACAGTACTCTACACAGTGCCATATATACTAAGTTCAGGTCAGTGAAATGAGTTTTCAGTAATTTGTGTTTTCAATGATGTGGCTGGTGTTAAAAGAAATTCAGTGACATGAGATTCAATGAAACAAAGTAGACCCATATATATATATATATATATATATATATATATATATATATATATATGTATGTAGTATATGTATGTATACTTATCTATCTATTGGAAAATAGCGCACAAACTTTGATGTGTACATGAAATGACTGACCTGAATATTTCAGACAAATTTCAACATAGGTAAAAGTCATAAATTTCATAAAATTGAAACCAAAATATCCTTCAAGTCCATAAACCATCTCATCCTCCAGGCCAGCTACTTCTCTCCTACTGCATAGCCTAAAAATGCCCCCCCCCCTTTCGCAGTATTCCCAAGCATGACAATTTCAAAACCCAGCTACTATCTCATCTATCATCCAAATGGGAATGCCCATGCCACACCACAACATAATCCCCTCTCCACCCTCTCTCTTTCTGCACACCTCCATAAGTTTCCAACTGCTGTCTTGAACTGTCTATCTTCCATGCTATTCTACATAATTTCTTCTGGTACTCTCTCCATGCATTATAGACCACCTAAACTAAAGGATGCAGAAAAATCTAAATTTGGGAAGTTAGCTCTAATAAGAGACCACTCACTAGTGGAGTTCTTTGGGTTCTGAGCTGGGACCTCTCCTGTTTGGCAGCTACTTCTCTGAAGTAAAAGCCAATACCAAAGGTATATGGCTAACTAAGTTTGCAGATAATTGCAAGGTAGGAGCCCTCATTGAATCCCCAAATGACTTAGCCGCTTACACATACACAAAAAAAAAAAAACCTCAGAGAAAAAATCATGGATTAGCCTAAATGCCTAAAAATGCACTATTATATCCCTTGGGAAGTCATCTAACTGGGGAAATTACCACATTGAGAATGCGTCCCTAAGTGTTCACCCAGTTGTTCAGCATTTGGGAACTTATGTTTACAGTGACTTAATATTCAACCAGCATGTGTTAACTGTTGTAAAATCCTTCAATATTGCACAGCTTATAAACAAAGGGATTGTGTTTAGATCTAGAAATGTCATTGTTCCCCTTTATTCAGCCTTCATTTTGCCAGTTATTGAGTATAATACTCCTTTTTGCATGCATTGGTACAGACAAATGAAACAACTGGTATGCCCACAGAGATGAGCAAGAGGGAGTGTATAAATATTTGGGAATTGATGAAAGCTCAACAATAAAACATGAACAAATACGAATAAAACTTAGAAAGGAATATTTTAGAATACTTAAATTATTCCTGAAAACATTGTTGACAACTAGGAACAAAGTCCAAGCTATAAACCAGTTTGCTCTTCCTGTCCTAACTTACAGTTTTGGAGTGACTGACTGGCCCCAAAAGGTGTTGGATAAGTTAGACAGGAAAAAAAAATATCAGTGCATGCCAAGATTATATATTCCCTGTTCAGAAGGAGGTATGGGCTTCCTCAAAATTGATTACATGTACAGATCCGCAATCCTGGGACTACATACATATCTGCTGACCTCACAACAAACATAAAAAAAAAAAGCATAGTGAAGTTTTGAAACATGAGGAGAATAAATCTAAGATGATTTCCCTACTCAGTCTAGCAGAACCATATCAGCATCAAATGGGAATGCAAATCAAACCAGAGGTAGATAAAAATCAGGTAGCAACTGAAGGTGCCAAAAAATAAAAGAAAGAATATAAGGTGAAGGATCAGATGAGAAGGCAAGAAATATGGAAAAAAAACTCCTGGAATGACCTCATGTTAATCAGGATCAAATGCAGGAGTGGTGAATTCAAACTAAAAGACAAAAGGTTAATATCGGTGGCCAAAGATAGTGGACTACATGCATGTTGGTTTACAAAGTCCATTGAACATGTGGGAGAAACAGACAAATGTAGGTTTCTAAAACAGAATTGGAAACAGTTGCACACCTTGTCACTGGTTGTGATATACTAATGGTAGAAGGACTGTATACTGAAAGGCATAATAATGTGGCAAGACTGTTGCAGTGGGAATTGTGCAAACATTGTAATATTGAAGTAGATGAAAAACACTGGAAACATGAGCCACAAAACACCATAGAAAATGATGAAGTCTATATCACATAGGATCACCCATTACCAACAGTTCAAAAGATAGATGTGAGAAAAGCAGAAATAGTGGTCCATGAAAAGAAGATAAAAGTAGCATTCATCACTGAAATCACTACACCCAGTGGCTACAGTGTCTTGCGTACCGAGAGACACAAAGTCATAAAATATCAGGATTTTCAGGCAGAAATAAGAGCTATGTGGAAGAAAGATATCCAGAGAGTTCCAGTAGTAGTAGAAGCAAGCGGTTTTATAAAAATGAATCTACAATTATATTTAGATAAGTTACTGATACATGTAACTCTGTATGAATTGCAGAAGGAGTCATTACTTGGCACATTGTGGGTGCTGTGAAGAACATTTCTGGCTAATATCAAAGATTGAAACAATACTAATTTCATGAAATTTAATCATACTTTGACTTAAGAATGGGGTCCATTCGCGTCACGGTATTAAAAACCCAAAATACTTGGCGAAATTGACAAACAGAGATACTTTATTGAAAGGATACAAGGCCTAAACAGTGTGTCCTGCATGGACTGACTCAAAGCCCTGCCACTGTACTCAACATGCAGCAGACTGCTAAGAGGTAACCTGAGGCTGGAATACAAGGCATCCTCTAACTCAGTTCTGATGTATTTAATGCTAATCATCAGTCAGATGGCATCAGAAATACTTGATTTAGGGATATAAACTTCTTCTGCAACATCAACAGAACAGTTTGGAAAGACAGGCATATTTCCTAGAGGACACCACTGCTCTGGAATAGAGTCTCCATCCCCATAAAACAAAGCTCATCCCTGTCCAAATTCAAATACAAGTTTGATCTATGGATGTGATACAGAAAATTTACTCCTGGACTGTCCCCTGTGCTACTAATGAACCGAGGTAGATGCTGAATGCTTTATCCCATGCAAACATCCCCTCAAATTACATATGGTATGATTACAGTTTTTCTCACTAAAGATAATATATGATTGATCATGGAATGTTTAAGGTAATGCAACACCAAATAGGATAGGTTAATTAAGGATCAAAATGGCAATTAACTAGGCTTAAATTGTCCTGCAAGGGCAGCTAACCTAGCATCTACCTATTCATCTATTAATCTATAACAGCTTTGAAGGTTGGTCAGCCATGAGGCAAGTAGCGTAGGCTATTGAAATAATGATCTAGATGTTCAACATTTGGCATAACTATTAATTGATCTACTGCTCATTTGTAACAGGTATGCAGCAAAGCACAGAACAGTACTAGGGAAAGGTACTAAGAGTACCACACGCGCGCATACACACACACACACACACACACACACACACACACACACACACACACACACACACACACACACACACACACACACACACTGCTGTCCAGTGTAAGGACACACACACAGTGAGAACAGAACCCCTACATATCTAAGTACACAGAACACAGTACTTTATGCAAATTCCATGGCATAAGTCTTATTTATATAGGATTGTAGGTGAACTTATAGTAGATGACATTAGCAGACCATGTGGGAAACAAGAGGTTGGGAGGTCTGCATGAAATGGATGGACTCTTCTACACTCCTGTCTTTCTTATGGAAATGCAACTGTTCTCTCCCCACATAGCCTTATGCTGCTCCCTCCCCATAAGCTTTTCTCTACCTCTGAGCCTAAACCTAACCTGACATAATAGTAAAAGTAAACTCACCTGTACAACCCACATTAACCTCTACCACCTCTGCTCTCTTTCTCTTCTCATCTCTTTTCCCCCTCATTCACAGTTACCTCTGCCTCCCTACACTTCAGATACCTTCTAACCTGAGAACATATTCCTGTTCTTTAGCTTAAAATAAAATCTGCAACTAGGTATTCCTGTTCTTTAGCTTAAATAAATCTGCATCCACAATTTCTTCTCAATAATTTCCCTGTTCCTACTCTATATCATACCTTCATAAATACTTGAAACCATGAAACCATATAATTTAAGTTGTTCTCTGACTCAAATTCATTTGTCATTTGTGTTTCCCTTTACTTTGATTATAACTGTGAACACACTGTGTAACACAAACTTATTTAATTGTATTCTTTACCTCATTTAATTTGATTTTATATGTGAATAACTGTGTATAACACTATGTAATGCGGAGCTTTTCTCCCCGGGCCTCCACAGAAAATGGGCTCCGTGAGCCCAGTGGACCTCCCAGGTCATCAAACTGAAATAAATAAATAAATACACCTTCTTCTTCTTTTGGCTTTTTCCTGGTTAGCAGTCGCCACAGTGGATCACCTGTCTGCTCATGATTGGCAGTGGAGTTTTACAGTGTCGAGTTGCCAGCCTGGCGCCCAACCTTCCACAGAAAGCACACACACATGCACGTACTCATACCTAGGGCTAATTTAGAGTGTCCACTCCACCTACAGCATGTCTTTGGAATGTGGAAGGAAACCGGAGCACCTGGAGGAAACCCACGCGACCACAGGGAGGACATGCAGACTCCACACAGAAGGCACCCCAGCCGAGGATCGAACCGGGGAACCTCTTGCTGTGAGGTGACAATGCTAATGGCTGCACCACCATAGCCACTCTAAATAAATAAATAAATACATACATAAATAAATAAATGTGCAGCCTTGAGCAGGTGTCGAAATACTGGCAATCTATTTAATTATGTAATTGGAGAAGTAACTGCAAGATACACATGTCTACTCTGCTATCTAGACACACACACACACACACACACACACACACACACACACACACACACACACATACACACACACACAAACACACACAGTCAACTGCAGTGAAAACATAACTCTTAACTATCTAAATACACAGACTATAAAACACAGTACTTAATGCAAGCTCTACAGCACAAGTCTGATTTACATAGGAGTGCAGGTGAACTTATAGTAGATGACACCGGGAAGCCATGTGTAAGACAAGAGGTTGGGCGGCCTGTATGAAATGGATATGTAGGCATGAACAAGTATCAAAATATGCCCTAAACTGCAATGTCATAACAGTAAAACAAAGGTTACACACCCAGTACCAAAACCCAGGACCATCTGTACTCCAGCCCTACACTTACATCTGCTGCCATAAGAATAATTGGATGATGTTGCCTATTTTACTTTTCATTCCTCAGGTCTCACTGTTAACCGCTGCACAGAGTCTCTTAGTGGGTTTGCATGATGCCCAATAATATTCATTTAATGCATCTGGTTTCTATTTCTGTCTGTCTTTGTCCTGTCTCCTCCCTGGGCTCCAGCTTGCACACTGCTGCACTTCATGCAAACCAGATAAACCCAGGCAAATCTGCCATTCTTTTTCATTATTTTCCCATGTTTGCACTGAGTGGTACAGCTTGCAAACACTGCAAAAGGGGAAAAAAAACAGTAACAACTAGTACCAAAAAGTAAAGTATCAATGTATTAACACATGCTGTCACAGAGTCACCTTCTAGCTTATCAGTGAGAGTGGTAGGCCTAGCTACCACAAATGGAGTGGTTTCTGGCCCAGAAATTGTAGTTTATTGGCCGTTTGGGCAGTTTTTCTATCTCTTTTAATTTTCTGGTTTAAAAGCCCACGTTTGCGCTTTTCCCGTCTTTCCTGTAACTCATCTAGTCCAGATACAGATTTGCTGTATCCAGGATTGTATGTAAGCTTCTGAGCCCCCCAAGCCTTTCTGTGTTGGAGGAAAGCCTTCTAGCTTATCAGTGGGAGTGGTAAGCACTAGGTAGCCTATCTAGCACAAGACAAGTGGTTTCTGGCCCAGAAATTGTTGTTTATTAGCTGTTTAGGCAGTTTTTCCATCTCTTTCAACTTTCTGGTTTAAAAGTCTGCATTTGCACTTGTTTTCTACAATTCCTGTAACTAGTCTTGTCCAGATACAGATTTGCTGTATCCAGGACTGTTTTTAACCTTCTGAGTAGTGTCAAAGTCTGCTCTTCAATTTTTCCCTTAGATCTGCTAGTTCTTTCCTCTCCTGCACTTTTACTAGCTTATTAGTCTAGCACTTTAACAGACTTCTTCTAGCAATTATTGTAGCACACAAAAGTGCTACCAGCACTAAAAGTTCTACAAGGAAAAAGCTCTAGTACTTATTTATTTTATTTTATTTTACATTTGTTAACCGGGAAATTCTGACTGGACCAGGTCCATTTTCAGCAGAGGCCCGGGGAGAAAAGCTCTAGCATCAAGTTATACAAATTAAGTACATCCAGCATAATACACAAAACAGGTTACATCATGTATGCTGAGCATAGTAATATAAGAAATTAATAAAAACACTCCAGGTAAAAGAAGATATAGAACATAGGCAAAAGACAATGTCAGTTACAGTACATCCAGCATAATACACAAACAAGTTTTATCATATATGCTGAGCAGAGTAATATAACAAGAAATTAATAAAACACTCCAGGTAAAAGAAGATATAGAACATGGGTAAAAAGACAATGTCATTTATACATTGGTAAGAGAAGAAAATGTATCAAGTAAGATTCTATAGTTAAAAGTACCCTTTCAGATGACCAAGCCTACAGGGGATCAGAGATCCAGCATGTGATCAGAGAGGAGTTTGGGGAGTTAATAGTAGTATGGGTAGGGTTATGTGATACAAGGGCATAACCAGGTACTAAGAAGGTGCGATTTGACGGAGTTTTTGAATATGGATGTGGAGGGGGCAGAGGATACGGATAGGGGAAGAGAGTTCCAATTTCTGGCAACAGTGGGGGAGTAGAGCACTTTCCCTGCATTATTGTTAGCCTTGGTGATGGAGAGGACAGATTTTTCACTGGATCTTAGGTACCAGTTTGCAGTATAGACAGTAAGTAGGTTGCATAATGAAGGGTTTTTGTCAGGATATTTCAGAATATTGTAGGCTGTGCCCAGCTGGTGATAGTTAAGTAGCTGTGGTAGCTCAAGCCATTTTAGTTCTTTTAGTGCAGCACAGTGATGGGTTTCATAAGTTGAGTTAGTAGCAAACTTGGCTATTTGATTGTAGCATGATTCTAGTTTGTCTAGGTCACATTGTCTGATTTGGGTAAAGATTGGTGCTGCGTATAATAGAGTTGAGAGGAGGTGGCTTTGTGCAAGAGTGACTCTTGCTTTTTGTGAGAGAAAGGACTTATGTCTGTATAGGGAGCCTAGTTTTTTGTGTACTAGTTTTATGGTATGTGTGATGTGAACATCAAAGTGGAGATTATTATCTATTTCAATGCCCAGAAGTTTGGTGTGGTTAGAAGGGGAGATGATGGTGCCGTCCTTAGATGTTATGGTAAAGGAGAGGGTTTTTTTTTTTATCGATTAGGGGTAAATAGTAGCAGTTTTGTCTTTTTGGGATTTAGAATTAGTTGGATACCTGATATCCATTTTTCTACTGAATTAAAGGTATCTTGAGTGAGTGTATGTAGGGTGGTGGGAGATGAGGCGGAGCAGATCAGGGTTGAATCATCCACATATTGTATGAGTGTGGCATGTTGTGTAGAGCTATTGAGGTTGTTTGTGAAAATAGAGAACAATAGCAGGCCCAGTATAGAGCCCTGTGGGACTCCTATGGTGGTTGGAAGTTGTGTAGACAGAGTTCCTTTCCAATGGACTGATTGTTGCCTGTCAGATAGGTAGCTTCTGAAACAGGCTATAGTAGAGGAGGTGAAGGATAATGATGTTAGTGAGTCTAGTTGAATGAGTGGGAGACCATATCAAATGCTTTTGAGATGTCTAGGAAAATGGCTGATACATATTTGTTATCATTCCTGTGAAGGTTTATATAATTAGCGAAGGATAGAAGGGCTGTGGTAGTGTTGTGATGTGGACAGAAACCGTGTCGTGTGTTAGATAGTAGATTGTGTATGTTAAGAAATGTCATCACTTGCAAGTGGATGCATTTCTCAAGAATTTTAGATGAAGGGCAAAGGATGTCAATAGGTCGGTAGTTGGAGAATTCATAAAAATGACCTACTTTATGGAGAGGAATGATGTGAGATACTTTCCAGAGTTTGGGTATGTAGGATTCTAGTATGGAGCAGTTGATAAGGATGGAGGCAGAATATGACAGGGAGTCACTAGCCATTTTTAGGTGTGCATCAGGTATGTTATCAGCTGCCAGTGTGGTTGGCTTTAGTTTTAGGAGTTTTTTGATAGTTGAGGTGGGCACTGGTGATAGGCTAAAAGAGGGGCTGGTATGGGATAGGTTAGGTTGTGATTGAAGTAGACTGTTTTTGGTTATTTGACTGGACAGGAATAAGATGAATTTAGTAAAATGGTTATTAAACTGAGAAGCTATGTCTATGGTATTGTTAGAAGATCTGGGTGCTGGAGTTATGGTTTTGCCTGGCTTTAGTAGGGAGTTAATGGCATGCCAGAATTTTTGTGGATTATTTGAATATTTCCTTTGGGTGTTAAGAAAATAGTTTTGTTTGTTTACTTTGGATTCAGCTTTGGCCTTGTTTCTAAGCTGTTGATAGTATTGCCTGGAGCTAGGGGTTTTATCAGTTTTCCAGATTTTCCAGGCTTTATCTCTAGCTCTTAATAAGGCTCTGGTGTTCCTATTTAGCCAGGGTGCATAGTTGGCTTTAAATCTGATCTTTCTGCTGGGAGCTAGACTGTTAAGGATGTTAGAGAAGGTAGTATTGAAGTAGTCTACTGCCTGGTCTAACCAAAGTGTCCGTAGTGGTTCCCAGTTGCAGTGGCTTAGGACAGAATTTAGGTATTGTGGGGTAAGGTTACGGTCATATCGTACAAATTTGTAGACTACTGGTTTGGGGTGATTGGAGTGTTTGTGGAGTAGGAAGGTGGGGAGATGACCACTTAGGTCATCTGGGAGGCAGCCTACTGTATAGTTTTGTTTGGGATAGATGGTTAGTGTCCAGTCCAGTATGGATTCTCTCTTTGTTTTCTCATCTATTCTAGTTGGTTCTTCAATTAGTTGAGAGAACCCATATAGATTGATATGTGTTGAGGGGCTGCTGGAGTTACAGGCTGCCCAGTCAGTGTTAAGGTCACCTAGTAGGATTATTTCCTGAGGTAGATTGTCCTTTGTCTAGTGTAGGATGTCTTCTATTATGAGTGAGTTGTTGCCTGGAGGTATGTAGCAGCATATTATATTGATCTTCTTGGTGTTTCCTATGGATAGGAAAAAAATAGGACTTCAGCATTTTGAAAAATGGGTGGTGTAGTGTGCAGGAGATGGAGGTTAAGGGTGTTTTTAAAGAGAATGGCTACTCCTCCTCCTTTCCTGTTTGTTCTATCAGATCTAAGTGTATTATACTCTGGGGGAAGAAAGTCTTCATCTTGGATGCAGGGTTTAAGCCAGGTCTCTGTAATGGTGAGTATATCAGGGTTGTAGTGGGCTATGAATGCATGTAGGTCTGTTAGCTTGTTGGTAATACTTCTTATGTTGAGATTTAGGATTAGCAGGTCAGATGTTTGACTGGCTGAGAGGGGACCTGGATTTGGGTGAATGTCACCAGAGGTTAGCAGAGTTTGTAGGAGTGTCAGTATGTGTTTTTTAATATTAATTGTTTGTGAGCTTGGTCTAGGAGAGTTTTTCTTAGTTTGGTGAGATGGTGTCATTTTTGCTAGTGAGTAATATGTAATTGTAAGATTTATGATTGTAGGGCAGATGTAGAAGTGTGAGTGGGTTTGAGAGGGTGGGCTAGTGTGGGTAGTGTGATAGGAGTAGTTGTGCAGCGGTAGGTCTGTTTGTAAGGAAGTTAGGAAGGTTAGCGATAGTAGAGCTAGTGATAGGGTTGTGAGTGTGGGTAATATGATACTACACTGAGTGAGTAGTACAACTAGGATTCCTGGTTGGTTGTGTGTGAGGGTAGAGGTGTGTTGTTTGGGAATGTGTTGTTGGGAGTGGGAGCAGTGTGGGATGTAATTGGATTGGAGGTGGGGGGAGGTAGAATTAGTGGGTTGGGCTAGTTAGGGAATTAGGGGTTGGACTACAGGTCAGGTGATTAAAGGTTAGAATAAAAGTAGAAGTAGTGGGGTCTGGTAGGAATAGGGGGCAGGGAGGGGAGCAGAGCAAGCCCGAATGCAGCGAGGATGAGCGAAGAGGGCTAACGCTGACTCCAAGTGTTTCCTTAGGCTTTGGTAAGTATGCAGTGTTAGCTTAAAGGGTTATATGTTAAACTGAAAATTTTAACTGTAATTTAAACTGTATGTTTGCACTAAGTTATTATTAAGTTATTTCTTATTATTAATGCACACCCCTCCAGGCATGTCTAAAAGTGATTTCCCTTTGCTTTCTCCTATAAACCCCTCATGTACACTGACAACCCCCTCCTCTTACCTCCCAACACACAGACTTGTGAGAGATGCACTTATATATCCAAACTGGAAGTCACACACTCTCTAGCCAACACTGGAATAGCTGGTCAAGAGGAAAAGGTCAACACTTGCACCACACCACATGGAATACATAGCCCTCCAGAACAGCCTGGCACTGCCTTCACATAAAAACACAAACCAAACACCCACCTTTATGGAGGCTCTCAATAAAAATCTACCCAAACAGCAGAGACCTCCAAGACAGAAACGCACTCGACCACTACAACACAACACTAATCATGAGACACATAACTCTCTTAAACAGTGTGCCACTCAACCAAAGCCCCTAACACAAAACGGCATACCCAACACACTAGTCATAGGTGACTCGATAGTGAGGCACACTGATGTTCCACTCACTAGGTTGAATAAGGAGAAAGTAACAATCATCCGCTTGTCAGGCACCAGGATCTGACACATAATGCACACAATCAGGTCCCTCAACAACAGGTACAAATATGACTCTGTCATTGTCCATTTGGGTGTGAATGACCTGAGACATACCTCTCTGGACTACATGAAAAGAGACATGGAGGAGCTCTCAGATTATGCAGCCCAGGTGGGTAAGACCCTAGCCCTGAGCAGCATCCTACCATCACACAGAATGATACTACAGTACAAGCAGAAAATGATTGATTTCAACAACTGGCTAAGTTTCTGGTGTCATTCTAAGGGGATCCAGTATCTGTCTACCTGGGATGACATAGTTGACAGACCTCAATGCTTTGCCAGAGATGGCCTGCATCTGTCACCCCTGGGCTTCTGGATACTGGCCAAGGCTCTTGTCACCCCTATAGTGCCTTTTTTAGGCGGTGTTCCAAAGACCAAATTACCCCAGTAACAGCTACAAACAAATGCCATCTGAGGGTCATGCTGCTCAATGCTAGAAGTCTAAGTCTCAAAATGCACTCACTCGAAGCACTCCTTAAAATGCAGAAAACATCGACATTTGTGTCATGACAGAGACCTGATTCAAGGCAGCAGAAAGCACCCCTGCACTACAAGGGCATAACTCATTCCACACCTTTCGACCCCAGAACTTGGACTGAAGCTCCAAAGGTGGTGGTGTTTCCATATTCATAAAAGATGTGCACAGCTCCAAACTGGTAGCCCAACATGATTCATCTGAGATACTTCAGGTGCAGCTAACACTGGGTAGGACAGCGATTCAGGTCATAGCCTGCTATGGGTCCCCAACCATGTTCCAAGACTCACAGTCCACGTTCCTAAGCACCCTGGAGAATATTAGGGTCTAACCTAACACTCTTATACTGGGCAACTTACACTACCCCTCCATTAACTGGGAAAACTATTCATGTACCAATATACTTGCCCAATGTTTCCTGGAATTCATTAATTCCAATGCTCTGGACCAACTAATTCTTACCCCCACTAGAGGTAGCAACATCCTTGTCCTGGTCATTACTAACATAGGTGACCGTTGCTCTATACCAATAGTCGATTGCTCTCTGGTTAGATCTGACCACATACTAATCACCTTGGAAATCCACATCCCTCCCAACCCCTAGCAAAGGTAACCACCATGAAAAACTTCTCCAAAGCTAACTTTGCGCTCCTAAAAACAGAGGTGGCTAACTTCACGGCACCCATGCAAATGGGGAATAGTTGCATGACTGCTGAATCATACACCAATGAACTGTATGAACACGTACACATTTGCATGGATCTCACCATATCAAACAGAACCAAGACGCTCTCCTCCAAAAAAAGGAAGCCAATCTGGTGGTCCCCTGCCATAAAAATGCTCTACAACAGAAGAAAACTGATGCAGAATATGGTGAAGTCTCACGACTGGAAAAACTCCCTTATCATCCTTAACAAAAGTTGAGATCCTTCATCACATCTTCTAAAGCTAGCTATGAAAGAGAATTGCAGCAGATAGTAAAGACAACCACAAGTCCTGCTATAGTTATGTAAATAATCTCCACGGCAATACCCAGATATGCTCTGAGCTACTGCACAATGGTACCGCCTATACTGAGCCAACAGATGTTGACAATATATTGGTCGACAGATTCAGTGCCAACTTTATCCCTCTCTCCCCCACAAAAGACAGTCACAATATCAGTAGATTGCCAGGCACCCAGTATTACTACTTCTCAGGTTAAAACAGCACTGTCCAAGGCCAAGAATACAGCTTCTATGGGACCTGAATATATCCCTGGCTGTGTTCTACATGAACTACAGAGTGAACTGGCACTTCACCTGTGATCCCTGTGCAATCACAGCCTCACCTTAGGCTTTGTCCCTACAGAATGACTCACTGCTACAGTTATCCCTTTCCACAAAGGAGGAGCGACTACAGACCTTGGGAACTATCGCCCCATTAGCCTGATGAGTCTGATATGCAAAGCTATGGAATACACCATCATGGACCTAATAAACAAGGATATAGGGAAGTGACAAACTCTGGATCTCACACGGTTTGGTTTTGTGAAGGGTAGATCATGCCTGTTCAACTTGGTTAACTTCTTTGAGTCAATCACTAGAGCTGTGGATGAAGGCAAGGTGATTCATACAGCCTACCTTGATTTGGACAAGACCTTTGATACCATTCCTCACTCAGGAATCATAGAAGAACTCACTAAGCTAGGCATCGACCCCTATATCACTAGGTGGGTTGCAAACTGGCTCACAGGTAGAATCCATAGTGTGAAAGTAGCTGACTCCAAGCCAGACTGCTGACCAGTTACTAGTGGAGTACCACAGGGTTTGGTCCTGGGTAGTCTCCTGTTTGGTATCTACTTCGCTGAAGTCCAAGCCAACATGAAGGGACTCTGGCTGACAAAGTTCGCAGACAATTGCAAGTTGGGAGCTATTACTAACTCCCCAAGTGATGTTGACATCTTACAGAAAGGCCTCACTGAGATCAACAACTGGTGTCAGAACTATGGCTGTAAGCTCAATGCCAAAAAATGCGTTGACATCCCCTTTGCAACAAACCCACTTCCCATGAATTACCACATCGATGGTAGCCCACTGAACACAGAAGGCATTAGAAGTGATCTGGGAACACAGGTTGAAAGCAACCTCTCTTTTGACCACCACATTGCCACTGTGGTCAGAAAGTCCTTCTATGTGGCACATCTTATTGCTAAGGGTTTTGTATCCAGGAAGAAAGAGGTCATTGTCTCCCTCTACTCTTCCCTCATTAGGCCAATCATTGTGTACAATGCCTCATTTGGCATGCACCTCACTAAACACCTGCAACAACTGGAGAGGCCACAAAAGTACTTCACAAAGAGGATCCTAGGCCTTAAACATTTGTCCTATATGGACAGACTCAAAAAACTCCAGTTATCCTTTGTCTCATATCACCTACTTAGAGGTGATCTCTGCTTGACTTACAAAGCCATGTCTGACCCAGCTCTGTTATAAATGCTACATCTAATGAAATCGCAATCCCTCCACAACACATGATCCAGAGACCTCAACCTCATTACCACAATCAACAGAAAATGCTGGAGGGACAGGTTCTTAACCCAGAGACTGCCCATGCTATGGAATAAACTTCCCATGCATGTGAAGCAGAGCACCTCACTGCCCCTCTTCAAGAAAAATCTTGATGAGTGGATGGGAAATAGAAAATTCACCCCAGGGATCACACCAGTGGCTTTACTCGACAGATGCACTGGGAACTAAGGTCGGGTGGCATGATACCAGAGTAATCCTATGGGCTAGGCTTGTAAAGGGTCCAGGTTCATTAGTTTAGTACACAGCTATGAATCTATCAACCTATAAGTGGCAGGTATGTTTCATAGAAGCAATAATAACTGTCAGACTTTAGCAATGTGCCTCGCTAAGCAGTGCACGAACAGGTGTGTCTTGCATACATATCCACTTTGCTAATTTTTGTGCAATGGAGAAGTACATATTATTAAGTATGACTGCTTCTTATTGTCCACTTCTTGTGCATGACATGACATTGAATGTGGAAAAATTAAATAAACGATGGCCCTATTTCACAGTATGTCACATATTTACAATACAGTCTTGTGTTGACCCCCCCACAACATGCACTGCAACCCTAGTGTCACTGCACGTTTTCCCCACATATATCACCTACAGTACAGAAAGTAATATCAAGTGTATCATATGCAATGCACTTCAATCTGGTAACATGCAGATCTATGACTATTGACCCATAAGTGTAATAATCCTTATCTCAAAGCTAGGGAAAAGACCAGCATGGAGCTTATCCACACGGACATAACTGACCTTCAACACACTTGAGTCAATCCGTGTTGTGTTTTTCAAGTTTAGATCTTGCCTATTGAACCTCATAGACTTTTCTGATATTGACCTCATAGGACAGGACATACCACCAATGTTCAGATGTAATTACTGGTTGGGTGATTGCAAGTCAACTTTGACAATATCCCCCATGCGTGTCTCATAGTGAAAAATGTACCATCTGGGAATTAAGCCATACAGTGCTAGCTGGACAGGCAACTGGCTCACCAGCAGAACACACATTCTCAGAGTTGGCACTGCATCTTCCCACTAGCCACTTACCAGTGGAATACCCAAAGGATCTCTGCTGGACCATCAGCTGTGTGGAATCTACTTCACTGAAACACAGCCAAAGGTAGGTGGCCTGTGGTTTGTCACATTTGCAGATGACTGTTAATTGGACACATTCATATAGAGCCCCCAGTGATGATAACATATTATAGAAGGGACTGACAGAGACAACTGATTAGTGCCAAACTCACAGGCTGAACCTTACAACAAGCAATGTTTCATTGTCCCCTTCGGCAATGAAGTATCCCTGCTAATTATGATATACATATCACCCGTCTCAGCTCAAACACAGTGTTGTGAGACTTGTGAACACATGTTCATAGCAATCTGTTCTTTCATCACTATGTGTCCATAGTGGTGAGACACACATTCTGCATTTCACACATCATACATACATCACATCTAAGGCCAGGGAGGTTATAGCTCTGCTGTACTACATCTTTATTAGACCACTAATTGAGTACAAGGCTCCCTTCCGTCTGTATGTCAACAGACAACTGCAGCATTTGCAGAAAGAAAAATAGAGGTTTGTGACTGGGAGAATGCATGTCCTGGGAAAGAATATAAGACCTGTCACTGTTCTTAGGTTCCTGCAGGCTGCTGTGAGGTGACCTATTCCTGTCCCTACTGGAAATGATGGACATCTGAAAATCAAATGGAACAAGAATAACCTGCCCCAGGTTATGACATAAACAAAACACTGCAGGAGAGACAGATATATATTCCAGTGACTTACACTCTTTTGTTATAGGCTCCCACTGCATGTGAAGCAATGCTCCTCAATGACTCTGTTCAAGCTCAACCTTCACTACTGGTTGGGTGATTGTAAGTCACCTCTGGGGTGGCACTTATGTCCCTCACAGACAGGCGCAGTTGTTGCTGCTCACAAAATCACTCTGCTAACACCAACCATCTAAATATGCATGGTAAGAGTACTTGTGTTTTTACAAAGCTAGGTTTCTATTGCCTCATGTATACTGACAACCATGTACTCGTACAAATTACAAATATAATATGTGAGAGATGCAACTATACAATAAATCTAGAATAAATGCTCGCTCTTTCTCAGATAACAACAAAGCAGATATCAAACAGGTTGTCAACGCACACACACTTCACCTCCTCAACAGACCAAGTGCACATCACATAACCCCACATACTCAGAGGTAGTCATTAGAAGCTTACCAAAAGAGGAGAGACCATACAAACCCAAACCTTCTGCATACATTACAGTCCCATCAGAAACCACTACACATACAAAACAAACATATCAGTGTGTCATCCATTAATCCCTTAAGGTAAAACACCTGAAAATCAATCTCTTGGTCAAAGGCAAATCCATAGTGAGACACTCAGATGTCCCCCTCACCAGGTTGTACACTGCTGATGTCATCAGGTATACCAGATTTTTGGATATGAAGTCATCCCACCAGGGCATGGTCAGACACTGGCCTGAAGGCCAGGCAGATGTCACCTCATCTTATACCTGACATATTACAGTGACATGACTTTTAATCTATCCACATACACCATGGCATAGTTTGTAGGCCCTATGTTATATTGCTGAGAAAATCCTGTGGTCTCTCTAGCTGCTTCATGTGTCTGTTGAGCTACATGTACTGATGAGTTTTGACTATAGTGCTGTCATACAATCCTAAGATGCGAATATGATGGAGTGACTTATGATGTGCTCTATACATTTGTCCTGGAAAATAGAGAGAAGTTAGAAAGTAATGATACATATTGCAGTTTCTGACTTCACAACCCTTACAAAAGCATTCACTATAAAGTTGTGAAATTCTGATGCTATCAACTGTCTAACTTTCCAAGGCCAATATAAGTTAAAGGTACAATGAACAGTTCAACAAAACAAATGCAGATATACTAAGCACTAAGTTAGCTACGCACCCTGAGCATCAGACACAGCCTTTATATCCCAGAATCCACAAGATAAAAGACAAGGATATGGCATCACTTGCACAGAGTGTTGTGTGGAGGTCTTTACACATATAAGTCAGAAAGTAATGATACACATTGCAGTTTTTGGCTTCACAATCCTTACAAGAGCATTCAACTATAAAGTTGTGAAAATGTGATGCTATCAACTGTCTAACTTTCCAAGGCCAATATAAATGAAAATACAACGAGCAGTTCAACAACAAAAATGCAGCTATACTAAGCACTAAGTTAGCTATGCACCCTGAGCATCAGACACAGCTTTTGTATCCCTGAATCTAAAAGATAGAAAACAGTGATATGGCACAGTTATCATCACTTGCATGGGGTGTTGTGTTGGGGGATGGGGGGCAGGAAGCCTAGGCTGACACAAAAGGTAGGTGAGTAAATGTGAATAAGAAGGAGAAGAACTCCAACACTGGGATAAAACAACAAATGGCCAGTGAGACAAAATGAGTAACTGTTGTGTGTGCATCTGTAGGGGTCCTCTGAGTGAAATTGGTGTGTAAGTGTCTGCATAAACACAGCCAAGCTCTGTGCTAGGTCGATTTCATGGTCTGTCGGTCATGTATGAGCCATGTATGGTAGAGATGGCATTCATCATTGCCATCCCCAACCAAGAGAACTGGCTCTGCCTGGAATCACACTGGCAGGTCTACATCCATAGTCAGATGCCGTACTGCTACTTGAACATGACCAATGTCTGCTGGACAAGCTCCCTTCATGGGTATGCCCAGGACCCTGACCCCATGGTCTGCCATATCTAGGTATGGACAGCACAGTCACTGATAGAGCATTGGAAGTACTTCCACTATGGGAGCATGATCAGTCTTTGCCATGTTGGCTGACAGCAGATGGCTGACAGCAGATGATGTGGCTGACCTACATCCACAAGGACACTGTCCCCCTCCCAGCAGACATTCCATTGCAGATACTGCTCATTCCATGACAGACACCCCTTGGTCCATTACAAAAAACCCTCATTCCAACCTGCCATTTATCTGATCCAGTGAATCTGCAACAAGGTGGAGGCAGTCATGTATGTCAGACTGTGCCACATCCACAGCCCTGAGCATTTGTCTGGAGTACTACGGGAATGTGCCTTTGCCTGCAAGGTGGCCTTAAACATATGTTGAGTGTCCCACAAAGTGAAATGTGTACCAGGTGGAGGAGGGACAGCAGGACCCCTCTGAGCACCCCTTATCAATTATCCTGTGTGGCACCTCAGCCACACTTTGGCTATGGCAAGACTAAACAGGCACTGAAGACACAATAGCCAGAATTCTCTGCTCAATGTCCTCACCCTCCACCTGTCCAATATCTGTGAACTCAGTGTATGGGTAGGAGTAGGCCTACTGGCTATAGCTGATGGAAATGTGTGGGATGGCTGTATTTCAACCCCTGTGTCAGATTAAACCTCTGCACCCCCTGACTGTGCCTCTGTTTGGCCACAATCATCATCCAAGTCTGATGATATACTGATATCAGGTGGCACAGGGCCCACACTACCTCTGCCATGTTCACTTATGATAAAAAGCAAGAGACACAGGAATGCATTAATACATGCACTACTATAGTGCAATATATGCTAACAAACTTACAGTGCTGCCACTATTACATATAGTAAAGCAATACACATAACAGGCCTGAGATCATTATCACAATCTACAATATTTATTTAAATTGATCAGCAGTACTGACATAAAAATATTTAGCTTACTATCTGCAGGAGATGCACTATGCTGTAGTCCAGACAGTCTTGGAGGAAGTTAAGCAGGAGGTAAAGGCAATATCATTACAATTAACAGTAACACAGGGGGTAATACATTTACCCCTTTATATGTGCCTTAACTCTACTTTCAACAAGAACATGGCTGACAACTTCAACCTAACTCCAACCTAAGCTTATAACTGCAATTTCTACCACACCCACCAAAAAAGACACGTGACACTGAATTAATTTACTCATTTTAATTGTTTTACTATACAACAGTATGCAACTGTTCAGATAATGTTGTGCTCACATCCAAGACATTGTATACTGCACTCGCGTGGGAGCTGTCTGGATCTCTAATATTTACCGGGAACTCTTCACTTTGGGTTAGTGGTTGTTCCCTAGCAGGTCTTCCCCTGGTAACCATTTGTTTACAGCCCACTGCAGCTGCTTGCCTCCATGCAGATGTTATCATGTCAATGACCTTGTGGCGCACCTATTCGTATGTTTTGCACTGGCCACCCATGGCACTGAAGTCTTGTACAATATGCTGCCATATTCTAATCATCCATGCCATATCTCCCAGTTCCCTTTCCAGGGGAAAAGCATCACGTTGCTGAAACCCATCAATAATTATTTGATTTTCAGCATCATTGAAGGGGGGGGGCTCCATGGATGGACACGCCTGAGTGACATAGTGGTAGGTGTCCTAAAAGACAACAGACAAAAGACAACATTGTGCACCATTTTTGCACAATGGTAAGTGGTGCACAATAATTTCAAACAGTGTGCACACTCCCAGTAAATGTGATAAATGAAACTGGTGGGAAACTATCAGTCCCCATTGCTCTTTATCCATGATAGTCATGGCAGGCATTCATGGAGAGGGTTAAGATTTAGGGCTCCAGGAGTCCAAAATTTTTGTTGGACTCCTAATGAAACACCACAGTACAAGGTTGCTACAGGGGGCTATTCTGGATCCCAGTATAAGTCAGAGGCTTAGGATAGTTTGGCCAAGGCAATGACCAGTGCCACCAGTATCCCCTGCAATGGTGACAATGTAGGCAAAATTACAACACCTCCACAGGAGGAAGAGGGGTTCCACCGATGCTTGGATTGAGGAACTTAGGGTATATGACATCCCACACATGTTTAAGTATCAACTACAGAGTACTTGTAAGGCTTAAAAGCTGAATATAGGCAAAACTGCTATTCATAGTTGTATTCTCTTCTGTTCTGTTTTTTTCCAGAGCTGCCATGGAAAGGGACTGCAATGTTAGGACTCATGGTGCAAGAATGGTGAGCATGAGGGAGGCATGTGGTATGTATGCAGCAGAAGAGTAGTGTAATTGTAGCATTAAAAGTTAAAGATAGTGCACACTGCATTTTATACAATGTATCAAATTGAACATGCATTTCCCAACTGCAAAAGCAACTATGCATGCATTAGTCTGTTGCACAAACCAAGAGTACAACATTATACTTTAGTCAGAGGTGGTGGGTTTAAATACCGTGCTTCCCAAGTATACAATACTGTTAGTTCTTCAGTTATGTGTAACTTAAAGGTTTAAAGTGAAAGCTGTGTACCAGTGACACACATGCCCTGCTATAAACTGTAGTCTGTATAATTGGAACATGCATATGTGCAATATATGCACATGTAAAAGAGTACTTACTGCTGTCTTTAGTATAATCTACATCTGTTAGGAGCTGCTAGTCTTACATAGTTGTCTGTTAGGGGTTGGTAATCTGAAGAGTAAAGGTTAAGATAATAGAACCAAATAATTGTATTAATGCATTGTATGTTACAAATGAAGGTATTAATCTTCTCTCTTTTTTCTCTCGCCCAACCCTTCTCTCTTTTTTTTTTGTTTGTTTTTTTTATTATTATGTGTCATCAAAATATGTCCATGTCATCCATGTGTACCACATAACAAAATGCATCACAGTACAGCTGGGTAGGACTGCCCCACACAATCCACCTGCCCCCACTCCACCAGCTCCAGCACCATTGCCCAGCACATCTGGGAGCCAACTTGGCAGCACCATCTCTGATGTCCCTGCACAACCTGCCCCCCCAGGTAGTCCTGCCCCAGAGGACAGTTCATTCATTCCCTCCGGGAGCAGTGGCAGAGGTGGTGAATTTATCACTCGTGCTAAACTGCCAGGGATGGTGTGTAGGGTTGTGAGCTGCACTGTTGGCACATGGTTATGCCGGATGGAGGGGCTGCTCTTCCTCATTTTACATAGGATGAGGAGGAGGAGAAGGAAATATTGAGAACTTCAGCCAGTGGTGGAGTGAAGTGACAGTGATGACAGTCCAGTGGGTGTGAACTCGATTCTCACTGTCACCCAGCTTGATAACCATGGGTCCTGGATGTCCCCGCCCCCCATCCATGGTGTCCAATGACCTCTTGTGTCCATCACCATCCCTGTATCTTGTCGTGTTTATCATGTCTTTCTGCAATTGCTTCCTCAGCTACCCAACTTACCAGACCCAGACATACCGACGTTCCTTCTCCAACATTCCTGTCTTTCTCTCTCTCAAATAAATAAATAAATAACAAATGCCCCATACAAAGCTCTCCATTTTACAAACATGTCTTCTTGACACACTTGATTCTGTCCAATTGGCTATACACCATGACTGTGTTTGGTCACCACTCTCTGTGGAGGTGGCAGCCCAATTTCAGCTAATATTCTGCATATATTATCAGTCTTTACTGTTGAAGAAATGGATAGTTATAGTTCTTCCTGCACAGTTCTGTATTGCTTTTAATTTATTCTTCCCTCTTCTTGCTCCCCAGTTCACCGCTGTCTTATCTTCCTTATTTCTTTTCTTTAATGCATTATTGTGTGATGGTGCACATCATGCACCAGTGCACAGCAATGGTAACACAAAAGAACGTAAAAGTGATCAATTCAGTTGTATTTGAACCCAGTACCATCTGGCTCCCAAAAAGAAATGTATCACTGCATTAACTGCACTAACACGTGCTGCCACAGAGTTAGTTAAGTAGTTAGTTGTATTCCAGACTCAACATTAGCTACCAGTCTTTAGCATTTCCATTTCATCACTGTTCTATCTTCCCAATTTCTTTTCTTTAATGCATTATTGTGCGATAATGTGCATTGCACACCAACAAGCTGCAACGGTAACATGAAATAACTTAGATTCAGTTGTATTTGAACCCAGTGCCATCTGGCCCCAAAAAGGAATGCATGCATTAACTGCATTAACACCTGCTAAAACAGAGTCAGTTAAGCATCAAGTGTATTCCACAGACTCAGTACTAACTGTCATACTTTAGCAATGCTGCCTCTGGAATAGTTATATGACATTACCTTATGGAGTAGTCATTTTAAGGTCTCCCTTTTGCCTGTTGTGCAATGTCACACAAACAAGATAAGCACAGACAAACCTTCTATTCATTCCTCTGTTGCCTTTGACTGTGGTAAGCACCATATCGTGTAAACAATGGCCAAAAAATAAAATAATATTAAAAAACTGACATAGAAAACACAATTTGTACAGAAATGAAGAAGAGGTTGGATGTTAAAGAAACAGAATCTGTGAGTTGTGTGCTGCTTACTTGCATTTCCAAACTTGACAGACATGCATGTAACACTTTGTAAGTTTAACACCTGATGCACCCACCTGATGTAAGCATTCACAGTTGTCATCCACACACTGATGGAGTGCTTGCACAATGTTTACATCAGCTACACAGAGCCAAGGATTTGTGAATCAGCAGTTCTAATGAGTTCAGTCCTTATTTGCATATTTGCCATGTTGACAGCCCTGAATCTACACCAGAAGACAACCATGTAGCTAGGGAAAGTGAAGGTGAGATAAATTGTTTATGTGTTGAACACAGAGGAAAGTATATTACTTTGGGATATAGCTGCACAAAGGAGTATTAATTTTTAGATGATATGCTTGCATTGTGTCAGCTACATATTGCATGTGCTGACATGTAACTATAAATAGTCTGTTTAATGTATTTTTTATATTTATTTTGATTAGCACACCCTTTTATGCTTTTATTAGTCTGCATTACTTATGAGTGTACTGTTTATTTGGAGGTGGGGAGCAATGTTGAATTGATGTTATTGCACAAAAAAGGATTAATGTTGCTATTGCTACTCTCCTTTTGTTGCATGAAGCCTACTTTCACATGTTAAAGTCAGTTCTGTACAAATCTCACACAGTTTGCTTTTTATTCTGTCCATGTAGACCCCTTTCCATGGCTGTATTCCAAAAGTTTTGGAATTCATGGAGAACACCAGCATGGAGTCTACATGGTTGCTTTATAGCTTGTTGAATAGTTCCAACATGTTGTCTTAGTTGATTGGCATGCAATCCAGCTGCTTATGTAGTAATTAGCATGCTACTGTGGTTACCTTGCTTGCACGGGGGTGCGTGCCACTACACAGTGCTTATTGAATTTAAAAGTTTCCACGCCCATGTGCACATTGTGCTATGACATGCACACAGTGGAAAACCACCATCCAGGATTTAGTGAATCCCACTGTATGTCTATCAGTCTCTGTAAGCTGTGATTTCTCTGTTGCTAATGAAACATCACTGAAGAACGTGAAGTCTTAGCTAACCTACCCTCATGACACCTAACTTATAAATATGAAGCCATGTTCCTTTAATCTGTGCAAGCTGGCTGATTTGATGTGTTTTCAGAGCAACCTTAATTGCCAAGGACAGATATTTTTCAAAACTACATCATTTTCATTGAATCACCTTGCAGTCATTCTTTTGAAATTTAGTTTCATATTATGATATATAATCCCCACCTATAACATAATCCAGATTCGTGAACGCCTGTACTAAGTGTACACAGTATTCAAGAACATCCCTACCACATTTTTTGCCATGACTATTCACTCAGAAAGATACACATAGTCTACACTTTGTAGTGACCTAATGAATCCCCCTCTATATTACTGGTTGCATGAAAATCAGAAGGAAAGCCACAATCAGGAGGAAGAATGTTGGAGTTATGCTTGTGTTGCCTGTCCACTTAATGCAGTGTACACTTAGTGAAGGCATTCACAAATTTGGCCTATTTTATTTTTTTCATAATATTTTCTAATGGCTAAACACACCATTTTTATTTCTAAACTGCTAGTGGCATTTTTCCTCATGTAGCACTTTGTTCATTAATAACCAGAGTGCGACAAATGCCCCCTCTAAACCTCTAGCTCATCCACTAATGCTTCTAATACTAAGCACATTCATGTTTACCAGTTAAGGAAAAAGTATGTGCACTAAAGGAAATGGAAATGAAGAACACAAAGGAATATTGAACAAACCAGTAAAAAAAGGAACTTAAATAGAGTGGAAAACAAGAGAAGTATAGAAATATTCAGAGGGGTAACTGGAAAGGAAAGAATATAACAGTTCCCTAAGGACAAAAAGATTCATTAATCCAAAGGATGACAAATTCAGGTAATAATAGTTTCAGGGCTTAATGTTCAAAGCTTTTAAGTTCCTTTGCACTCAGGGAACTTTGAGTAATTACTGAAACCAATTTTCATCCAGATATGATCTTGCAAATCCAATCATATTAGTGCTGGTATAATGTATGGATGTATGATGACAAAACAAAGGGACATGCTACAAGATGGAATACCTAGAATGGAGTGTTTTTTGAAAATGTTCTGCTCTACAGCACACGGCGAACATTATTCACTGCAAATAAAATAAGAATCCTGCTACTATGACTCTTGGCCAAAGGTACAGGTGAGCAAATGAACTTTGAAAATGAAGACATGCACTTGGCTTGAAGGATCAGTAATATCCTTATCACTACATAACAAGCTGTAATATGTGATGGAGTCCGTACTAATTACCAGAGTCAAGGGAGTACTACATAAGAGGCAAACTGAAAAAAAAATCTTACCAGAATTGTAAAGAAATGGGTATAATGAGATAAACTTGATATATTAGTAACTAAGACTGCATTATTGCAATAAAAAATACATTATATGTATTTTTATCAGTTTCTTTGTGTATTCTTAACATCCAGCCTGGTAACCCATAGTATCCCTGCTAGCTGTTGATGTCTTTTATTTTTACCCATATATTTATTTTCCTGTTGTTACTTCTTGTTGCCACTTTTGGGGAATGCCTTTCAGTTGCTTCACTGGGTGAAGGAAATGGACAAGGTCTTTTATTCTTAATCATCGTTGTGCGTGGTGTATGTTTCTGTGTGTGTGAGTGCTTGTCATTGTGTATACAAGTTAGTGTGTGTGTGTGTGTGTGTGTGTGTGTGTGTGTGTGTGTGTGTGTGTGTGTGTGTATGTGTCTGTGTGTCTGTGTGCCCACATGAGAGTTTGCATGCATAGTGGGGCATGCCTGATATCTGCCTTAGAAGAATAGAATGGCATCCAGATCCACATGCAGTTCCACAGATGCATAGACAAATACTGCCGATGCTTCTCTATGTATATAATTAAATTAGCCTGTACGATTACATTTCTAAACATTTAGATGTACTTACAAGATTTTCTTCAACATGTTCCAGTCATGATGACAGCACTGTTCATTGGCTGCTAAGTCTCACACCTAATCAGTGATCAGATGTTAGATACATTTACAAATCACTGGTCAATATTGATAGTCTCAGGTAACATGGCCTTGTTTAATGTATAATAACATGTACCATATTATGGAATTACAGAGGGCCAGATATCTATATCAGGAGAACTGAGTGGCCATTCTGTGATGTCTTTATAGAACATGTTTTATGACTGGGTACTAATTTGACGTTTTACAACAAAGAGCTGCCTTTTCCATTAGGCATAGACATGATATTCATGCATACAGACTGATTATATCTTGGAAGCCTCCTGCCTGTTGACTGAAAAAAAAAAAAAAAAAAAAAACACACACACATTTGCACCACCTGTGTTCCACTCAGGATGAGTTTGCATTAAATAAGATATTCTGCTCTGGCTATTAATGCTTTGCACCTTAAGCGGAAGGAGGATTATAAGACTATTACTGGACTTTTAATATACCTCTAGGCCTCAGACTGACCTGAAGAAATATAGGATGGTTAAAGTATCTGAGCAGCTTAAATCAGTGATAGAAAAGCCACCTATTTAAGAAAACCTTTAGTTTATTCAAATATGCATGCCAGTAAATATGATTTCTCATACAGTTACTTTGACAAACAGAATTTTTGGCTAAATTTTCCCAAGAATTGACTAAATATTTAATTTACTACTTTGCCACAAACACCAACAATCTTTATTTTCTTATATGCTGCTTCATCCAACTTCCACTCATTATATGTCATCTTAGCACAGTTATTAACTTTTACACTCAAATATTATATTCTGTCTACATGAAATGCTATTACATACATATTAATAAAATTTGCAGCCAGACAGAACGATAGAAAAAGAGATAAAATGAAAGTCATCTCTATCAGCAGACTCCATTCTAAAGCTTTAAAGATCGTTAGACTCATTAGTGCTAAACATGACATGGCTGAAATCAACAGGTGCCGTTGTTAGAAATCTGTATGATGAATGCTTGAAATGGAAAGCAGATACATTTCCTTTAAGGCAAGTATGTTAAAATAAGGCAGACTAATGCATACCAGTTCAACTGATGGGCATGCCTTGTTATGTTCTTTGAGAAAACAGTCCAGAGAATTTAATTGACTCGGTATTGTTATGAGTAATGTGGAAAGGGGAAGAAAGTGCACTGGTCCACTTAGGAGTTCATAAATGAGTCTGTAGCTGTTCTGCTTCTTTATACTGTTCATACAATTTATGTAGCATCAGGCTATAATCTTCAGTAAGCATGTGGATTAATGTGTGCATTTTATCCTAGTTTTTTAATGCCAAACCCAAGACATTAGGAAGATTCAAAAAAGATTCCATGAACTGAGGCCACAGCAGAAAATGTCTTCCTAATTAATCCACTCACTTTTATTTTAACTATTTCAAGCTCATTACTGATTTATGAACCAGTTATGATGTCAGCACTCACGTTAAATACATAGAATTCCACTATTCAATCAATAAATTACTGCTTACAAATTAAAATTGTCATTACGAGTGTCTGTAAGATAACTGAGGTGTTATGCAGCCTTAAAGTTACCTTATACAAACCTCATGGGTACAGAGCCATTACCCTTTCACTGCTTCTTTGTTAGGATCGTATAAAGCTCACTGTTGGTGGCTGGCTTATTACAATCAGAAGTATTTGACTGAGAAATTGGAAGATACCCGCTTACATCCTTGGCTTCTCTTATCACTATATTAATTAGTCTGGTCAACTAAGTCCACATTATGAACTTGCAGCTAACTCTAAAATGTAGGTATCTTCAAAATACCAGAAGTGGCTGAACAATTTTCCATGTCCAAAGCATAAAATATTAAGACAATATGTAAAAAGAAAACTTCTGTCAGTAAATGTCCATTTATAAATTCAAGCAATTTAACAGAATGAAGCTTGCCTTAAATTAATATTTCATGCGTGGGCCGTTCATCAGAATATTTTTAAACCAAGTTACCAACACCTTTATATAAATACACTCACAGCTTTCACACATTGGTTTCATCCTTACATCATTTAAGTCAAAAGGTTTCATTTTAAGTAATAACTGTACACCTTGTGTCATTTTATTTAAAGCAGGCAGTATATATGACATTAAAAGACAGTTTCAGTTGCTCTCCCTGTAATCTAAAAGGTTGGCTGCTTCTCAAGCTCTCTTAGACATATCTACAACATTAACATAAAAAATTTGGAACTTTCTCATAAATCTTGACAGCTGTGTATAACTGCAGCTGTTTTATTTTTTTTATTATTTTTAATAAAATGACACATATAAATCTATTAATTTAAATGATAAAGGGAAAAGTTGATTAGGGTACTAAATGAATATACTTCTTGTTGATGTGATGTAAGTGTGTGTGTGTGTGTGTGTGTGTGTGTGTGTGTGTGTGTGTTTGTGTGTGTGTGTGTGTGTGTGTGTGTGTGTATTAATAAACATATTTACATTTGTACATTTTGGTATAGCTTAGAAACTGACCTTGACCTCCAAATGCCCCTATATTACTTTCTGAATTATTTATATTTGCTCAAAGAAAAACATTTGTCAGTCTATTTAACTCTCATTTCTGTACTCATACCAATGTTAACCTCTAAATTCATTGCACTAGTCCTTCATATTTGCAATATGGTATCTCCATTCTCTCATCCAATTTTTCAGTCCTGGTGTACTGCAGATATCTCTTAGAAACTACTTACAAAAATATTCTTGGTATTATAAACATTGATGCTACATGTAATGCTCAAACCTAAGAATATTCTTCCTAAGGTATACTTTTACCTGTCACTCTGTTTGGATTTTCTTCTGCAGTAAGATAGATAGTTCTTTACTTTTCAAGTAATCCTAAAATTATAAGTGCAGCTTCCCTAAGCTACATGTATTGAACCAGTATCTCAGCTTTTCTTCTATGCATGTCAAAATGGACCTTAACCTAATAAAAGTTTTAAAATCCAGTAAAAATCATAATCTTGGACATGTGTTAATTAACTTCACGGATACGTAAGCTTCTTAGCAGCATAGATTGGAATTACATGGTAACTGTCTGAATGCTGATATATGGAAAGACAATGTTTAAAATAATGTTCCTTTCCACTTATAAAATAAGCTGAAAGCAAACATCTTCTGATATTATTTATTTATTTATTGACATTTGTTGACCGGGAAAGTCCATTGGGTCAGACACCCATTTTCATTGGAGGCCTGCGGAGAAAAGCTCCACAATTAGTAAAATAACAACATCAGATTACAGAAGATAGGTAGTTATACAATTTTAGAAAAAAAAGACTTTAAACCATATAAAAATATTGACAAGTATCACGTCATAGCAAACTCTTTCACAAATAGTGGTGCACCTTCTATTTAACATAGCGATGAAGGTAGAAAAAAAGAAATTATATTTAATTCAATTTAAGTACATTGCCTTAAGAACTGAGATATACACTAGTACCCTCACTATATATATATTTTCTTCACCAGGAAATGAGTTAGGGAGAAATAGTAGGTGGATTGGTCATTGGTGATTGGTTATACCTTTGGATAGAGGCATAATAAGTAGAAGATCATGGGGGTCTGGTATTAAGGGAGCAAGGACATGTGGGGCTGTTAAGATAGTAGTTTTTTAGTGAGGACTTAAAAGCATTAAGGGATTCTAAAAAAGTAATAGATGTTGGTAGAGTATTCCCTAATTTAGCTATGGAATAAGAGTATAGATTTTGTCCTGCACTTTTGTTTGGTTTTGATATGATCAAAAGTTGTTTATTTGTGCAGCATGGAATTTCTGTGATAAAAGTCTACTGATGTGGTGCAAACAGCATAAAAACATGTACTAAATCAAGTCTTGCAAAAAAAGACTTTTATAATGTACATACGCTGTATAATGTAAAACACAACATGACATGGAAATGTATGTAGATGACATAGACCACCACTAAAGATAGCAGTCACATTGCAAGCTAAGGTTACCTTCATTTAATTTAAAATGGAAGACTGAAAGAACACCATTTCTCAGTTTGCCTTTTAACAGCAGCATTCTGTAGATAAAGCTTTGCCTTGCAAAAATCTTAACAATCAGAAAACAAAGATTACTTCCTTGTCATTTGCAGCCCAACAAGAATGCATAGGAATAATTTGAGAATGAACTCTGTCCTTCCATCCACACACCACATGCTAAGGAACACCATTGTGTTACATCAGGCAAAACTAATTTGGTTTTTGTGTAACTGCCAGGGCAAATTTTCTTGTAAATGTGCTAACTTTTAAACTTATGACCAAAAACTGTCACTTTCCACTAAAAGAAACTGTAGATTAAGTGGCAGATCTTACTCCTTAGGAAGTCAAGAGGCCATTCTGCTTCTTGGGCCAGCTAATTCATAGCAAAAAGTAAAAAAATGATTCTCCACAGAATAGTCCCTGCTAGCTGGAATATTGACCCACAAAAAATTCAGGATAGTTACGAACTCAGCACTATTTAGGAAGACAGTTTAATCCTTCAGAAAAGAAGAATATGTTTTAATGATCCAGGCTAAAAACAGTTTCCAGCCACTGCAGCTCAAAATGTGTATACTCACAAAGCAATTTTCTCTTTTATGATCACTTAGTGACTTCAGATGAAATTTCCCAACCCTACTTTGTAAATACTGTAAATTGTCTTGTTTAAGAAATGACAATCCAATGTCAACTACTCATAGATGTTAGATGACACAGAATGTATAAATATGTACATATTATTTTGTTAATTGCTTGTCTTCTGCTATCTGTAATTCATTCACAGTTAATCTGATTCCTCCCTAGTAAAAACATATAGCAATGTATTATATATGCAGGTATATGATATACAGCAGTGCCAATATATAAAAACATAAAGCAGGTTTAAGAAAAAATCAGAGACCAAACTGAAAAGGATTTGCATTTAGACCTAAAAGTTCTGCACCGCTATAAAGAACACATTATCAACAGAAACGAGCAATGCAAAACAAAGTAGGCAAGAAGATAAAGTATATGAAGGCTTATACAGCTGTCATGTACAGGATGCATAGTGAGGGTATCATGCATTTACCCATAACATCCTCAGGTAGAAGAGTAGTGGACATCTTACAGGAAAGGTCCCATAATCTGATATGCATATTGTCACACATAATATATGCTTAGTTGCCAGTTGTAGATTGTACTATTAGGATGGCAATAAACCTAAATTGCACATGTTTTTAGGATGCAGATAGGATAGCAGGCCATAGCTGTAAATTACTGTGCTATACTTCTTTCAAATAAAACACTGTTTTTTAGAACTTGCTTCTAGTTTAATTTTTCGGTTATAACAAGTATAACACTATGGCATGTACAGAAAGGGAAAGGGATAGCTTTAGTAAGCTGCAAGACACAATAATCCCCTTTTAGCATATAGACTACTGACTTTAGGTTTGGATACAAATTTAATATGATGCAATAAGACTGCATGCCTTTTTTTTCAATTTTAATAGAAATCACAATACTGATCTTAACATAAAAAAAAAAAAATTTCTTAGTAACTTACAAAAGCTATGCCACATTTCATTAAACATTTACCAACAAAAAAATGTTATATTTCAATATGACTACCTATGTTAGCATTTCTGCACATTAACTGATAATGAGTTTCAGATGTATAAATAACTGCAAAATGGATGAAGTAGTCCATTCTTGATGACAACATATATAACAACTTTGCATGTATAAAATACCAGTAAAATGGATATGATAATCTATGCTTACTGACAAACTAAGAACAATTATGAAATGTGTCATTTATCCAGTTATTTTCATTTCCCTGGACCATAATGCATAGCAGCACATTATTATTGAACTCTTGTGTGTGTATAGTGATATGAAGGATGTGATATACAGTAATGTTCATTACAGAGCTCCTCAAGAAGTAGCAGATATGCAAACTAACACTGGCAAAAGAGGACATGGTGGGTCTTTCTGGTCTACGAGAAGTATGTAGCTGTATCAGAGTAACTGCACATACCACTCATTAACACCACTGCTGTGCTCTTTCCATCTTGCCTGGAAAGTTGCACTCAGTGCTACAGTGTGGTCATGCCTCAGTTGTACTAGCATGGGGATTTCCCTTCTGTGGTCTTACTCAAGCACTTTTAATAAATATTGTACAACCAATAGTCACAAAATGAATATTGCATGATTCACTGTCAAATCTAACCTGGTAATTCTTACCTTTAAAATGCACAATGGTGAATCAAGTTTCAGTGGGTGAATATTTTAGACAGATAAAACTGTCACTGCAGCCTTACATTTATGATTTATATGCTTAGACTCTTCTCAACATCCCTAAAATATTGTCAATGTATAAAGAAATGGAAGTTTTTTTCCTTCATTCAATCTGTTTTGGTTTGGTTTGTATTTCAAGACTAAGCTGCATCAAGAATACAAGCTAACGACAAATTATAAAACATGTTACATGTTATATGTAATGGGAAGAAATAAATATGATACATAAGGCATATGTTGTATCCTTCGTGATGTACATTACATGGTGATAAGACAAGCTAAAAACAGTATAAGACACCATATATAAGTATCATCCACAAAACAAAACCCAATCAACTTCTTCTAGTAAATGGGTATATCAGATACATTGGCAGTTTGAGTATCACAAGCAGCCTTCTCTTAGCTCCAAGCTCAGGGGTTGAGACAAGAGTGCTATTTTCTGAAGCCTTCTGAGAGGAACCACTGTGTCTCCAGCATGCCGTCCACTTACACTGTGATCAGCAGCTTCTACCACAATAATAATACATTGTATATAAAATAAATCCATAAAATATTCTGCTTTTAAATTTATATTTGTCTCAAGCTATGAGATTATGCTGGCTAGATAAACAAAGAAATTTAGTGCTGTGCATTACCTTCATCCCTAAACAGTAGGACTCAGGCCCATAATTTTAAAACTCCTGCTACAACAAATGCTAAGGTATATGACTATAATGGTACTGGGCATGAAGATCCAAACTTTAGTGACGAATGAAATACACAGTGATAGGGCTCTTGCTCATGTCCCATTACAAATTATTTTCATATGGTTCCATGTTTTAATATATATGATTCTGAGATAGGCAAAGCTAGACTTTGTTTTATATGTTGACAAAGAAAATATGGTGAAATGGACCAAAACAAGGATCACCCGATAAGCTAAAAAGATATTCCATGACATTTGTTAAAGGTCTAGCCACCATATGTTCAGTCTTTAAGAAAAGGTTCGTATATACACACATCTCCAAATTTCTGTATTGCCAGTTAGTGGAACTAAGGCTGTCTGTGCTTGTATGATTGATTTCTTACACTGAACTTTTTTCTTGTGTGCCTTGTCTCCCCTTCCTGCTATGTTAAGGTTTTTGTGTTCTGCCATTTTTTAATAATAATAATAATAATAATAATAATAATAATAATAATAATATAATGAAAGTTATACACAACCTAACTATACTGCTCTAGAATGTAACCTGAAACCTTGATAACAGACAATATATCTTTTGTTGTGAAGACATACATTGCATATTAACTACATACAAGATCACTGATAAAATGGGATCAGTGGTCTGTGAACCTAAAGACTTCCATCATACACCATTAGGGATAGCAAGGCTCCTGTTTCTGGAAATGTCTATATGCAGTCAGCTCACTTTCAATAACTCCAAAGACAAAAGATAGAAAGTTTCAGTAATTATATAGATGACCCTAAGTAAAATTACTTGGTGACTTCATCAGCAAATCATGCATGGTCTCTGACAGTAGATTCCAGTTTCTCATACAAAATTGAGACAACTGTTGGACGATGAAGAGATATATTCATCAAGCAATACACTTTATAGCAGCTTTAAAATCAGCAAAAGTGTTGAATATAATCTTACTTTTTTAAATGCATAAACAAAATCAGTAAAGCATCATACCCCCTTAATCTGTGACATCTGCAGCAAAAGTCATTGACAAATATGCCATACATAAAAAAAAATCACCATTTAAAGGGTATCCATATGATTCAAATTGTTCTGGGAACATTTTCACTACAGAAAAAAAAAGTTGCAAAGTTGTCTACTGGTTAGCCTGGAGAGTAGTAGATAGAGGATAGATGTGTAAGACCGCACATAAGGACAAACAGAAAGGAAGACAAGTGGGTGCAATGGAAAAAGTCATTGTCTACATGTACGTTCAGCTCAAAATGGAAAAAATGCAGCACAGAAAGAAAAATGTTTTATTTTAAAAAATCAATAATTGAGGATAATTCTAAAGAAGAAAACCTTATCTTAATTTGAGACACTAAGCATGGGCCTTTCCATACCAACGTAGCAAATGCTAAAGGGAACAGTAGCTCAAGAGCAGACTGTGGTGCAGGAAGGAAGGTAAACTTTAGTTCTGCCTGGAAGTTCCAAGGTTTGCATATTAAATCTTTTCATATCTTCTAAATAAACCACCTTGACTTAGAATTCATTTAAATAAACCTTATTTTGACTGCAGCTTATGTCATACAGACTTCATCAGATCAGGAAAAACATATAGTAATACTGGTTAAGGCAGTGCTCTGTTATTCTAATATTAGCAAAGGGGAATGAGAGAAGCAGTTGTGACTGGTTTTCCTATTAACCTTTTAATTGGCTGTAATTGAAAATGCCAGATTAGTTGTGCTTCCTTAGTACTAACTTGCATAAGGTTTTCAGAATCCTTCCAATTTATTGGGTCTTTTCCTTATCACATCTGTGTCCCTAGCTCTTTTGCTTTACATTGGTTTCTATCTAACTTTATAATTGGTTTGCAAGTTAATACAAAACATAATAACCCTGTTTGTGTATCTTAATGCATGAGTAACAGCAGTCTTATTGTGTACACAATTCCAGGGCTAAATAAGCTTACCTTATTGCACTTTTATATTCAAGATTGCTCTCATTACAGAGATTGTTGTACATATATAATTATTTCTTTAACAACTATTTTTATGGGTCAAGAGTTGAGTGGGTGGATTCATTTCCTCTGTGTGTCATCCTGTTTATGTTTAAGTCGCTTTTTAGTTTATTACAGCACTATCTCACAGGCTAATAGAGTCACAATCTATATTCTAATTTTCTATCAAAAGTTGGACAGAGCACATTTTTACAAGACTTCCTGTGATTAAAAACACAAAATGGAACAATACTCAAAAACAGTTGCTGATTAGGACAATGACAATAGTAGATCCCACCTTTATAGGGTTTAAAAAAATTATCCTGTGCCAGACTTTTCTTAAAAATGTAGTAGTTGTTAATTAGCCCTGAAAGTTAAAGCACTTTTGCTCACCTTCTAGATGAGCTTTATCAGATCCATGTTCATTGCTAAATGTTTTAGACATTGTGAAGATCAACTTCTGTTGAGGATGCATATTATAATGGTGTTCAGGTTGATTTAGGCCAGGATAATTCTAGCAATCATAATGAGGTAATGGTTTTGTACTCTGGCACTATTCCCCAATGAGGCAATGGATTTGCAAAGTAGTGCTTTCCCTTCCTGGGAATAAAGGGAGATATTAACTACTATTTTTTCCTCCCTGGTTGTGATAATGATTTTATAGGAGTAAGCACAGCTTTTGAGCCAAATTTAGACCACAGATTGAGGGAACCTACAACTGATGGCAGGAGCACTTACTCATTACCTCACTGACCAGAGGTAAAAAGTCTGTCAATGTATATGGGTCAACAGATAAATTCACTTACCCTAGCATATAATGGTTTCCATTAGCAGAAAAATATAAAGATTACAGTGGACTAATTTGGAAAAACATAAAAGAAAAATGGTTACAAAGCATGAAGTATGATTTTCTGAATACAGGCAACCACTGAATAGGTGACATGGGATACACTAGTGAGCAAGCAAAGGAAAAGCAAACACAAACAGTCCCCTTGGGCTTTGGCATTCCAATGAATAGCCCTACTTGCCAAATTAGTATCATCCACAATAGAAATGTTATAGTCAGTAAGTAGAAATGGAGGAAAATCTACTGGAAAGTGCTACAGTGGTCAGAAACCCGTTTTCTACCACCCTCTCTCTATTGTAAGTGAGATGGTCTTTGGCAATGAAGCAACACGTACCCCAGTCAACTTTCTAGCTTCTCAATCTCAAATTGATTGCAGGTCACTAGAACTGCAGGTGTACACCATGCCAATACACAAATAAATGCCAATAGAATATGTAGCCCACATGATAACGAAAAAGGCATCAATACCTTTTTCTCACTGTTTCTTTCTCAGCACTCACTTCTCATTTCAATAGTTTACACAAGCAGAGAAATAATGCAGTATACATGCTGTCATCCTGAGTATGGCTCAAAGTCTATTTTTGGCTCATAAGTATAACTTTGTAAATATTTTGTATTTGATCTGCTGATCTAAATGTAGGAAACTTCTTGAGATGTAATGATTTCATGACAGCAGCCTAAACACCAAAATGTTACCACACTGGTCACCTTCGTTCATATATTTATGCACCCCTGCTGCGTATTCTGTTAGCAGAGCTCCTATTCCATCTATACCAGAGATAACCAACTCCCCTCTTGCTCCGCACTGTATTTCTGGATAAAAGATGGTGTTTTTAGTGTGTCTGTTTCTCCGCAGCCTTTTGTATGGTACTAATCCCTTTACTGTCGCTGTTACAATTGCTCAGAAATCATGACTGAAATGTGACACAAAAATTTCAATCTAGTTTTACCTCCCCAAATACTCATTTCCTACTTTTCTCTTCTTTAAGAAAGTAATACAGCACAGCACAATCTGAGGTGTGTCACCCCTGGAATACAGATGTGAAGGAGCCATGAATACAAACAGTGTCATAAGACCTGAGATGATTTGCATTAAACAATTAATTAAAAATTATCCACAAACGTCTATCATTGCACTACCTCAAGTCCCTCAGGCATGCCTTGATTGTTAAACCACAGCTACATCTCTCTACTGTAAAGGTAGATTTAACTTCTTTAGCGCAGACTATTTTATATATGTATATATATATATATATATATATATATATATATATATATATATATATATATATATTTGTTATAGGTACCTTAAATACTGAGTGTTACTGATCATTTTTGCTTCCTTTCTCAGAATGTCTGAATGTTAAAACCATTTTGGAACATTTTCATGGAACGTTCAGGAATTACAGTGAGGAAATTAAACATACATTCACATAATATTCTGATCTACATAATCAATGAAGTTGTTGCAGCTTGAATTTAATGAGTGATGATTCACTTAATTTTATTTTAATACAACAAATTTTTAAAGACTGAACATTATACTTATGTGCAGAAATACAGGCTGTCTGTTATGCCAGTATACATTTATATCTTTGATGTCTTTTATAATACTTTTCACTGACAAGAGTCAATAACCACAGTGTTGCTTTAAACTGAATATTTTCAAAATGATGCACTTTGTAATTTCCCAATGGGCAATCTGACCTTAACAGTCTACTTTAAATGTTACTATTTTTGTAAGGCTTTCAGATTTTTATTTACACAATTATCACCACACAGCAATTGAATACTTAGCTATCTACTTTTGTGAAAATAAGCTAAAATTTACAAACTTAATGAAATGACAGCATTTTGAATGTGTTGGTGAGACCATGCAGTTCTTACAGTATAAACACTTAAAATGACAAAAAAAATCACTTGCAAAATAAGCATTAGTTTTTATTTCCATGATTTGTTAACTGGGTTCTTGAACTATGTTGTTGTTGTTGTCAACTTTCATTGGAGTCCTTAGATCCCTGTCTGATTAAATGGCTTACTCTGAGACAGACACTTGGGTAATCAGACTCGGGGATAAAAGTCAAGCTTGCATAGAGTCCCTAAGCCAAATCTTCAGAGCTTTACTACGTCATTGTTCTCATGTTATATCAGCACAATTGGCATAAGACACTGATATTTATTGCACATGGCAAGTTGAATACATCATATGCATGTTTCTTTAAACATAAACTCCTGCAATGTAGTTATTTTGGTAGTTCCCAATTAGAGAAGACTATAGACTTAAATTACTACATATTTTTACTTCCCTTATAATAATAACAAATACGGGTATGTTTATGTCATGCACAGAATTCTTCCAGCTTGAAGGGAAGTCATATGCCTAGTTTAATAGAAAATAAATACAATGCACCATGGGACACTGTCTCGCCAAAATGCTAGTGCAAGTGTCCAGTATCATAATGGAGACAGTATCTGAGTCAAATATTGCAGGCCCTGTTTTCAGAGAATTCTACATTGACTGTAGACAGTGCTGCACTAGAGGCTGCCACTCCACTATTAGAACTTAGCATTCACCTTTCACACAGAAATTGCTGAGTTGTTGTGCTTTATTAATACAGGGACTTTTAGTGGTGCTATACTTAAGGGCAAAGAAAATGTCTCCTTTATAAAGAAATACATACCTTTTACTTCTGATACATGATACCTCAGTAAATATATGTTTTGTTGACACACACACACACACATACACACACATATATATATAAATATATATATATATATATAGATATATATATATATATATATATATATATATATATATATATATATATATATATCTGTATATGGGTGGTGGGTGGGTATATATATTTTACTGAAAAAGAAATGTAGCTTTGTGACTATCTTAAATTCTTGTATGAGCCTTCTATTTTAATTTGCCCTAAACAGGTTTTAGTAAAACTTTCTAGGATTTAATTAGATGTTAGGTACATATGATGCCAATGTTCATTGCTGCATCCTTAAGATTTGTGTGAAATTGAAGGCTGGATTTGTCAGAACCGTTTTGGGTTTGATAGTACAGGGAACATAGTTCCAGTGACATAAACTATCAATTAAATATATATACCATTGTATAAAATGCAGCGTCAACTTCTAACAGTTAAAAACCCGGATTTAGAACAACTTCTGAGTTGTGTTTGGCCTACTTATATGAACAACAGCCACAAGTAGGGTAGGGGCAATAGAGTCCCACTCTGAGCATAATAATGCAAACCTGAGGAAATCCATGTCTGTGCATACTATGCAAATACTGGTGTAACGACATGGCAACGATCAACACTACTAAAATGAGGAAGAAAGAATGCAAGAGAGTGTAAGCAATATGTTACAGTTATTTAGAAATATATATATATATATATATATATATATATATATATATATATATATATATGTGTGTGTGTGTGTGTGTGTGTAAATATATATATATATATATATATATATATATATATATATATATATATATATATATACACACACAAAGGTGGAGCCACAACGGACCCCAGGAACTATCGCCCTATAAGTCTGACTAGCCTGGTCTGCAAGGCTATGGAGCACATCAACATGGAACTCATTAACAGAGACATTGGGAACCTACAAACCTTGGACTCTACCCAGTTTGGCTTTGTTAAGGGCAGATCATGCCTCCTAAACCTGGTGGACTTCTTTGAGACAGTTACCAAGGTATTAGACGATGGAAAGGAAGTCCACACAGCCTACCTAGACCTCGCAAAGGCTTTGAACACCATTCCTCTTTCTATTATTATAGACAAGCTCACCAGCTTGAACATAAACCCCTATGTCACAAGATGGGTTGCCAACTGGCTCATGGATAGAACCCACATGGTGAGAGTTGCAGGCTCTACGTCCAACTCTAAGCCGGTTACAAGTGGCATCCTCCAGGGTCAGTCCTAGGACCCCTCCTGGTCAGTATATACTTCTCAGAGGTACAGGCAAGCATAGGAGGACTATGGCTGACCAAGTTCACAGACAACTGCAAACTAGGGGCCATAACTGATTCTCCGGCTGATACAGACACCCTCCAGAAGGGTCTCACTGAGAAGGATACCTGGTGTCAAAATCATGGCCTCAAGTTAAATGCAAAAAAGTGCATAGTCATCCCCTTAGGAAAAAATAAAGTACCCATGAGCTACCACATAGGTGGTAGTCCCCTAAATACAGAAAATGTAATAAGGGATCTGGGGACCCAAGTAAATAGTAATCTCTCCTTTGATAATCATTTTGCCAAGGTGGTTAGAAAATCCTTCTATGTGGCCCACCTAATCACAAAAGGGTTCGCATCTAGAACAAAAGAGGTTATTGTGCCTCTCTACTCATCACTCATTAGACCCTTCATAGAATAAATGCCCCATTTGGGATGTACCTTACAAGACACCTGCAACAGCTGGAAAGACCACAAATGTACCTCACCAAGAGGATTACTGGCCTCAAACAGATGCCCTATGCAGCCCGACTCAAGAAACTCCAGCTGTACTTGGTTGCACACCGCTTACTCAGAGGTGATCTCTGCCTGACATACAAGGCCATGCCCAACCCAGAATTGATGGACATGTTCCACCTAAAAAAAACAAATCCCGGAGAGCCACATGCTCTAGAGATATAAACCTCACCACAACAATAAATAGGACATGCTGGAGGGATAGATTCCTGTCTCAGAGACTCCCCATGCTTTGGAACAGGATTCCAATATACATCAGGCAGAGCCCCTCACTAACACTCATAGGTTCATAGGTTCATAGGTTCATACTAGGCTATCTGCCCTAGGGCATTTATAAGCCTAGCCAGAGTGTGTTTGGCTTTCGCCACCCATTTTAAATTAATTTTGCTATGCCTTTTTTTGAGGTTAGTATACTGTGCCTCTGTCTAACAGTGACACAGAAGTGATAGCCAGGGTAAACCTACGATCTCCCATCCACTCATCAAGATTCCTCTTGAAGAGAGTCAATGTGGGACTCTGCCTAACCTGGACTGGGATTTTATTCCAGAGTGAAGGGAGCCTCTGGGTTATGAATCTGTCCCTCCAGCATGTCCTATTTATTTCAGTGCTGAGGTTCAAGTCTCTCGAGCGTAGCTCGATGGGATTTGGATTTTCTAAGGTGCAGCATGTCCATTAATTCCGGGTTGGACATGGCTTTATACGTCAGGCACAGATCGCCTCTGAGCAGGCGGTATGCCACTGAGTAGAGCTGGAGTTTCTTTAACCGGGCAGCATATGGCATCTGTTTGATACCTTTGATCCTCTTGGTGAGGTACTTTTGGGGTCTTTCCAGTTGCTGCAGGTGTCTGGTAAGGTACATCCCAAAAGGGGCATTGTACTCAATTATGGGCCTGATGAGGGATGAGTAAAGAGGCACGATGACCTCCCCTGATCTAGATGTGAATCCCTTCATGATTAGGTGGGCTATATAAAATGTTTTTCTAACCACTTTGGCCACGTGGTTGTCAAATGAGAGATTGCTATCAACTTGGGTCCCCAGGTCCCTAATGACTTCTTCTGTACTTAATGGATTACCACCTATGTGGTAATTTGTGGGCACTTTGTTTTTACCAAAGGGGATGACTATACACTTTTTGGCGTCTAGCTTGAGGCCATGGCTCTGGCACCAGTTGTCTGTTTCTATGAGGCCCTTTTGGAGGATGCTTGTGTCGGCTGGAGAGTTGATTATGGCGCCCAGTTTGCAGTCATCTGCGAACTTGGTCAGCCACAGTCCTTCCTTGTTGGCCTGTACCGCCAAGAAATATATACCAAACAAGAGAGGTCCCAGGACTGAGCCTTGTGGGACGCCACTTGTAACTGGTTTGGAGTCTGACATGGCTCCAGCAATTCTAACCATGTGTTTTCTGTCCTTGAGCCAGTTTGCAACCCATCTAGTGACATAGGGGTTTATATTTAAGCTGGTGAGCTTATCTACAATGCCCGAGTGGGGTATTGTATCGAAGGCTTTTGCGAGGTCCAGGTAGGCTGTGTGGACCACCTTCCCCTCGTCAATGGCCTTGGTGACTGTTTCAAAGAAATTGACCAGGTTTAAGAGGCAGGATCTGCCCTTAACAAAGCCGAACTGGGTAGGATCCAGTGTCTGTAGGTCCCCAATATCTTTATTTATGAGGTCCATGATGATCCTTTCCATAGCTTTGCAGACCAAGCTAGTCAGGCTTATGGGGCGATAGTTTCCAGGATCCGTTGAGGCACCACCTTTGTGGAGAGGGACCACTGTTGCTGTACGCCACTCTTTGGGTACATATCCTGTAGTAAGGCTAAGATTGAACCGTAGTTTTATGTTTGGGTTTAGCTCTTCTTGGAGTTCATGTAGGACGCAGCCCGGGACACCATCTGGTCCCATTGATGCTGTGTTTTTTGCTTTGGAGAGGGCGGCTCTTAACTGAGCATCTGAGATGTCGGGGGGGCAGCACTCTGTTAGGATAGATATTTGCCCTTTTGGTGGGGAGAGGGGGGAGAAGTTTGCACTGAACCTGTCAGCTAGGATGTTGGGAATGTCTGTGGGCTCGGTGTATTTTTTGTCATTTTGTACTAATTCTGAGCATATCTGGGAATTCCCACCCAGGTTCCTAACATAACTAAAGAAAGCCTTGTGATTATCCTTGGTGTCCTGTGCAATTTTTTTCTCGAAGCTGGACTTAGACGATTTTATGAGTGCCCGTAGTTTTTTGCTAATACTGATCAGAGATGCCTTCCCTTTTTGGGATTTTGCTCTGTCATGTAGTAGCTTCCTCCTTCTATTGTATAGTTTGTTTATGGCTGGGGTCCACCAGACAGGACGTCTGCCTTTGGAGGATTGGGTCTTGGTTTTATTTGGGATTGCATGATCCATGCATTCCTGAAGGTGTTCATAGAATGCGTTTATAAAGGATTCTGCAGTCTGGGCCGTATTTTCCACAGGCCCGGGGGCTTTGAAGGATTTCACCTCGGTTTTGAGGAGTGTGAAATTTGCTTTCGAGAAGTTTTTCACTGTGGTTTTCTGGGCAGGGGGTGGGGTCGGGATGTGAATATCCAGTGAGATTAGTTTATGGTCTGATCTTACCAGTGAGGGATACACTTCTGGTCTGGAGCATAGTGTCCCCATGTTGGTGATGATCAGGTCCAGTATGTTTTCCCCTCTTGTGGGAGTGGTAACAAGTTGTTCCATAGCATTTGAGTTTATAAATTCTAGGAACCTTAGGGCTAGGGTGTTGGAGCTAGAGTAATGCTCCCAGTCTATGTTTGGGTAGTTGAAGTCGCCCAATATAATGGTGTTTGGAGAGACCTTCATATTTTCCAGTATTCTCAGGAAGGCCAAGTGGGGTTCCTGTTTTTGGGAGGGTGGTCTGTAGCAGGCTATAAACTGGAAGGCAGTTTTACCCACAGTTAGTTGCACATGGATAGTCTCTGATGCTTCGTGCTGTGCCACCAACCTGGAGGTGTGGGTATCTTTGACGAATATTGATACTCTGCCTCCTTTTGTGGTTCGGTCCAAGTTTTGGGGCCGAAAAGCATGGTATGAGGTATAACCTGGTAGTGCTGGGGTGCTCTCGTGAGGCTTGAACCAGGTTTCTGTTACTGCACAGATATCGATGTTCTCCATGCTAAGGAGAGTTTCGAAAGTGCATCTGGAGGTTTAGACTTCTGGCGTTGAGTAGCATTACTCTTAGTTTCTTATCCCTTGTGATACCTATGGAGGTGGGTTTGTCTTTTGAGCCTTGCCTAAAAAAGGCACTATGGGGGTAGCAAGAGCCTTTGCCAATATCCGAAAGCCCAGGGTGACAGGTGCAAGCCGCCCTAGCGAAGCATCGTGGCTTGTCGAGCATGTCATCCCAGGCTGACAGGCATTGATCCCCTTTGAATGACACCAACACTTAAGCCAATTGTTGAAATTGATCATCTTGTCTTCATATTGTGGCATCATTCTTGGTGAGGGTAAGATGCTACTCAAGGTCAGGGTCATACCGGCCTGGGCTACATGCTCAGAGAGCTCCTCTATGTCTCTTTTCATGTAGTCCAGGGAGGTACGTCTCAGGTCATTCACACCAGCATGGACAATGACTGAGTCATATTTGTACTTGCCTTGGAGTGACCTGAGTGCTTGTGTTATGTGGCGGATCCTAGCGCCCGACAGGCAGCTCACCGTGACCTTCTCCTTGTTCAGCCTGGTGAGCGGGACGTCAGTGTGCCTGACGACAGAGTCACCTATTACAAGTGTATCAGGTGTGTTGTTTAGCCTTAAGGGCTGTGACTGTTCGGCACACTGGCTTTGTGAGCTATGTGTTGCACGTGTTTTGTTTTGGGGTAGCGGTTGCTTGGGTGTCTGCTTTGGAGGTCTCTGCTGCTTATCCACTAGCTGCATCTGGCTAGAGAATGGCAAAATGCTGACTAGGATGCATAGGAAGGACTGTTATAGACCGTCATATATCCACAGGTGGAGTATGCATCCACAACATATATTTGGTAACATTGTGAGAGGTCAAGTCTTCAGGGTCTCAAGGTTGTCATGCACAACTTCTAACTTTGAAGGAAGTCTGTCAGATTTGTAGAAAGAGTTTGCCATCAGGGGTTATACCCAAGTTGAAGTTGATCAAGCTTGTGCCAGAATAACCAATGAGCGTGAGAGGAGAGCATGTCTGTATTTTTCTGCTCTATATAGGTGATCAGTTAGATCACCTTGTAGGTATTGTTGTCCTCCCATTGTTTTGAAATATTCCCATGGTGTGAATATGGTGAAAGATATAGTTACCAGGAACTGGCATATTTTACAGACTGACAGCAGATGTTCCGATATATTAGCAGATGGCCCTAGATTTGTATATAAGAACCATAGTAATTTAAGGCAACAGTTGTGTTTTCCTAGACATATGTCTGGATGCTATGTTTTGATGGGTACATATAAATGTCATAAATTTATTTTTTGTCAGTTTATAGATGAGTCTAGGTTCTTTAGGCACCCTGTCATGGGCTACTTGTGGAAGTTGAGGGCATCTGCTGATTGCTCCACCAGGAATGTGGTTTATTTAGCACATTGTCGGTGCTGTTATAAGTTCTACATTGGCAAGATGAACAGGAGCTTAAAAGAAAGAATTAGGGACCATGTGTATTGTATGAAGAAGCAATATGATTTCAGTGCCTTAGCGAAACATGTTTTGTCTACTGGCACTGAACACAACTTTGTCTTCAAGGTATTATGTGTGATCAGCTCAGGTCTGTGAGGTGGTGATATAGTGACTCGTACTGAGGTGGTCAAGTTAGAGTGGATCTTGAGGTTGTGGGCACAACTAGCTATGGGGTTGAATGATCATGTCCCCATTAAGCCTGTATTAAGGAATAAATGGCTGAAGGGTGTTTATTGTTGTTTGTTTACTTATTCATGAACATTTTTTATGTTTTATCTATTTGTGCTAATGTTTTTATTTTTTATTAGATTTTATGCTAGTAAACATTATTTACTTTATATGCCTTTAAGCTGAGAATGTGGCTGCATGAATGTTTGTTTTATTGGCTGATAAGCTGTTTGAGATGATGTTATATGCATATAAATTACTCTGTCACCATTCATGTTTGTCTGAAGAAGCGGTATGGTATTACCGTGAAAGCGCTAACTTTCTTTCTCTGCAATAAAGTTCCTTTGTACGATTACTTGCTGGTTCATCAAGTTTTTGGATTTAGCTGCATATCAAGCTGTTTTCTGCCTGCTTTGAGGAATTTTACAGTTTTACAGTTTTTTTGGTTGCCACAGTTGGGTTTGCTTTTGTTGATTATACAAACAATGTTTAAAATGTGTCCCTGGTTTTTGGGCTTTTGCCCCCCCCCCCCCAATAAATTTCAGCTTTTTCCAGATTTCTTGTGCTGCAAAGTTCAGAGATACAACTGAGTGTCGAGTAAATTCTACAAGGAGCTGAGAGCGGCAGGGAAACAAAAGTTTAGTGCTGATTATGCTGAGTCTGCTTGCATTGTTAATAGCACAACAGGTAGTGTACTTTTGATGCAGAAGGCTGTGGGTTCTACTCCCACAGTAGACAGATGCATTGCTGACACTGTACTGTGTTGTAAAGGGGCTGGATCCTGCAGTCCTTTTTGGTGAAGATACCTAGTAACTATGAACCTGTTATCAGTTTCCCATATACTGCTCAGACAAGCTCCACGTGGGTTTACAGAGTGGTCCTAGCAGCAAGGAACTCGAAAAAGTGACTACCTTCTGGATTTAAGTATCTGTGCTTTTTTTCCACTGGAAATAGCTTCTGTAGCTTACTTTGAACTAGCCTGAACTGTTTTTTAACTGATTGCTGCATTTATTTTAAAATCTGCACTTAAAGTTACATTTAGTCGAATTTGATCGAAAGTTTGCTTTTTTGTTTGTTTAATTTAACTGTGGAGGCTGCCCACTAAAGTGTGCTAGCCTGTGTAACTAATTTATCACTGTCTCTGCATTTTCTGTGTGTTTCTACCAAAAAAACAAAAAAAAACAAAAAAATAATCCTTGTTTTCCCGCCTTCCTCGACTAGTTTAGACCAATTTACAGGTATTGCTGTATTCTGGGCTGTGGTGTAGTTCCTGTGTTGTCCATTACCTTACTTTGATAGAAGGAAGTTTCTTTGCTCATCAATAGGAGTGGGGAGCCTTGAGCAGCCTACCTGTCCTTGGGGGAAGTGACCTCAGCACAAGAAGCTGTAGTAATTGGTTGTTTGGGACCATTCCTAGCTCTTTTGTAGTTCACTGTTTAAAATCCGCGTTTGCATGGTGTTGCGCGGTCGTGCACATAGCGCAGTGCCGGTTAAGCAAGGTTAAACTTGGTTAAACAAGGTGAAACTTTTTCTGGCTCCGCCAAGTCTGCTCTTCAATTTTTCCCTTAGAACTGTTCTACTTGCAATCTAAACAGCCTATACTCTATCTGAAAAGCTCAGCACTTGCTCCTAAAGCATTTTTTATACAGGTAAAGCACTCTTAAACAAAAGAAAGTACTTCATTCACCTACATTCCCTTGAGTACCCATTTCCCTATAGGTCCTTTCTGACTCAGTTACACAGCAATCTTTTTCACTATTTCTAGCATGTCGAAGGGTCAGTTGCTGGCGTCCTCTCCTGTCCAGCTGGTGAATCTGGGAATCTTGAGGCAATGTTACAATTGCCTCATGTACACAGACAACCCTCTCCTCCTCCCAACAAATACAAATATATGCGAGATGCAACTATATAGCCAAACTGGAGGCTGAGCTCTCTCAATTCAGTACTGGCAAGACCAGTCAGGAGGAGAAGGTAACCACGCACACCACAAACCCAGTCTCACATAGAACTATCACAACTGCAAACCAAACACATAAACACACAAAAACATACTCGGAGGCGCTGATTAAAAATCTACCAAAACAACAGAGGCCTCCAAAGCAGACACCCAAGCAACCACCACCTCAAGACATAGCACATGCAACACATAGTTCACAAAGTCAGTGTGCTAAACAGTCACAGCCCTTAAGGCCAAACAACATGCCAGACACACTTGTAATAGGTGACTCCATAGTCAGACACACTGGCGTCCCGCTCACCAGACTGAACAAGGAAAAGGTCACAGTAAGCTGCCTGTCGGGAGGTAGAATCTGCCACATAACACAAGCACTCAGGTCACTCCACAGCAAGTACAAATATGACTCAGTCATTGTACATGCCGGTGTGAATGACCTGAGATGTACCTCCCTGGACTACATGAAAAGAGACATAGATGAGCTCTCTGATTATGTAGCCCAGGCCGGTATGACCCTGACCCTGAGCAGCATCTTACCCTCACCAAGAATGATGCCACAGTACAAAGACAAAATGATCAGTTTTAACAATTGGCTTAATTACTGGTGTCATTCTAAGGGGATCCAATGTATGTCTGCTTGGGATGACATGCTTGACAAGCCACGCTGCTTCGCAAGGGATGGCTTGCACCTGTCACCCCTGGGCTTCCGGATATTGGCCAAGGCTCTTGCCACCCCATAGTGCCTTTTTAGGCAAGGCTCAAATGACAAACCTACCTCCTAGAAAACACAAGTGGAAAAAACTAAGGGTAATGCTGCTCAATGCCAGAAGTCTAAACCTCAAGATGCACGCCCTCGAAGCCCTCCTCAGTATGGAGAACATCGATGTCTGTGCAGTGACTGAAACCTGGTTCAAGGCTCCTGAGAGCACCCCAGCACTATCAGGTTTTACCTCATATCATGCTTTCTGGCCCCAAAACTTGGACCGAACCACAAAAGGAGGGGGAGTATCCATATTCATCAAAGATACCCACACCTCCAGGTTAGTGGCAATGCACGAAGCATCAGAGACCATCCAGGTGCAGCTAACCATAGGCAAAACTGCCTTACAGTTTGTAGCATGCTACAGACCACCCTCTCAAACTCAGGAACCCCACACAGCCTTCCTGAAGACACTGGAGAGTATGAATGTCTCTCCAAATACCATCATTTTGGGAGACTTCAACTACCCAAACATAGACTGGGAACATTACTCAAGCCCCAACACCCTAGCCCAAAGGTTCCTAGAATTCATAAACTCAAATGCGATGGAATAACTAGTCACCATTCCCACAAGAGGAGACAATATACTAGACCTGATCATCACAAAAATGGGGACAAAATGCTCCACACCGGAAGTATATCCCTCTTTGGTAAGATCAGACCATAAATTAATCTCACTGGAAATCCACATCCCGCCCCGCCACATGCACAAAAGACCACAGTGAAGAACTTCTCAAAAGCCAACTTCACACTTCTTAAGACTGAAGTGGTATCCTTCAAGGCCCCTGGGCCAGCGGAAACCACAACCCACACTGCTGAATCCTTTGCAAATGCCTTCTATGGGCACCTTCAAGAATGCATGGATCATGCAATCCCAAATAAAACCAAGACCCATTCCCCAAAGGCAGGCGCCCGGTCTGGTGGACCCCAGCCATAAACAAACTTTACAACAGGAGGAGGAAGCTACTACATGACAGAGCAAAATCCCTAAAAGGGAAGGCATCTCTGATCAGTACTAGCAAAAAGCTACGATCACTCATAAAATCATCCAAGGCCAACTTTGAGAGAAAAATCGCAAAAGACACAAAAGACAATCACAAGGCCTTCTTTAACTATGTTAGAAACCTGGGTGGAAACTCCCAGATATGCTCAGAGTTAGTCCAAAATGACACAAAATACACTGAACCCACTGACATTGCCAACATTTTGGCAGACAGGTTCAGTGCAAATTTCTCCTCCCTCCCCAAAAGGAGAAATAACTATCCCAGCAGAGTGTAGCCTCCTAACATCTCAGATGCCCAGGTGAGAGCCGCCCTCTCTAAAGCTAAAAACACAGCATCAATGGGACTGGATGGTGTCTTGGCTGTGTGCTACATGAACTCCAAGAGGAACTAAACCCACACATAAGGCTGCTGTTTAATCTTAGCCTTACTACAGGATACGTTACCCAAAGAGTGGCGTACGGCAACAGTGGTCCCACTTCACAAAGGCGGTGCTTCTACGGACCCTGGAAATTACTGCCCCATAAGCTTGACGAGCCTGGTCTGCAAAGCTATGGAGAGGATCATTATGGAACTCATAAACAAAGACATTGGGGACCTACAGACATTGGATCCTACCCAATTTGGCTTTGTCAAGGGCAGATCCTGCCTTTTGAACTTGGTCAACTTTTTTGAAACAGTCACTAAGGCCATTGATGAGGGTAAGGCGGTTCACACAGCCTACCTTGATCTTGCAAAAGCCTTTGACACACTACCCCACTCAGGCATCATAGACAAACTCACCAGCTTAAATGTAAACCCATATGTCACAAGATGGGTTGCAAACTGGCTCAAGGACAGAACCCACAGGGTCAGAGTTGCTGGAGCTATGTCAGACTCTAAGCCAGTTCCAAGCGGTGTCCCACAGGGCTCAGTCCTGGGACCCCTCTTGTTCTGCATTTATTTTTCCGAGGTACAGGCAAACATAGGAGGATTGTGGCTGACAAAGTTCGAAGATTACTGCAAACTGGGCGCCATAATTGATACTCCAGCGGACACAAACATCCTTCCGAGAGGCTTCATAGAAACGGACAATTGGTGCCAGAGCCATGGCCTTAAGCTGAATGCCAAAAAATGTATAGTCAAACCCTTTGGGAAAAACAAGGTACCGACAAATTACCACATAGGTGGTAATCCATTAAGTACGGAAGAGGTAATCAGGGACCTAGGGACCCAGGTTGACAGTAACCTCTCATTTGATACTCACATTGCCAAAGTGGTTAGGAAAACCTTCTATATTGCCCACCTTATCATGAAGGGTTTCACATCTAGATCAAGAGAGGTCATTGTGCCCCTGTACTCTTCTCTTATCAGGCCAATGATTGAGTACAATGCCCCATTTGGGATGTATCTCACACGACACCTGCAGCAGTTGGAAAGACCCCAAAAGTTCCTCACCAAGAGGATAAAGGGTCTTAAACATATGTCATATGCTGCCTGACTGAAAAAACTCCAGCTCTATTCAGTCGCATACTGCCTACTCAGTGGTGATCTGTGCCTGACGTACAAGGCCATGTCCAATCCGGAATTAATGGACATGCTCCACCTCAGAAAATCCAAATCCATCAGAGCCATGAGAGCAAGAGACTTAAACCTCAACACAGAAATAAATAGGAAGTGCTGGAGGGACAGATTCATAACCCAGAGGCTCCCTACACTCTGGAACAGAATCCCAGTCCATGTTAGGCAGAGCCCCTCACTGACTCTATTCAAGAGAAATCTTGACAAGTGGATGGGAGATCGTAGGTTTACCCCGGGGGTCATCTCTGTGTCACTACTAGACAGAGGCACAGCAAACTAAACCCTAAAAGGGCATAGTATTCTCATCCTAAGGGGTGGTGAAAGCCACACACACTCTGGCTAGGCTTATAAATGCCCTAGGGCAGATAGCCTAGTACGAACCTATGAACCTATGAACCATCCATTCCCTCTTGCGATATTACTAGCTTATCATTTTTTTTAATGCAACATAGGCCATTTATTCCTCAAGGGCAACAGGCAATTTATATGTAGATGAAACAATGACATATAAAGTTGTTTGCTAGCAGCAACCTCTTCATTAGTTACAGATTTCTTTAATGTGGAATTATAAAGATGACTTTTACTTCTTCAGAGATTGTGCAGCTTTACTGATACTGGTGGACGGTAGAAGTTTCAGTAGACTTTTATGATGGAAATGTTCTGAACTGGGCAGTTTTGTCATTGGTGCATGCATTTTGTTTCATTGTTTACTGGAAAAATGTTCAAAACAATAAATGTAAAATGCCCTCTAACAACTGTACAGTATTGTACAAGGAATATAATTTAATACAATCAGGAAGGTGTATCAAAGAGCATGCGTATGTTTCATGTTCAAGGGGCCTATGATTTGAAAACAGCCCAAAGTTAATCTTTATCGGCCACTGGCAAAATGTATTTTCTTTGAATGTGGGTTTCAATGTTGTTTCAATGAATGTGAGTTTCAAGGGCAGAGAAGTTTTAATGCTAAGTCTATTTTCATTGTGAGACTGCATTGCTTTGTTTAGCAGATATCTATTAGGGTTTGTCCTGTAAAATGCAAAATAAAACTTTCAAATGAAATCCAAATCATCGCAGAAGTAAAGCAGTATGCACATTACAGTGTTTATGGTAAATGGGGCAAAATAACCAAGGAATGAGACATTGGAATGGCTGCAGGGGGAAGGCTCCATTTGACCATGATTTTGTGAAGGGGGAAGGGCAGCAAACTCATACAGCCCCGGCCAAACTATACCTCTCAACTGTCCAGATTTTTGCAGAATGAATAGATATTTGCTTATTATTTTTTGTCTGTTCCTCATAAAATTTGTGGTTTTCTGGCAAATTATTTAGGAATGAAGTCACTAAATGACAGACATTGAGGTTCAGATGTCATAACCTTCAGAAAAATGCATGCTAAAGCAAGAACTGTTATTCTATCAACTGTCTTAAGTTTATACAAGAGCAATTTTTAGTACTGTTTGTATGTTCCCCCAATATATTTGGCCTTGTTCAGATTTCCTGCATTAATAAGTTGAGAGGTACATGCAAATAAATCGCTTTATAGAATTAGGAATGTCCTAACCTCTCAACTCTCCCCAGTTTTGGCTGAAAATGTTGCTCTCCCCCTAATAATCCCTCCTCAAAATGGCAATTTTGGAAGAAAATGTGGATGGTTTACAATTATAAATAACTGTAATGTTCAGAGTTATAGATTACTTTTATTTCAGAAATGCATGTAGATGCTCTTATTTTGTCAGTTAAAAATGTGCCCCTTCTTTGACAGGTTCCCAGCTGTATTGTGTGGAAATTTTATATCTTTGCATCACATTTTTGGTCTGTTTTTCATAAAATTGTGTTTTTCTGGAAAATTAGTGCAAATCATTAAAAACTGAAGTTAGAAAATAATGGCAGACATTTGAGTTTCAGATTTAATACCCTTCAGAAAATTCATACTAATGCAAGACCTACTACTGTTGTATTATCTTTCTAAGTTTGTAAGAGCAATATTTAAAAAAAGTGTCCTTATGTTTGGGCCTGTGTCCCACTTCTGTGTATGGCTTTGTCCAGATTTCTTGCTCTGAGGTTGAGAGGTATGAGTATCAGAGCCATCACCGTCAGCCAGAGACATTACAAATTGTGACATACTTGTTGCACCCCACTCCCCATTGTAGTGGCTCTGGATGTGTCCAAGCAAGGCAAGGAGCAGTTATGCAGTGTAAGTGTGCAGAGTATCCCCCATCCAAGGTAGATCACAAGTACGACTGTGGCTTTTCATCTGTCCTTGATTTTGCAGAATGTTCTGGTTTTCAGTCATATTTTTATACTGTTGATTTATGCTTCTTATTATTCAGAAAACGCATGCTGTTGCAATGCCCTGTTGCTCTGTGTTTAAGTAGCAATGATTTAATGACCATCAGGTAAGCTTGTCAGAAATTGTAAGATGCAAGTAAGCTTTAATAACCATACTGTTAGAGAATTACCAGCATTGAAAGCCTTTTCGTTGTTGCCATGCAGAGAATATTTACATAACTAGATAACATATAAGCCTTAGGTATTGAAATGCATATCACAATATTTGTAATAAAGGACAGGATTACAGTATTTTCAGAAGCTCAATATATTTGTTGGCAACTTGCAGTCATCTTTTCAGGCTTTACCTGTAAGCTAAACAGAATGCCAATCTATCATGTGCAGTCCATAACTTGTGCAGTAATCCTTTAAGCAATTTATCTTGAGCTTGTTTCTTGTTTGCTGTTCATTTTTTACTTTTATCAGGTCTTCCTCATGAAACAAGTAGATAGTTGTTGTCAGGCAGCAGGTCTTTTTTGGATAAGAAACATTTTTACAAGTGGGGGTATCACAGAGATTGTTACTTTCAGCATGTTACTTGGTAATTTTATAAAGCTGAAGATAAATTATAATTAGAACTGCAGTGTAAGGAGACGTGGTTTGAGTTGAGTGCTGCTTGTTTTTTTTTTGCACTTGATTTTGACTGGCATTTCAGTAATGTATTTAAAAAGTAATTTATTTTTACATGCCTCACAACCATTGTGTTTCCATCTAGATATTAAGTAAGTTGTCATGTAGCCAATGCATCAAAATATTTTTTCTTCTACACTTCATTTTGTCTTGACTAGACTCTCATAATGACTGGCACTCAGCGCAGCGTATTTAATTAAAGTTCCAGTTGTTGTGGTTTTGAGCATAGCCCCACCCCTTTTCTAGTTGGCCACACCCCTTCTCATTGGCCAGGCTCATTCAGCTGTCTCCTGCAGCCCCCCCTTTAATTTGAAGTCACCAGCCACCACTGGAATGAACCCAATTTTCAGAGGAGGCCTGGGGAGAAAAGCTCTAGAAGCATGTCTTTGTAACGTGGGAGTTAACTGGAGCACCTGGAGGAAACCCACACAAATGCAGGGAGGAAATGCAGACTCTGTACAAAAAGTACCTCAGCCAAGAATCGAACTGGACAACCTCTTGTTATGAGGCGACAACACTACGGCTGCACCACTTCTAAAATTTTCTAATTTTTTGTGTTGCTACATTAAATCTTTTATGAAAGATGAACAATGGCTATATTTTTAGCTGTCATGGAATGATCACATTTATAGTTCCTTCTATTATTCACTTTTTTGACAAAGCTAATGGTAAAGAAAGAAATTTGAAAAATTACCAAATGTGTTCTGTGATTTCTTTCTATGTACCATTTGCAGGGTACTGATTTTGACCAAATGACAGAAACAAAATGCCATTATTTGATTATTATTGATCTGTTTGAGGTAGCAGCATGTGCCAGTACTGTGTATTGATGGATACTATTAAACCTGATGTAAACCATAAAAAAACAATAAACACCAAGATGAGCTTTTCCAGTAGAAACAGTGATTGAAATTTAGTAAGATTCTCTCTGCTTGTATTACTTTTCTGACACCAGATGATCACTTATCATGATAGACAGAATCTCTAATTCAGAGCAAAGTAAAGCTGCACCAAGAAACACCTCATTGCTCACGAGTTTCCATGTCCCTGTATCAAATACTGCAGTTACACGAGATCACACGAGCATGTCCCTAAAAGGCCACACATACACACACACACACACACACACACACACACACACACACACACACACACACACACACACATCCATCTTCATTCATGCCCCTATAGACATGCACACACTCATCCATGCGCCTATATATATATATATATATATATATATATATATATATATATATATATATATAGATGTATATATATATATTGTGTGGATCAATTTCAGTTGATCGACCTTCCAAAATGCAGAACATCATATGGCCAAGACAATATGACTGACATTTCAAAGCTTGAAATTAAAATAAAAAAAAATAAAATAAAAGCTAATTAAATATTCCAATTCCAAGATCACACTACATTGAGAAAAAATGGCAAATTTCCTGTTCTTCAATGCATGTCAGTCTCCATTCACACTGTTCGACCTTCTGCAGTTTCGGTCATATGGTCTTGGCCATATGACGTTCAGCATTTCAAAAGGTCGATCGACTGAAGGGGATCCATATATATATATATATATATATATATATATATATATATATATATATATATAGATGCATATATATACACACACACACACACACACACACACACACACACACACACACACACACACACACACACACACATGAACACAAACACTGATATTCAAACACACGCACACACACACACACACACACACACACACACACACACACACACACACACACACACACATGCTGCCCTGTAATACCTGCCTGCAGTGGTTCTAGAAGTCATGACCATTCCTTTAGTGCAGAATGGGTGAATGTTGTCTTTTAAACATCATTTATTCTCCTTATGAATAAAGTAACTCAGTAGAGCTATTTCTGAATAGCAACCCTTTGCAACAGTTTTCTCTGGAAAATCACATAGTAACCTGCATTAACTTTTCCCCACCAGTAAGATCCCTCTGCATAGTATGAGTACCACTAAGAAATAGGTCAACTTTAGTGCTTCAACATCATGCTAAGCCTTTCAGAATCCCATGAAGAGTGATGGAAACATGTTTTTCTTTTATGTGTTTCTTGAATTTTTATGCATGCTGAAAAACTGTCTTAAGTGACTCGCTAAGAGTTACATAATAGATAATTGAAGGTTGAAGGAATCAAACCCTGTACCATGGGTACAGAAAGTAACTCATTAATAGGCGAGAGATATAGTTCTCAATGCTAACTGGAGGCTTTCTCCAAAGAGTTCACCTCTCTGCTAATATTAAAGATATCACATAAATTGGATTCATAGTGAGATATTTCCCTGCAGTATATTTGGATGGGATCACATGGCTGAAGTGAAATTTAGCTGCAGAGAGAAATGTGTCTATTGTAAATTCACTGCAGGCAGTGAGAAGCAGTCATCCACATGTCCACAGCTTCAAAAACTATGTGCAGAATGGGAAAATAATGCCAAAAGCCCCCAAGGTACCAAGAGACACCATGCAGGATGGCAGGCATCATCAGCACAATGCCCAGTTGGCATGTCAATAGCTGTACAAATGCTGTGTAAAACAGACAGTGCTTTATTAGTAGTGCTTTTGGAGCATTATCCCTTTGTGGCATCTAGGGAACATTGCCTAAAAACGATCAGAGAGTAAGTGTGGCTACAGCAGCAGCATGCAGGATTTCCTCCATGCTATAGCACCCTTGTGCATGCTGTTGTTGCAGAAGCATGCACACTGCAATAGCAGCAGTGCACACTACTTCTCCTGCTCTCATCTACTTGGGTATGGTAGCTGCAGGAATCACACTGCATTCTTCTATTACTCAAAGTGAATTTGTAATAGTCATATGTCACAGCAGCTGAACTTCTCTTCAGTCATGTGTCCCTGACCAAATAGAGTACAGGGAAGGGTCCTGTCGCCTAACAGCCTGGCACCCACATAAACAGCCATACATTTAAACATCAGCATTGCTGCTGTACTGAAACTTGTACAGTCAATGTTTAAGCTCTAAGGTTTGATTATTACATAAAGGGATATATTACACTGTATAGAGGCTGAAAAATCCACACAATGTGCGTGTCAATGTATCAGAATACTGCATGTACTAAACGGTGTAGGTTTACACTTGCTAAGCACTTAAAATGCATCTCTTTCCACTGTTTTAATGTAGTTTGTGTTACTACTTTGCTATGCAGCTAGAGAAACCTTACCTGGAAGTTAGAGCATTAAAGGTTGTAGTTCTTACCAAGCAGCTTCCCATATTCTAGCACTTATGTCCTTCAGCCTTCATTATCTGTTCCTGACTTTGAGCAAGTCATTTACAAAGACAGCATGGTTGGCCAGTTGGAAAATTTGTCTTCCTCCTTATTGGTCCCCTACACTCAGTGCCTAGTAACTACCTTTGTGACATCATTTAGGTGCTACTTTTGTAACTTAGCATAGTACTACCAAGATCTTTTATTCCTCAAGGTATGGAATTCAATGTTTGTCTTACATATGTTTTAAAGCAACAATTTCCTTCATATTGGAAATGACATCTTCCTATATTCTGATTTTCAACTCTGTTTTATTTAGTCTTACCGTGACAGCATTTTCAACAGTACAGTAGCTTCATTTCTGCCTTTTGTTTATTTCTGTGTTGAATTCTCTGATTCTGTTCTTTCATTTATTGTATTGAAATAGGTATTACAGAGAGGCCTGACAGCCAAAAATTGCCCTGCTTTAACAATTGTTTAGAAGTGTCAGCCAGAATATTTATTTGAAAATGATTAGAGTGGCCAAGATTCCTAATGGTATTCATTGAAGGTGTAAAGTGCTGCAGACCACAAAGGTGGCACCTCTTGTAATCTGATATAATAGAAAATAATTCATATTATGTTGTTCTGTCTCACTCTAAACTGACTACATTTACAGAACTGCAGGGTGTTCCAGTAGCTAGTCAGCACATTAGTGGAACACATCCTGTTTGCAACACTTCTGTTCTTTATTAAAAGATGTAGGGTTGGCCTGTTTGAAATGCTGTAAAGAAGTGGAGCTTAGTTTCCCTTTAATGCTTCTCACTTTTATGTCCCATTAAAACATATTTTTGTTTATTTTGAGAGTTTTGAACTTCCATACCTTGCTAGATACAAAATGTATGGCCAATGTTCATTTTCCTCAGGCTATATGATAGACACAGAGACCTTCCAATGTGCTCCAAATGTTGTTCAATTTGAGCAGAGTTAATGCAGTTTCTTGACTGAATACTGATTTGATACTGGATAGCAGGAAGATGTGAGGGGGTGTGATGTTAATATGAGATATCACACCTTGGATGTGCAAGCGTGGGGCAAAGCTGAGTGTTTTTATCACCGAAGGTGTAGCGATATCTCGCTGTAACACTATACACCCACGTGTTATAATGCTTTTTTCATGACAGTTTTCACTAACATTTTGCTTAAAATAGCTATTTAAATTCCTTTGCTAAAAAGGAACAATCTGAACAGTTAGAAGTCCAGCATTACATTTGGAAAATGCACGCTTACGCCTTAGTTCTTTAACATATTAAGATTATTTTTGTCCAGTGACCTGCCATTGACAACTTAGAAAATGATATGTTAATTATTTTAAGAGGTGATAGCACATTGAGAATCCTAACAGAACAAAACTATTTACCCAAAACAACACTGTTTGTTTTCTAAAGAAAACTGTACATTTGCCTTAAACACAAGACTGATAATGAGATTATACTCCTGATATTAAAAAAGAACCATTAGCATTATTTCAAATTAGTTATAAATTATGCTAATTTATGCTTAATATATAAAATCTAAATATGGATGGGAATCATAAATTAATTAAGCTATAGCTAAGCAATGTAATAATAATCATTAAGCCAGCACAGTAAAAATGAAACTACTAAAAGAGTTGCTTCAGAGTAAGGATTTCTAATTTATGAAAGTGTTATTATTCCCAGGAGATATGAACTCTTCCAGAATGAATGTTTTACCTTGGGCAGATTGATAAATTAACCAAGGAGATGAGCTTTCTGAAAAAAAAAATGCTGTCTGTAACTTTTAGACAGTATGTGTGCACAAATAAAACAAGAGAGGCAGAAAAGAGATAATGCGTTCTTACTCTCAGTATGTCAGACATTATGCTATCTATTATAAGAAAGGAAGTTATACGAGTTACACAGGAGCACAAATACACATCCACTGTTGCACATTATTCGTCATATCAGCATACTGTCACATTACGAAGAGGGTAATCCATGTCATGCATGCAAGCTGCCTACTGTATATCTAAAATCTACGACTGCACAGTAAGGATAAGTGTCTGAAATTATGTATGTACATATGGAGGGAGGGATGAATTTATTTAATTATTTGTGGATGTATTTATAAATTATTTTTTTCATAGACCATGGTTTAGAAAGTGCCTCTGTTAGTAGGAAACATGTCAGCAATCATAAGATATTTTACTTAGTGACTACAATATTATTACATCCTATTAAACAGTGATGGTACACTAAGTGTTTTAGTACTAATTTTAATTCCTGAATTGTTTTAACAAAGTAAACACTTAGTTCTCTCTTCATGCTTGTGCATTCTCTAAGTAATTTAATGTTTCAGTGGTGGATTACTTATACCTTGCCTCCCTCCAGTTTGTTCTGAAATGAGTAATAGTGATATTACTGCAATATATGTCTTGCTTCACTTCTTGTTGGAAAATTGCTGAAGACTACAAACGTCAAACACATTTTGCTTTACAATGCTTTTATATTCCGAATGTTGAGTATGTTGCTGTTTTAAGTAATGAGCTCTAAGGGCTTTAAATGTTTTGTGGTCAGGTAATCAGGTAGTGATAAAACAAGGTATGATTATTCATAGCATACCCCTAAACAAACAAAGCAGCAGTGAAGTAATGCACTGGAGGAAACAGAGGATTTAACTGTATAAACCTTTAATGTGCTTTTTGTGACTAGGACATCAACTATTACCCCCGTACATCAGAGATTCACGGGATTCTTATATTGTATTAGAACTTTCAAGCTTGACTTCTTCTATATAGATAAGCATGGACAAATGATCACTGTTGATGTGGTTTCTTTATTCACAGGTATACCACAAGGACAAGGAGCAGATTTTGTTTGCTTCTTGGCAAAAAAGAAAAAAAACTTTTACTAATGGAACAGTAAATTTATATTGTTCCTTAATAAAATTATTATTAGAACATAATTATTTTCTGTTTGAGGTCAAATACTACAAACAAGTCAAGGGCATTGCAATGGGGTCAGCAGTAGCCCCAGTATAGTCCTAGGGTGGTGGGAAACTGAAATAATGACAAAACGTAAGCTTTGCAAGGATGTTATTTTATTTAAGAGATTTGTTGATTACCTGTTTTTATTATTAAAGGCAACACATATGAAGTGTACCAGCTGATGCAATTAAACAATAGTACAGATTTTTTTGAGGTTCACATTAGGTTGTACAGGTCCTAAAATTCAATTTTTAGACATAGAATTAGAATGGGATACATCCAACAAAACATTCCACAGTAACATCTACTGCAAACCTTTTTGAACTGTTACCTACAGTTTAATAGCCATTACCCTGGGTTTATAAAGAAAAATATACCCAGAGGAAAATTCATTATAGAGTCCAGGCTCATCCCTAGAGACATAGATTTTAACAAAGATATTGCATTTATTATAACTTTGTTTCCAGATAGAGGCTATAAAAGTGACAGTCTAAGGGATAGTGCAAAAGAGATTTCAGTTAAAAGAAATTCTCAGTTTTCTCCCATTTTCATTAAATGTATTCCTGAAAAATAGGTAGACAACACGAACAAGGTAATCACCCCCATTTGTAACTTGGACAGGTCTGCAGACAACGGATGTATTAGGAATATTATAACAGAAAATTGGCGTATACTTGAAGGGAATAAATACATATGTAAAGCAATAGGTGAGAAGCCTTTGTTTATGCACACAAAAACAAAAAGCCTGAAGGCTCTTTTACAAAGGGACACCAGCTTAAAGAACCCAGTTAGTACCTCAAAAGAAAAAGGCACATTCAAATGCGGGTTATGTAATGATGGAGACATATCTATGAAAGACCTTATATTATATTAGCCCATTTAAATAAGGCAGTTTATGCTGAAAGTCAATATACTTGTATTTCCATATATAATAGTATATGTTCCGGATGTAATGCCATTTACATAGACATAACCTGCAGAATGTTAAACATCTTTATGCCATAAAATGTAAACATTCAAGCAAAGCTCTGTATAAGCATTCAGTTTTAGATAAAAAAAAAAAAAGAAGTTCATGTTCTGTGTGTTGGAATAGGTACAAGAAGACCTACGGGGTGTGGGGGTGGGGGGGGGGGTAATTATAAAAATACATTAGGTAAAAAAGAAACCAAATGGCAGATTTTTCTTATGGCAGATGAATTTAAAGGTCTCAATGAGACTGTCAAATTAAATGTTTTTTTAAAAGATACAAGATTAAAAATTAACATTTAATAGAAGGTTTTAAGACAAAATTTATTATTTTCTGGTATTTAATTTCATGTTTTTATGAAGTATTTTTCAAGTTTTTCTGCTCTTTAGACTAATTGTTCTTAACTGACATATTCGATTGGATTATTATTGATGGCTTTGTATTGGATGTATTCGGTTTAAATATTTAATGTTTGCTACATTGATTATTTCTAATGAATTTCTAGTGAAGAAAAGTACATTAAAGGTTTATACACTTAAATCTGCTGTTTGTTTCCTCCAGTGTTTCCGTTTTCAGTTTGTGGTTATTATTATTAGTCCAATTTCCCATTACTATTTTCCACAATTTTTCTTTTTTTTGTTTTATTACATTAAAACAAAGCAATTGACATACCATGCATTACTGCATTTATTTTTAGGTGTAGCTACCAATTCTATGCAAAATATTTAACATCAATCTGCCATGTAACTGTGGCAATAGCCCCATCAATGAGGTGAGGTTAAACTGTAGGCAAAAACATCACCTTCCCATCCAAGCTGACAAAAAAGGCACTCCTTCCCAAGCTGACTTGGTTACTGTAATTAGCCATATGGTTCATAGGTCATCCGGGGTTCAGTCAGGCAATGGTGGGTGTTAGACATTAGTTTGTAACTCAGAGATGCCTGTGAAGATAATGATATAAATGGTGAGTAAATAATGGGGGTAACCTCTTTTTCTGGGTGTACCAGCCCTCAAGCTCCGTAGGGTATTGTACTCTTCACGTATTTGACTAGAAGTTGCAGGTTTGTCAGGTACACTTTGTGCAGCTTGTTCCCCTTCATGCGATTCACTCTCATTTTCTTGCACCCATGGCTGTTTACACTACACTTTTTGAAATGCGTGGTTCTTTATCACTGCTGTACATTCTGCCAGAATTTATTGGTATGCAGTGCAAAGGAATGTTATTTAATCAAGCTGCTGACATATTAAAAGAAATAAAGTAAAATAAAATAAAAATCTGTAACAGAATAAAAATAATTTAGCTAAATTATGAGACAAGCTTTCTGCAGACTTCATTCAAATACTTTTTGTTTTTTCACACATGCCTTTTCCTGACAGAGACAGGTTATTAGACTTCATATCAGTGAACAAATTATATCTGTGATATGGTTTTCCTTCACATGCCGTAATGGGTAATAGAACACTTAAATGGATTACCTTCTCTTTCTTGCACTACACCTTACCATTTGCTGTCCATTAACATTACCAGATTATTAAGTTACTCTGCTAGTAAGATCCATAGAATTCCTATTGGTTATACAGTGTCAAGTTTCATAGGTAGCACATTAGCCTCCTTTGAATGAGTCTATTATTTTTTACTTAGTTTGTTTTAATGGAGGGATGCTTCCTTTAAGCAGAGACATGCTCTCATTTAAACAGTGCTGTTATATGGTTAAACTATGCATTTTGTTCATCTTTCTTAAATCGATGGTAGATGCAAGCTTGACATTTTAGGTACTTTGTACTACAATTACTGCAATGGAATCCACATCTGAAAAAATATCTTTATGCTTTAGATAAGGAAAGCATTTATAGTGTAAAGTCATTGTGGATACCTTTTAACACACACAAACACACACATACACACACACACACACACACACACACACACACACACACACACACACAAACTCAGTAGAAGGTAAAAAGGCAGAACAACTGATTCCCTGAATATTTTTTCAAATGTGTCCCAGACATAGTTCAGGCAAAATATAAAACATGTAATACTGTATTACATCAGACTTAATTACAAAAATATATATTAAGCAAAAAAAAAATATGTATATTAAATTATTCAGTGATGTCCTTAAATAAATTTTTTAACTCCTTTTGCTAGCATGTTAACCTAATATAATACTATGTGCAAGTGCTTCTTTTCAGAGTCAAGCCGGCAGCCACATCTAGCCGAGTGACTTGTTCAGAGATATATGTTCTGCAAACAGAAATAAAGAAAGGTCCGATATGGAAAATAGGATGAATAAGATGAAGCTTGTTATTAGCTCATAATCAAAACTCACTGAGGTAAATTAGTAGTGTATATATGCTACTCTCTCTCTCTCTATATATATATATATATATATATATATCTTAGATGTATGTGTGTGTGTGTGTGTGTGTGTGTGTGTGTGTGTGTGTGTGTGTGTGTGTGTGTGTGTGTGTGTGTGTGTCTGTGTGTGTGTGTAGTAGTAGTAGTAGTAGTAGTATTTATATAGATATATATGTCGGAAGGAATGATACCGAGTCCAGAACTGTACACTTTGTGAATGTAGGATATTCCCTTTTCCCTGTAGTGCAGCAACAAACATGTTAACAAGGGGAGACACATGAGGTAATTTACTGCACATAGATATTCATACCGAAGGTCCACTTTAAATTTCATATTTTGAATTCTTGTGGAATTCTGTTTCAAGTAATTCATAACCACATCATAAAACTGTAAACTATTCATTTTATTAAAAGTTTACATGCAATTGTCCTTATATACTATATATTACACATTCACTAAACAAAGCTAAAGAAAAAACATCTTGCTTTCAAATATTGCAGCAGTTTTCTTTTTTCTTTTTTTAGCTATCATCCATAAAAAGTTACTTCTTTCTTACATTTGGCAGATTTTCACTATCTTATCCTCAGCATACTTATCTTTTGGTGCCTATGGAATTCATTAATTTTGTCTTTTAAACATTAAGGTGTACAATACTTTTCGTGGAGTGGGAATATTTACATCTGAATGCTCCTTTCATGTTTGTGTGCACTAATGGTAAAAATATACTGCTTTTAAAATTATATCTGCTTATTGGCAACATTAGCAGAATATATTTTCATACTTAATAAGAAAGTGACAGGAAAACATTTCCTCTGTGAACTATTTAAAAGCTATATTTTTTGTGCTTTGGTGTATTAAATCACCATAACAAGTATAGAATGCATATTATGATTTATTTATTGCTTGTTTAATTTTTCATTATAGGACCATATTCAATTTTTTTTCTGAAGAAAAATCAGTTCTGAATCTGACAATTTTAAAATGCATTTGTTGTTTGGAAGACCTATTGTTATTATCCATATGTAGTGATTGAGGATTATGACTGACTCTCTGGTCTTAACTATTTTGTAGTGCATTTAGTGCACTGATTACATTCTGATAATTGGAAAAGACAAAGCAGTGAACCACTAGAGTGGTGGAGACTTGACCTTAACAAATATCATGCACACCCTGCTAAAGTTGTTAAGGTTAAGTCCTGGGCTAAGCAGTAAAATCTGCCATTATTGAAAAGTAAACAAGAGCTGCAGAATAAAAGATTTGTTTCTTCCTGCTGTCCATTGTTAACATTCCCTGACTTCCTGATTTAAATTTATGATGTAACTAAAATAACAAGATGTGTGCGTGCCTGATTTTCCAAATGATGCTAAGTCTGAAACCAAAATGTATGCCATTATTTAGTGTCTTCAGTCCTCAGTAATTTGTTCAAAAAACATGGACTTCATGAAGAACACACAAAACATATAAGGCAAAATTCTGGACATCCTGTAAAAATCTGGGCAGTTGAGTAGCATGGAAGGTGAATATAAACAAAAGGGACTGTGTTACACTGTCTTCCAGACAGCACTCGTTAAGTGTTTCATGGCACTGAATACCAGTAAAACATTATTTTTTTTTTTTATTTATTTTTGCTGTAACTTGTACTACATGGAGCAGCTAAAACTCTGTATATTACATAGAATTATGAGTGGTTAACCGATGCCAATGTGTTATCAAAGGGAATGCCAAGATGCACTCTTAGGTTCATAGATGTGTACTAGGCTAACTGCCTTTGTGGGCCATTTTATGTCTAGCCAATTTCTCTATGTGAGGATCAAACCCTGCACCTTTTGCCTGTAAGGTAAACACCTTAACCATTATGCCAACTTCCCACTCTTAAGGTGAATTCCTTGGCATTCATGTCTCAAACACATAATAAAGTGGTTAGCAAGGGCAAACCAGTCATAACTGTGTATATTATGTTCTTGTGACAAGAATACAAAGAAATTCAGTTTGAGAGTAAAATTATGCAAACTGAATAATAAAGTTCTTTTTTGATTTAGTCATATTTCGCATTTTTTATTTCTAAAGTTAAGATGCATCTGAAGTATTATTCCATGTAAATAACATAGTTCAATGAGTTATGACTGGGCCTCAATGACTTTTTTTTTGGTCAGTCATTTAGTTTGTATGTGCAAGCAATAACTCCCAAGAGGGTAAGGATTATGGGGTCGATATCAGATTGTCGAATGCTGACAACTTCGAAGCTTCAAACTTTGAACTTGAAAATTCGAAGTCTAAAAATGTCGAATGTCACAAAAAACCCACTTAAAATCCAAAACAAAAAAAAAATGCTATATGCAGGGAGCAAGCACCCCTGCACCCCCCACACCCCCTGCTACTTAAATATATCAACTCTGAGATTGCACTGCAGTGCAGTAAAGGGAAATCCTCCCTTTCCACACTCTATGGCGATCTCCATTATACATTTTGACATTTTTACACTTCAAATTTTCAAGTTCGAATTTTAGTGCTTCAAACTTGTCAGCATTCGACATTATGATATAGACCTGGGTTATGCAAGCAATAATGCCCTCTGGGGTATGTGTTATTGTGCAAATCACACATTCCCGGGGGTGATCTGAGGCTTAAACCACAGGTGGATGTACTGGCTGACCATTCATTAAAGGGAAATAATGCAGCAATGAAGGCTTCTCCACCACTGGAAGATCCTTCATAGCCCTGTAATACCTGAAAGTTTAACCAAGAGATATAGTTGTTATTGGAGGAAGTATTTTGAATCTAAAATATAAAAGCTGTACAATAATTAAAAGTATAAAGTCCACTCAAAACACAAGCAAGCGCAAAGACACAGACAAACACACATTCACACATGCATGCACATGACCAGTTATTGATTTCCAATTTCCTTTTGTGCACACGTCAGTAAACTAGACTCCAGCATTTGGTGAATATCTTTCAATTACTTATTGCAGCATACAATTTGCAGTTTTTTTTTTTTTTTTTTTTGCTTTAGAATTTGTAATTGTTTCTTTGTGTAGAAGGATAACACACTATTTCAGCGTTTAGGCTAGTTGTTAAAAAAAACAAGACAATGAAAAATGTCCCAAAGTAGTTATTCTGTCTGCTGCATACGAGCAGAAAAGACATGGTAGACACAAGAAAAACGTTTAGCTACGGCAGACATCCTGCCATGATTACCTTCTTTGAATAATGGGTGGCCACTCTTTCTTTCATCTTTTTCAAGCTCGTTTTCTGAAGGGTTTATTTCTAGCTTGCGGTGCATGTCGAGCATAAACAAGCAGGGAAAACATGGGTTCACTTACTAATGTATAACAGTTAAAACTAATATGATTGCTATCCATTTATAAGTCTTGTAATTCATTATGTTTTAACCTACAAATTATATACAGAATGACACAGGGTAGAGCAGGGTGGCATGAGTGATTTGTGGGGTGCAAGCTAATCTTGCAAGTTGAAGCAATATATCTCTAAATACTGTAGTTGGGAGAGTCTTTTTTTAGGTTGATATATGCGTTTTTGTAATCGGTTACAAAATAAATCATTAGGATCAGCTCTGGGGAGGTGTTATTTGTTTTAATTACCTAAAGAAATTTACTATATAGATTACTTCGACTTGCTCATTGGTTAGCTTTTTAATGAGGTACAAGTACCAATGTTCTCATATGCACCATAAGGTTAAGCATTTCCTACCTAGCAATGGGAATCTACTAAACTTAAATTTTACAAATATCTATAGACAAATATCTTTAGTACATCCTTCTAACTTCAATGAGTCCCTGAAATAATTACATAATCTTGGAATCTATATAAGATTCCAAAGAAAAAAATATTTTATTTCATTTTATTTTAAAATATAAAAAATATATACATTTCATAAAAAAAAAAAAAAAAACATATGGGTTCTAGATGTAAAACAATAACTGGCATATATTTATGCTTTGGATATCTCAATCAATAGGTAGTTCCAGATGTAAGATTTTAATTCTAATAAAAATAATTTCCATTCCAGAAAGTAGGAGTCAGGCAACGTACAGAATAGAGATTCATTTTTATTGAATTTACAAGGACATTACTGGTTCATCTATACTTATGGTTGAGACAAATCAAATTTGGTTAGATTTTTTTCTGATCTTATTCACATTCAGAAAGTGTTCTATTTTATCTTGGGAGGGATAAGAATTTAGTCTGCCTTTGAAAAAGGGCACTGGTGCTTTATGAAATCAGGTACATATACTTAATTCATAATTTAATACATATCCAAGGCCTTTATATCTAATGGCATACCATGGAACTATCAGATAAAGATTTTGCCTTCTATTACTCTCATGTTTATGGGTCAGTGATAGATTTCTTTATTTTCAGAAATAAATAAGTAATAAAAAATAAACAAATAACTAAAATAGCATGTTATATAACTCAGTACTGTGATCTTTCTCAGTCTGATCATTTTTCTGTTTAAAGTATAATTTTTACTGATAAATTGAACTGTTCTGATCAGTAGAGTAAATCTTGAGCTCCCTAAAGATTAAAACTTCCAAGAGCAATGCATTTTATTGTTTTCCATATTGTAATCTGTAAAGATAACAGTATAATTTTTAAAATATTAGATGGGATGTAGTCGCATCTTATTGATAAAGTATCCACTTTGAAATACTGCAGACAGGAAAATAAATCCAACTATTTAGCACTGTATCTCCTTTCTTTAAAATGAACTTTGACTTGACTTCAGTACTGATAAGTCTGACTACATAAAAAGCCACTCTTTGAGTTCAGGAAAGGTGCCAGATATGCAGAGTGAGCAAATATTATCTCAAAACCTCTGTCGATCTGCTTAAATTAATTCTAGTTTCAAACACTTCTTCACTTAAAAATAACTAGAGTCTGCTTACTCATTTACAAAATATCTTCCAAACATTCCATGATACATTGACACATGAGAAGAAATCGGGTCTGCTACAAATGTTTGCATGCTAGTAGGTCATTACATACTTGTTTGCTACCACTCCTTGAAACGACAAGTGCTCTATTTCTAGTAGCTCATTGTTAATTAACTACTTAGCCCTCCCATCATCCAACCCTACTGCACTATATAGCCTTACCAATACCCTGACTATAACCTTAAAACTGTCACCCAGTTTATAACCTGAGTCCCAAAACCTATGACCCCAGCCCCACTCCATAAATTTAAATTCCATGAGCTCCCTAACCCTATAACTCCTCATTAAAAATTCCCTTTTCACTCCCTAACTCAAAAACTCTGCTCCAACTCACAAACCCTAACATCACCCTTTCCAGTCACTGCCTTAATTTATACTGCCCGCCCCCCCCCCCACACACATGCACACATTCTCCCTTGTTATGACAGATGCACTTACCTCACTCATACCCAAACAATGTGTTTGGATAAGGTGCAGCACCTGATTGTTGAACTCACATTCAAGTCTGAGTGCACGTGGCCATACCTACATGAAGCCCAAGACCCTGGCGTTGAGAAAGTGGTATTCAGTCACTTGGGAATCTAATGCTTGTAGTAGAACCAAATAAATCTAAACCTACAGAATCCTACACATAGTTGAAGAGCATGGAGAATACTATCCAGATTAATTTATTCCAAATGCACTTCCAGAGCACAAGACTGGCAAATGAACTGCACAGATATCTCTGGAGGAAATTCAAGATGCGATTTCAAATTGTAAATTCGGTAAAGTCGCAGGACTAAATGCCTTTGTCAAAATGTCAGATATTGTCAAGGCTTTTAAAATTGTATAATAATGTCAAACATATGGGCTTGCTGACAAATATTTCAATCAATCATAAATAACTTTGCTTTTCAAACCTAGCTCATATCTCCATCTTATTAATATCTACTATTCTATCTTAATTATACATCTAGATACTAAACTATGCTCAGCTATTCTTGCTACATAAATTCAAGTTAAGAATTAATCAGATTATATCAGAGTCTAATTTTGCATTGTGGACTCTAGACAGACCAACAATAATAACATTTTTGGAAATAATTGTATATTTAAATACCAGCTCGGCTAATCATCGTACAACTTTTGCTCATGATTTAAGCAAAGTCTTTGTTAGACTACATATTCTTTTCCTCATCACAGTTCTTAAAAACATGCCTTACAAAAAATTTTATTGAGTATAAACACTTTGCACGGTTCAAATTCCACTTGTCTCAATAAATGGAGGCCTAGCAGTCCCTGACATTAATAGAGTAGCTATCTCAAAAGGCAGGCCCTTGTCAACATATCTCTATTTATCACATCTTTTGGATTGCCGTTTATAAAAATTCTATGCAGACCAAATTAATACACATAAAACTGTCTAACACTATATATTACTTTCTTCACAGATAATATTCTTTTATATTTTTAGAATCTGAAAAGCTATTCCTCAATTATTAGAAATTGCAATGATTACAGTAGAGCATACAGACATAAATTAAATATTGAGATACATTGTTTCCTCTTAAGGACTCAACAATATAATGCATTTCATTAAATGAGCTGATGTACTTGGATGTACAATAGACTTAAGTTTCACACCTTTATTCATAGGTTCATAGGTAGGTACTAGGCTATTTGCCCAAGGGCCTAAGTAAGCCTAGCCAACAAGGTTCCCTGGCTTACACCACTCAAGAAAGTTATTTTCCTATACCCCTGTCGAGCAGAGCCACCAAAGTGATTCCCCCAGGGTGTATTTCCTATTTCCCATCCACTTATCAAGATTTTTCTTGAAGAGTGCTAATAAAGAACTTTGCTTAACATAAATTGGTAGCTTGTTCCAGAGTATGGGAAGTCTCTGGGACAGGAATCTATCCCTCCAGCATGTCCTGTTTATTGTGGTGACAAGGTTTAGGTCCCTAGCGTGTGTAGCTTGGAGGAATTGGGATTTCTTTAGGTGTAGCATGTCCAACAGCTCTGGGTTTGACATAACTTTATATGTTAGGCAGAGATCACCTCAGAGTAGGTGATATGCTACAGAGTAAAGTTGGAGTTTTTTGAGATGGTCTGTGTAGGGCATCTGTTTGAGGCCAGTAATCCTCTTTGTGAGGTACTTCTGTGGCTTTTCCAGCTTCTTCAGATGTCTTGTAAGGTACATTTCAAAAGGGTCATTGTACCTCTATAATGGGTCTAATCAGTGTCGAGTAGAGGGGAACAATGACCTCTGTTTTTCCTAGATGAGAACCTGTTTGTGATGAGGTGTGCCATGTAGAAGGATTTCCTGACTAATGTGGAGATGTGATTATGAAAGGAGAGACTACTGTCAACCTGGAAACCAGGTCTCTTATCACACATTCAGAGTTAAGTAGACTGCCGCCTATGTGGTAGTTCATGGGTGAGTTTTTACCAAAGGTGATGACAATGCACTTTTTGGCTTTGCACTTGAGGCCATGGCTCTGACACTAGGCATCTGTTTCAATGAGGTCCTTCTGTAGGATGTCCACATCATTTGGGGACTCAATTATGGCTCCTAGTTTGCAGTCATCTGCAAACTTCGTTAGCCAAAAGGCCTTCTGTTTTAACCTGTACTTCAGAGAAGTAGATACAAAACAGGAGAGGTCCCAGGACTAAACCCTGTGGTACTCCACTTGTCACTAGTTTGAAGTCAGATTTGGAGTCTGCAATTTTTACAGTGTGGGTTCTGTCAGTGAGCCAATTGGCAACCCATCTTGTGACATAGGGATTTATACCTAGTTTAGTGAGTTTAGCTATAATTCCAGAATGGGGGATGGTGTCAAAAGCCTTGGCGACGTCAAGATAGGCTGTGTGAACCACGTTACCCTTGTCTACAGCTTTGGTGACTGCTTCAAAGAAGTCGATCAGGATCAGAAGGCATGATCTGAATTTTAAAAACCCGAACTGGGTGGGGTCCAGAGATTGGAGGTTACCAATGTCTTTGTTTATGAGTTCCAAGATGATATGTTTCCTGGCCTTACAGACCAGGCTCATCAGGCTAATAGGGCGATAGTTCCCAGGATCAGTGGTAGCTCCTGCTTTGTGAAGTGGGATAACTGTTGCTGTGCACCATTCAGTGGGCACAAAGCCTGATGTGAGACTATGATTGAAAATGGTGCTTAGATGGGGAGTCAGTTCGTTCTGAAGTTCATGTAAAAAGCAGCCTGAGATGTTGTCCGGTCCCATGGATGCTGTGTTTTTGGCTTTAGAGAGTGCAGCTTTTACCTGCGTAGTTGTGATTACAGGGACTCAGCATTCTTCCTATATAGATATGGGCCCTTTAGGGGGTGAGAGGGGGGGGGGGAGTTAGCACTGAACTTATCTGCCAGGACGTTGGCAATATCAGTTGGTTCTGTAATTTTCATGCCGTTGTGCTGTAACTCAGAGCAGATCTGGGTGTTGCCATTGAGATTCTTGACATAGCTATAGAATGCTTTGTGGTTGTCCCTAGAATCAGTATCAATTTTGTTTTCATAGCTAGGTTTGAAGGATCTTATAAGGGATCTCAGCTTCTTACTGAGGGTGACCAGGGAACTCCTCCACTCATGGGATTTTACTCTCTTTTGCAACAGTTTCTTCCTTCTGTTGTAGTTTGTTTATGGCAGGAGACCACCAGATTGGCTTCCTTTTTTTGGAGGATAGCATCTTGGTTCTGTTTGGGATAGCACAATCCATGCACTCATGTAAGTGCTTATACAGTGAATTTGTGTAGGATTCAGCAGTCATAACTGTAATGTCCATCTGCATGGGTGTCATGCCTTAAGAAGCATGAAGTTGGCTTTAGAGAAAATTTTTACCATGATTTCCTTAATAGGGGTTGGGGGCGGGATGTGGATATCTAGGGTGATTAGCTTATGGTCGGATCTGACGAACGAGGAGTTGACTTCAGGTGTGGAACACCGGTCACTCATGTTGGTAATGACTAGGTCTAGGATATTGTTGTCCCTGTTGGGGGTGTGTATAATTTGATTCAGGGCATTGGAATTTATGAATTCCAGAAAGCGTTGAGTGAAGGAGTTGGTACATGAGTAGTTTTCCCAGTTAATGGTGGGGGTAGTTGAAATCACCCATTATTAAGGTGTTTGGTTGAACCCTAATATTTTCCAGTATATCAAGAAAGGAGGAGTGGGGATCCTGGGGCTTGGTGGGAGATCTGTAGCAAGCTACTATTTGGATTGCAGTTTTGCCCAGAGTTAGTTGTACTTGGATAACTTTGGATGCATTATGCTGAGCAACTAGCCTGGAGGTGTGGATATCCTAAATGAATATGGGCACACCTCCTCCTTTGGTGTTCCGGTCCAGGTTAGGTGGCCGAAAAGTGTGGTATGAGTTATAGCCTGGTAATGCAGGGGTGCTCTCTAGACCCTTGAACCAGTTCTCAGTCACTGCACAAATATCGGTGTTCTCCATTTTAAGGAGTGCCTCGAGGGAGTGCATTTTGAGGTTTAGACTTCTAGCATTGAGTAGCATTAGCATCAGTTTTTGCTTGCCTATTCTTGTTATGGTGGTGAATTTGTCATTTGAACCTTGCCTAAGAAAGGCACTGTAAGGGCAGCAAAAGCCTTAGCCAGTATCTGGAATCCCAGGGGTGACAGGTGCAGGCCATCTCTGACAAAGCATCATGGTCTGTCGACCATGTCATCCCAGGCAGACAGATACTGGATCCCCTTGGAATGACACCAGAAGTTTAGCCAATTGTTGAAGTCAATTATTTTGTCCTTGTACTGCGCTATCATTCTGGGTGATGGCAGGATGCTACTCAGGGCTGGGGTCATACCTGCCTGGGCTACAAGATCGGACAGCTCCTCCATGTCTCTTTTCATGTAGTCCAGGGAGGTACATCTCAGGTCATTCACACCAACATGCACAATGACAGAGTCATATTTGTACTTGTTGTGGAGTGGGTTATGTGGTGGATCCTGGCACCGGACAGGAAGCTGACAGTAACCTTCTCCTTGTTTAGCCTGGTGAGTGGGACATCAGTGTGCCTGACTATAGAGTCACCTATTACTAGTGTGTTGGGTACATTGTTATGCCTTATGGGCTGTGTTTGAGTGGCACACTGAGTTTGTGGGCTATGTGTGATTTGGGTTGTGTTGGGGGGTGGAGGTTGCTTGTGTTTCTGCTTTGTAGGTCTCTGTTGCTTGTGCAGATTATTATTGAGAGCCTCCGTGAATGTTTTTGTGTTTTTATGTGTGGATTTTAAAATTAATTTTATTTCATTACTAGATAACATTATGACTGATCTGGAAAATTGGAATATTTTTGCATTCTTAGTAGATCTTCTATAGTCAAAATAATTATATTCCCAGGTATCCTTTATTATTGAAATAATTCAGTTACACATATTTCTTTCAATCTCTTCTGATGCTTTTATTGTACATTGTATAGCTATTTCAGCAGCATGAGGAAGTGTATAAGGAACATTCTACATAAGAACTGGAATATTATATCTTCCAGCAGGGAGTTGCAAGGATCCCTTGGCAATTTGCCTTCTTTTTTTTTACAAATGGACAAGAACTTTAAGAACTATGCTTGAAAACAGAGACACACAATTCCTCACTAAGAATAATGTTTTCCTGATGGTCCCCCTGGTATGTTCACATGTGATAACTGTGTAGTTTGTCAGTATATTTTTACAGGAGCTTCTTACTTGTTTACACACTGTAACCACACTGTTAAATTCTCTAAGCATTACACTTGCCACAACTCTGTTGTTGTATATGCTGCATTCTGTGACTCTTGATCAGCTTTCTACACAGGAAAAACAAGCCGCAAGTTATCTCAAGGAGCATTGTGCGGCAATTAGATCTCAGGATACTAGTAATACTTTAGGAAAACATAGTAGACTTTGCTCAAACTTTGTCATATTCAAGTTTTTCATTATTGAACAAGTGGATCCTTTTCTGGGTGGTTTTAACAAATTATTGAAAGTTAAAGAGTTATACTGGCAGCAGTTTTGGGGTGCGGAGTTAGATAAGTTGAATTTAAAATGTGCACTACATTGGAATAGGTGAAGTCTTGCATATTCTTTTTTAATTGTAACTATTATGTTCATGTTGTAATTGCTTACTTAGCTGTACATAATTCAAAAGTGACCATCATGTTAGATGTATGGGTTATAATTGCATATTCATTTTCTGCTTTGACTGTCTGGCTAAAGTGTCTTTTGGCTCACATAGCTGTATGTGATTTACTGCGCTGTATTATTTACTTGCTATTGGTTGAATCTTTATTTCCCTGCACATTATTTTGAACATATTTAAACTTGTGTATGTCTTACTTAGATTCAGTTTTCTGATGAGGTTCTAATACACTACAGAACAAAAGTCCTAAAATAAATTTACAGGTTCCTGCATTAAGGTCTTTTCTCTGTGTCTATTTTTCTGAAAGTGTTTTCTTTTGGGCTTTTCATTTCTTTCATGTTTGCTATGGTTTACTTTGATATATATATATATATATATATATATATATATATATAAAAATGAATTATTTTTTAAAGATAAGCATGTTCAGTGATTTCAGTGTTCGCTGTTTAACGTTCGCTGGTAAGCCATTCACTGAAGTTGTTATTTGATGTGTAAACATATTCCCGCCTCTGACAGGTACTCTTCCCTGACTAACATTATTAAAACAGCAGATTCACTATACATCTGCATTCCTGTCTTATGCATAGTAAGCATTGACAAGTTCAATAACAAGGTATAACTTGCATGGAGAATAGCGATGATGTCTTGTTCAGTTATTACGTTTTCAATGTAAAGAAGCATGTGTCAAACAGACTGCAACCAGTTCCCAACACTTAAACAGTCATTGTAAAAGCACAATACAGTTCAAACAGCATTGCAACTGACCCTTTAAACACTTTGACTGAAACTGTCAATTACCCTATTAATAGTTATTACTTATTTTCAAAAGTTTTTCTTACATTTGGATATCTGAGGTATCCTAAGTAATTTGCCTCCTATCTCGGCTATTCACGAATCAGTATGGTGCAGCTCAGCCTTAAGGCATACATTTAAGCTGATTTACACAGGTGGTATGCAAATTAGGTAAATCTGTATACATGTCTATGAAATGTAGTATAATCCAAAATTGTTACAAGGTACATCGGCGTATTCCAGATTTTTGACAATTGTGAACTTCTGTGACACATTATACAAATGAGTGTGAGAAGGCATGGATGCACTTCAGATGACTGCTAACTCCACAGCAATGCCAAATTGTTCTTGGACATGCTGTGCTTGGCCAAAACTAGCTAATATACAAGATGTAATGATGAAATTCAAAATGGAGATATCTGAATGTCAGGTTGCAATGAATGTGAATGTTAATCACTGGCCACCCAGGTGTGTATGCCACACCCTAATAAGTAGCACATATACAGACGTCCACACTTTAGTACTGACATTTCTTTCTCCACTACCTATTACTAAAAGGAATTACTGTCAACACCTAATTAAAGTAGATAAAATTAGAAATTATCTGTTAGTAATTGTATACTGTGCTAAGTGGTTGCCTTTAAGAAAAAACAGTGTGACACAACATATGTGGTTGCACCAGAACTGTCAATGTTATCAATACCTGGTCTAAAGAGATTGCTAGTAAAAAAGGTTTAGACAAAGTGATGTCACAACAGGCAGGGATTAATTCTAACCCTAGTTAATACAGCTCTCACCATGCTTTCCTCATACTTGTTTTGGCACTTTGAACAATAGCATCACAAAGTCGTGCTCCTAGCTGGTCTGTGAAAGAGATCCTAATCACGCTCTACCTTCTGTATCAGTCATACCTGAAGAAAGCCATGCACATGTACCAGCACTTGGAAGAAAATGGATATCTGGCAGGAGTTGTGTGACTTCCTGTCAACCCCAACAGGTATAAACCACCCTGGTCAGTAGTGCCATCATAGGTATGATGACTTGTAAAAACATAGTGCTGACCAGCTGGTCAAGTGGGTTGATCAGGTTCAGGGGGAAGGCCAGAGTTTTACATTAAGTACAGTTTTTACTCCATATGTAGCTTAATATATATATATATATATATATATATATATATATATATATATATAAAGGAAAAAAAAAAAATATATATATATATATATATGGATCCAGGACGTTTGATCGAATGATCAAACGTCCTAATCCATTAAGCGCAGGCATACTTACGCGAAAGAGCTTTTCACCGAAGAAGCACTTTCACGAAAGTATGCCTGTTGCCGAGGCCATACTATGGTGCGGATAAGGGAAACTTCCCTTTTACCCACTGCAGTGCACTCTTGGAGGGAGAATATTAAAGTAGGGGAGATGTGGGGGGAGCAGGAGGGTTTGAAGCCCCCTACAAAAATGTAAATGTAGTGTTTTTTTTTTTGTTATTGGCACACTTTAATGAAAGAGCTTTTTTGGTTATAGCACGTTCGTTAAAGTGTGTTCGGTGGTTATGGACTCGGATGTTTGATAATTCGATCAAACATCCTAGATATATATATATATATATATATATATATATATATATATATATATATATATATATATATAATGCAACATGGGGTAGAAACCATTTAACAAGTACATATAATTCAGCAGTCAAACAGTAAAATATCTTATCCTTTAAATAACTACTTGAGGTGGCATTCTGAAATGCATTAAGAAAAAATAATTAAACAAATGCCATTTCATGTAATCAGCTAACCATCTGTTCATGACAGACAGAATATACTCCTGCTACCTATTAATAGTTTACAGCCATAAATAAAAATGACAGTAAAGAATATGGAATTAATCTATACAAATATTAGTAACCTTTAGTGCATGTAAATAAAACTTGCAGTTACAGGTGTAAAGAGTTGTATAGCATTGCAATGAAAAAGTTGTAAGGCCTTCTCCATTTATTAAAAGAAGACAGTTTTGTGAGATGAAAGTAAATATAACTGAAAGGAACTGATGTACTCAAATATTTGTGCATAAGTATTTCTTACTGCACTTGCAACATGGCTGTAATGACACTCACCACAGCCTAGTTAGACTGACTGTTGGGGCTGGGGAGTAGGGTTACCTTGCTTTAATGATGACCTGCAACTACTCTTTCAGAAAATAAGCTGTTATACTTTATTACTGTGCATTAGACAAAAGTCTGCAGAAAAGGACATTTACACTGCCTTGAATTGCTACATTTCAGCCTTTGGACTTCAGGTTTTCCATAGAGTGACACATGCATTTTCTAAAACATAAGACAGGCTGGCATTAATAATTCTTCACTACCCTGCACAATGCAGAATATTTCAGTGCTGTATTGAAATGATACACATATATGCAGTCAACAGTTACAATCAGAGAAGATAAGCTATAACACTGGGAATATACCACGTATATTTGTGGAAAACACTCAAGTACAGGTAAACAAGGTTATCCTTTTTTTATTTGTAGTTGAGATAGAAATCCTTTATAATTCTCAGCAACAAAAGAGAAATGATCTTTGGAACAGACAAATTTGTCACGGTACATCTTTAGTGGGGAGAGGAGAGTTTAGTTTGGTGGTTAGGGGAAGGTGAGGTAGGAAGGATAGGTAGACAGGGCAGGTTTATAAGGAGAGTAGGCAAGAAAGGGTTAAGTAGTTGGAAGGATGAATGGGTGAAGTGAGGTAAGAAAAGGGAATGGTCATTAGGTCTTTTGAGGTGTGGAGCTCCCTGTTGTTAGTCACATTTTGGCATGATTCTGTTGAAGCAGGATCACATCCTAGATGACCTGAGGTGGTGGTAGTAAGGTAGGCCTTCGGTGATTATACTGAATAGAAGGTTGAGTTCAGTTTCCCTGGGTAGAGTATGAATAATAGTTTTTATTTTTTTCCGGCAGGTTTTGTTTTATTAGCAAGGTAGCAAGGGGCTTCAGATTTCACTTGGCCAATTGTACATTGTAGTTTATGTAAGCTGTTAAAGAGTGTTTTAGTATCACAGTGGCTGGGGAATAAGTAGCTGTTTGTGTGAGCTGAATGTTTATATGTTTACTGTGATGCTCTAACACTGGGCAGAAGAAATGATTGCATTGGCCGTTAGTGGTTTTGCTTTACAGAGTGTAGGGCTCAGATTATGTGATTTGCTTCATTTCTTTTTTCGGTATCATTCCTTTCTCAGTCATAGATCGTTGCACTTACCAGTGGTTGTCAGTTGGAGTGCTGGTCAGTGGATTTGCCTCACTTGATCCAGCCTATTTATAGGTTTTGGCCATGAGATTTTTGCTTTGCTGGTGGTCTTAGGTGGGGTGGATGTGGTCCAGCCATCTGAGGTGATGAGTTGGATGGTATGCAGTTCTGGGTGATCCAGTTGTAGGCCCATGCTACTATTGGTGGTTGCGTTTTTTGGTGTCCATATGTTCGCTGTGCTAATAAATTCAGGATGCACTTTTTCTTTTTCAATTTAACATTTCTTTTATAATACCCAACTGTGTGGATAGAGGGGTATTATAAAATAAATGTTACATTAGATTGATGTTATCAGCACTGAGGAAGGGTACTTATTACCTGAAAGCTTTGTGTTTTTGGACTATTAAGACTCAGTCTGAGGCATGAAACTCACTGTCACAATGAAATAAATTTTTAACATTCTGGAAAGGGCTTTAAACCTCTATTTTTGTTCCCCAGAATGTTTTGAACTCTAACACTGTCATAACGTAGGCTTGCTAAGCGTAGTTAATCAAGAAAATATTAAAATCAGAATGAGAAAATGTACTCATCACCTGCAAGGAGATACACAAACTTCTTCTAACAATACCTCTTTACTAATATCAGTAGAAGACCAGCAAGGAGGTGTTTACTGAATGACATACTTTGAACATGTGATCTGTTCTCATTCTTGTTGTCTTGCTCACAGCCATTGTTCTTAAGACACAAAAGTCAATACCTGGCTGGCAAAAAGGAATGGCATCTGCTGTTGGGGATGCTTCAAAGCCAGCTAAAATGCTCATATATGAAGTGTGCGTAGTTAGAAACAATAGACATTTTATTTGAGTGGATCCCACAGATGGCCATAGTACATTAGTTACAAGAAACTTGTTTTCTCTGAAATGTTAAGCCAAATTTAGTTTGTGTCTTTCAAGGTAACAGGTTATGTTCTCTTATCACGAATATAATTCCAAACTGAAATTACATTTGCTGAAATACTGCCTGCTCATTTTCAAACTAAATAATGTTTTTATAAACCTTAATCATAGGTTCATAAGTTCATAGGTGTGCACTAGGCTAATGGCCCTGGGGCCTTTACAAGCCTAGCCATATGATTTCCCTGGCATAGTGTCACCTGACCTTAGTTCCCAGTGCCTCTGTCGAGTAGAGCCACTGGAGTTATCCCCAGGGTGAATTTTCTGCTTCCCATCCACTCATCAAGATTTCTCTTTAAGAGGGTCAGCAAGGTGTTCTGCTTAATATGTATGGGAAGTCTGTTCCATAGCATGGGCAGTCTCTGGGTTATGAACCTGTCCCTCCAGCATGTTCTGATAAATGTGGTAATGAGGTTGAGGTATCCGGAGTATGTGGTGTGGAGGGATTGGGATTTCTTTAGATGCAGCATTTCTAACAGAGCTGGGTCAGACATGGCATTGTAAGTCAAGCAGAGATCACCTCTAAGTAGGCGATATGAGACAGAGCATAGTTGAAGTTTTTTTGAGTCTGTCAATATAGGGCAAGTGTTTAAGGCCTAGGATCCTCTTTGTGAAGTACTTTTGCGGCCTCTCCAGTTGTTGCAGGTGTCTAGTGAGGTGCATGCCAAATGGGGCATTGTACTCGATGATTGGCCTAATGAGGGAAGAGTAGAGGGAAACAATGACCTCTTTCTTCTTGGATGCAAAACCCTTAGTAATGAGATGTGCCACATAGAAGGACTTTCTGTCCACAGTGGCAATGTGGTGATCAAAAGAGAGGTTTCTGTCAACCTGTGTTCCCAAATATGTTATAATGCCTTCTGTGTTCAGTGGACTACCATCAATGTTGTAATACATGGGAACTGGGTTTTTCCCAAAGGGGATGACGACACAATTTTTGGCATTGAGCTTAAGGCCATGGTTCTGACACCAGTCGTTGGTCTCTGTAAGGCCATTCTGTCGGATAGCAACATCACTTGGGGAGTTAATAATAACTCCCATCTTGCAATCATCTGTGAAATTTGTCAGCCAGGGTCCCTTCATGTTGGCCTGAACTTCAGAGAAGTAGATACCAAACAGGAGAGGACCCAAGACTGAACCCTGTGGGACTCCACTCATGACTAGTTGGCAATCTGACTTGGAGTCAGCTACTTTCACACTGTGGGTTCTATCTGTGAGTCAGTTTGCAACCCACCAAGTGATATAGGGTTGATGCCAAGCTTAGTAAGTTTTTCTATGATTCCTGAGTGAGGAATGCTATCAAAAGCCTTGGCCAGATCAAGGTAGGCTGTATGAACCACCTTGCTTTCATCTACAGCTCTGGTGACTGACTCAAAGAAGTTGACCAAGTTGAGCAGGCATGATCTACCCTTCACAAAACCAGACTGTGTGAGATCCAGAGTTTGGAGATTCCCTATATCTTTGTTTATTAGGTCCATGATGATTTGTTCCATAGCTTTGCATATCAGACTTGTCAGGCTAATGGGGTGATAGATCCCAGGGTCTGTAGTCGCTCCTCCTTTGTGGAGAGGGATGACTGTAGCAGTGCGCCATTCAGTAGGGACAAAGCCTGAGGTGAGTTTGTGATTGAATAGGACACACAGGTGAGGTGCCAGTTCACTCTGTAGTTCATGTAGAACACAACCAGGGATATTGTCAGGTCCCATAGAACCTGCATTCTTGGCCTTGGACAGTGCTGTTTTAAACTGTGCAGCAGTAATACTGGGTGCCTGGCAATCTACTGGTATTGTGATTGGTCCTTTGTTGGGGGGGGGGGGTGTAAATCTGGCACTGAATCTGTCGGCCAGTATACTGCAATATCTGTTGGCTCGGTATAGGAGGTACCATTGTGCAGTAGCACAGAGTAAATCTGGGTATTGCTGCGGAGATTATTTACATAACTATAGAAGGCCTTGTGGTTGTCTTTACTATCTGCTGCAATTCTGTTTTCATAGCTAGCTTTAGATTATTTGATGAGGGATCTCAACTTTTTGTTGAGGCTGATAAGGGGGTTTTTCCAGTCTTGGGATTTCACCTTATTCCACATCAGTTTCCTCCTTCTGTTGTAGAGTTTGCTTATGGAAGAGGACCATCAGACTGGCTTCCTTTTTTTGGAGGAGTGCATCTTGGTTCCATTGAGTATGGCAAGATCCATGCTTTTGTGTACATGTTTATACAGTGCATTGTTGTATGATTCTGTGGTCACACAACTATTCTCCATTTGCATGGGTGCTGTGAAATTAGCCACTTTTTCATGGTGATTACCTTTGCGGTGGTGCAGGGGGGGTGGGAGGGATGTAGATTTCCAAGGTGATTAGTTTATGGTCAGATCTTACCAGGAGGGAGCTGACTATTGGTGTAGAGCAACGGTCCCCCACATTAGTAATGACAAGGTCAAGGATGTTGCTACCTCTAGTGGGGGTAAGAACGAGCTGGTCCAGGGCATTGGAATTAATGAACTCCAGGAAATTTTGGGCAAGTGTATTGGTACATGAGTAGTTTATCCAGTTAATGGAGGAGTAGTTGAAGTTGCCTAGTAAGAGAGTGTTAGGTTGGACCTTAATATTCTCAAGGGTGCTTAGGAACATTGAGTGTGAGACTTGAGGCATGGATGGGGACCTATAGCAGGCTACAACCTGAATCGCTGTCTTATGCAATGTTAGCTGCACCTGAAGTATCTCTGATTTGTTATGTTGGGCTACCAGTTGGAGGTGTGAGCATCCTTTATGAATATGGAAACACCACCGCTTTTGAAGCTTCGGTCCAACTTCTGGAGCTGAAAGGTGTGGAATGAGTTATAGCCTGGTAGTGCAGGGATGCTTTCTACTGCCTTGAACCAGGTCTCTGTTACACCACAAATGTTGATGTTCTCCATTTTAAGGAGTGCTTTGAGCAAGTGCATTTTGAGATTTAGACTTCTAGCGTTGAGCAACATGACCTCAGATTGCATTTGTTTGTAGCTGTTATGGTGGTAATTTGGTCTTTGGAAAACCACCTAAAAAAGGCACTATAGGGGTGGCAAGACCCTTGACCAGTATCCGGAAGTCCAGGAGTGACAGATGCAGGCCATCTGTGGCAAAGCATTGAGGTCTGTCAGTCATGTCATCCCAGGCAGACTGATACTGGATCCCCTTAGAATGACACCAGAAACTTTGCCAGTTGTTGAAATCAATCATTTTCTGCTTGTACTGTGGTATCATTCTGGGTGATGGTAGGATGCTGCTCAGGGCTAGGTTCATACCTGCCTGGTCTACATAATCCGAGAGCTCCTCCATGTCTCTTTTCATGTAGTCCAGGGAGGTACGTGTCAGGTCATTCACACCCACATGTACAATGACAAAGTCATATTTGTACCTGTTGTTGTGGGACCTGAGTGCATGCATTATGTGGTGGATCCTGGCACTTGACAGGCAGCTGACTGTTACTTTCTCCTTATTCAACCTAATGAGTGGGACATCAGTGTGCCTCACTATCACGTCACCTATGACTAGTGTGTTGGGCATGCTGTTTTGCCTTAGGGGCTTTGGTTGAGTGGCACACTGTTTTGGAGAGTTATGTGTCTCATGATTAGTGTTGTGTTGTGGTGGTCAAGTGTGTTTCTGCCTTGGTGGTCTCTGCTGCTTGGGTAGATTTTTATTGTGAGGCACCGTGAAGGTGGGTGTGTGGTTTGTGTTTTTATGTGAAGGCAGTGCTGGTGTGTGTTCTGGAGGGTTATGTGTTCCATGGGGTGTGGTGCAAGTGTTGACCTTCTTCTCTTGACCAGCTATTCCTGTTTTGGCTGGAGAGTGCGTGGCTTCCAATTTGGATATATAAGTGCATCTCTTGGAAGTCTGAGTGTTGGAATGTAAGAGGAGAGGGTTGTCGGACTACATGAGGCAGTTACTACATTGCCTTAGGATGCCCAAGTTCACCAGGTTAATAGGAGAAAGCTCAGGCAACTGACCTTGAGACAAGCCTGGAGGGGTGGGCATTGATAATAAGTACTAGATCTGTTTCCTTGTAGAATGTTTAGTGCTGGTAGCTCTTTTGTGTGATGCAATAATTGCTACAAGAAGTCTGGTAAAGTGCTAGACTAATAAGCTAGTATAAGTACA
>NC_056728.1:799885675-800028175 GCF_019279795.1 Protopterus annectens | reverse complement strand
ATTAAAATGTGAGAATGAAAATCTGGAGTATTAAAGCCTTTTTTTAGGCACTAGTCATGCCCTGATGGTCATTAATGACTAAAAATGCTTAGACATGATTGCTTGTCACCATATTGCAAAATGGCTGAGTTTTATATTTATGGAAATATTTTATCTGTACTCTTTATATATATAGTCCATATTTAAAAATCTGAAAAATCATATTCTTGAAATAAACTAGCATGACTTGAATAAAGTCAACCATAAGTCACAATATTGTTGAATAAATGCTTAGAATGAATTCACTTCATTCTAGATTAAAATGTACAACTCACATTTAAGAATCGAGTTATGTTAATGCTATTTAATATGTAGCAAAAAAATTCCATCAACCTTAATGTAGGACTGCATATTAAGCATAGGCAAAAACACCTGACAATGTTTAATGCTATATTTTCTAAGAGTGATATTCAAGACTAGTGTGGAAAGATTACATAGCTTATGTTTTTGAGCTCCAGACTTCTGAGCAATTTTTACACTAAACAAGTCAGAAATTTCACTTCACCTGTTTGGATACTGTTTTATGCTGTATAGGTCATTTCATCATAGCACTGTCCATAATTACATATTTTCAGGGTTGGTAGTGGACCTTATTGTGATTTTGAGGCAATTAAGCAAACATATACATTATAAACATATGTATGGGTATTTAGTATGTAAAGGTCTGTTTATACTATTCACTTACTTGACAATAAAAGATAGGTTGATAGGTTAGTACTAGGCTAACTGCCCTTGCGAGCCATTTTAAGCCTAGCCAATTATCCCTTGTGAGATTCAAACCCTGTACATCGTGTTTGTAAGGCAAACACCTTAACCATTACGCCACCCTCCCCAACATCCCTGTTTAAAAATGAAGGGGTTCTTGGTATGTGGGTGATATTCTAGTCTTCTTGGATGTTTATTTTCATGGTTGTATAAAATTGCCTACCTTTAGTTCACTAGCTTATGCTACCAATACACAATAACTTAAGCAAAGTGAAATTGTTGCGATGCTCACATCTACTTTTGCATTTCACTACATTCATTCTAAATGCTCAAAAGCAATTACAGTAACCAGACGTTTTTATTATTATTTTTTTTTATATATTTATTTACAGAGACTCTGTTTACAATGGTCAGATGTTTTCCTGGAGTCCTGCTGAGTCCCTACTACCACCAACAAGATTTTCTTGTTGATGTATTATCATCATATCATGTTAAAGCATTTACAATAAGCACCATTATCCACCTCTTAATGCAAACCTTCCTTGATTATTAATATTCTGATATTGAAACTTCCACTCTTTGTCCATTATGTCCTTCCAGTTCACAGTGGAACTTTAATGCCCAATCTTATAGTCCTTTGGCTGAATGTTTTGGCTTGTCATTAGCCATTCTTGAATTAAAAACATCTGGTAAATTTATTCAGAGTTAATCTAATTACTTGTTTCATCAGACATGTAGCGAATTACTCTGAAGAGATGGCAGATCGAAAATCATCAGAAGAGGCCAACCAATCTAGTTAAAAAGTATTATCCCAATCTGAACTAAATTAGAACTTTTTGAAGACATATCATAATGAACTAAGGCCTTGGTGGTAGACAGTTCAAAGGACAACTCAGCATTAAAAAAGATTCTAAGTGTTTTAAATTTATTTTATAAGACATATGAACTGAAACAAAAGAACACTTTTTCATTTGCAGTTTACTTAAACTGAGGTGTAGTAGCAGCATGCAGCACAAATCAACAAGAAGAGAAAAATAGCTCTAAACCAGATTGTATAAGTACGCCTTTATGCCAACCATTTTCAAAATGTCGCATTCTACCACTATGTAACAGCTACAGTGTCACAGGAATTATTCACTCTGAACCACAGATGCAGTTTGGGTCTTTATAAAAATTGTTTAAGGGTTATTGCAGGATTTTGCCATATCTCCTATTTTCTGCATAAGGAGTAAAAGAAGAGGATGGAAGGGAATGGATGGGAAAATGGGGTAATGTTATAATGACAAAAGGCCCTGAAAAAAAATAATCGGCTGTAATTTACGAGTTAACAGCAGGGCATTAAGGATGATATCAAATTATTCTGATCAATCTGTTACTGAGAAAGCCATGACAGAAGACTGCATCTAACACAACTTGAACAAAGCAATATATGATGCAGATTGTGCATATATTTATTATTATTATTATTATTATTATTATTATTATTATTATTATTATGTTGAAGGAGATGTGAGCATTGCATCTATTTGAAACGTAAAATGCTGAACAGCAATCTATGTCACATTGTAGATGTTATATTAAAACAGAGTTGATAAAGGGCACTTCAGCGATGCAGATTTGTGAAAGGATGAAACTTCCCAAAGAAAACAGGTGTTGTCATTGTCTATGAATTTCAGCAAAATGACCTTACTTGTCTACTAAACATGGATAAATTGTCTTCATTGATAGGGAATCTGTCAAAGCAGTGTATCAGCAGGGCAAAACTTTTCTATCTGCCATGCGAGCCTATGATTTTTGTATCTTTAATTAACTTTTTTAATTTTGCAATTATTCAAGATGAGAAAGTCAGCAGGCTGAAACTTGAACTATCCCTCCTTTTTGTTATTAATTAAAATAAGAAAGTCCTCAGGAAAATCTGTGTATAGTTGCAAAGATTTAATGTCATATGAGAATTTATGCATATGAACATTCTTAATATTGTGGAGCCAGTATTCTTGAGGTTCTTCTCCCAATTTGATATGCAAACAGCTATAATCATCTCCCTTGCTGTTTCTTAACTTTGACCCTCACCTACACCTGTATTAAATGAGAAACACAGTTAAGACCTTTGCAAAATCACACATGACACAATCATTAGTTGACAATGAATAAGAGAAGGGCTAATTTGTCACAAGTTTTGATTTATACTTCAGAGACTATGCAGGCAAGAAGAGTAAGGATAATATGGTCTAGGAATATGACCTTTCTGTTGGTACAAAAACTTTACTGGGAAGAGTAGATAATGTGCTATTTTACCCACTGTAATGGTTTTGAAAAGACCAAGTTATCCGGAACATCTAATGATACGCATATCAAGCAAGACCCATTGGTTTGTTTGGTAGCAACCTGAATTAAGGTTAATAAGACCCTACTGTGTCTAGGCAATTCGGATCATGTATTCCAGCTCAAAAGAATAATTTCCTTAATGACACTCATTTGCTTGTCCAGTATTCTCGAGAAATTGAATATTATTAAAGAAAATTTTATTTATTTTTTATTTTACATTTGTTGACCGGGCTAGTCTAGCTGGATATATTTCCATTTTCAGTAGAGGCCCGGGGAGAAAAGCTCCACAGAATATACAGAAAAAAAACATACAACATATGAAAGTCAATACAACAAAAACAGCAGGATAAATGTAAAGACAATAGAAGAAAAGATAAAAGAACAGGAAGTGGGATTTTTAGAAAAGGGTAGGAGCAAATTATATAGAAAAAAATGAAAATGTGGGAACAATACATGCAAACGAAATGTTTTGAGTGGTGAGTTTTAAGAGAAGGCAGGAATTGAACAAGTTATACAAAGTTGCTTTGAGTTTTTGCTATAGAAGAATATATTTAATGTATAATGTTTATAAATCTGAGCTTCTTAACATAGTTTATTTACTTTCATATAAATGTAAGTTTGCCTATGCCACAAGTGATAATTCACTAAATGTATTTAAAAAAAGACCCATTTATGATGTGTTCACTGACCCTAGATGAAGGCCTTAGTTTATTATTAAAGGAATGCTCTACTCTAAGACATGATAACAGCATTGTGTATTCGAACAAAATGCACACTTTTTTTCTTTTGTTTCTGAATATGGGTTTATAATAAAATCCAGCTCATATGTTTACCAAACATTAAAATATATCCAAGTACATAAAATTATGTTTCTGAACAGAAATAGATACCCTGGAGTCAAAGGGAAGTGGAAGAAAGAAAAAAGTTAGAAAACCAAGATGGAAGTATATGAGTAACAATAACAAAAGGAGGACTGAATGTAATTCTTGTATAAACATTTAGAATGGCCATTTTCAGCAAAGAAATACAAGCATGATAGATGGTTAGTAACACTGTGAGTAAAATTAAATGTAAAAGAAAAAATGCTATGCTAATAAACAAAAAAAAATGCAACAGGAAACGCCAGGCAATCAGTAAGTAATTTACAGCTAAGTCAGCTGTTTGTATAATGTGACTAAAAGCACAACTGTCAGTCTTTGTCTACAAAGCAGATTATGTTTTCTGAAAAGTAGATTAGCCTGGGCAAGGTGTCAGCGCATTGACATTTACAGTAGCTTTTAAGTAAGCATGAACGGTAATGCTTGTAAAGTTACAATGATCTGAAGAAACTTGGCTTTGCATGTGTCCTGGAAAACCTTTTGATGCAAAATTGATAACACCTTCCTGGAAACTGAAATACATTGTCAACAAAAGGTAGACACCATAAGCACAATCTAACGTTAATTATAAAAGTAAGAAGTTAATTGGATACAGAGAAATAATTCTTAGCAATATTTCGTCAGCCCTCTAGATTTAATATAATTCTTACTTAGCACAAAATTAAAACTGATTTATGTACCAATATATTGCATATGTGGATACATGCAAATTGTTTTTCAAAAGGACTCCACAAATAAACTTCATAGCATTTTGACACTGTCATGGTTAGAAAATTTAAAAATAACAGTAAATAATGTTTCCTGCTAGAGTGGAACTGACAAGGATATTTAACAGCATCAAAGTACTCTCTCTCTCTCTGTACATAATTAATTGTAGATTATAAAGTGTAGTAGTGGAAAGTGATGTCACTTGCATCTATGCCTTTGAAAATAATAGCTGTAAATAACTACCGTAAAATGAGAATTCATTAGCAGACATGATTTGTATATATTTTGATGCATTTAAAACAGCTAATCACAATTGATTATAATACTTACACAATATATATATATATATATATATATATATATATATATATATATATATATATATATATATATATATAAATATATGGGTTCAGGACATTTGCTGGAATGAGCAAACGACCGAAACCCAAATGACTGGGCATGCTTACGCGAAAGTGTTTTTCACGAATAAGCACTTTCGCGTAAGTATGCCTGGTGCTGAGGCTGTACTATGGTGCGGGTGACGGAAATGTCCATTTTCCCCACTGTAGTGCGGTCTCAGAGGGAGAATATTAAAGTAGGGGGTGTGGGGGTGGTGCCCCCCCGTATGGGGGGGTGGAGGGGGACGAAGCCGTCCCCCCTGCTAAAATGTTAATGTAGTGTTTTTTTTCTTTTTTTTTTTAACACGCTTCAATGGAAGCACTTTTTCGATAAAAGCGCTTTCATTAAAGTGTGTTCGTTTATTATGGATTCGGACATTTGCTCATTCGAGCAAACATACTAGATCCATATATATATATATATATATATATATATATATATATATATATATACATATATTAAAAGTAGGGGAGACTTTATTGGGAAATATTATTTCCCTTCACAGCAAGACAAGTAATACAGAAGTGGAATCTCACTTTTCTTTGTGTTCATGTTCTGCAAAACACCTTTCATGTCTTCTTGTAAGGACTTTACAAGAATTCTTTCAATCTATGAAAATATAACTATAAAGCCTTGCATTATGGAAATGCATAACTAGAAAAGGAAACATTAACTGCATTTCCAATATGCACACAACATGTTGCAAAGCCTATCAAATTTAAACAAACATGCTACTTTTGTAGGTAAAGATGTTCTCTGATAAATTAAAGCCCATTCACATAGCATTTCGTTATTCGTTAAAAATACAGCTCCTCTTAAAGGCAGACTAAAAACAGCTAGTTGCTATGAAAGTATCTCATTATATTTTCATGCAAACCTAGAAGGATGGAATATTCTGCAAGTCTGCAATATTTTTAGCCTGTTCTGAGAATATAATGATTTTGATGGATAGGCAGCTGAACTCATAACATCCTTGGAGAGTCCAGAGCTAGACTCTGTGTAGTAGCTGCTTTACAAAGTAAAAATAGTTTGGTCTGAGGAAAATGATGACAGCAGGTACACTCACTTGCAGCATATCTGCATTCTCAACATGAAACTTCCTACAATAAGATGTGTCACAGAAATGATAAACAAGAAAAAATATAAAGAAAACTGTAAAGACTTCCACTGTACTTCCACTATAATGCTGTGCTAGTAGTGCTGGCAGAGGAAAACAATATGCATTATTAAAATGTTTTCTGATCGTCTTTCCAGTCTTTATGTATCGAAAGGGAAATGTCAAATAATATTCTTGTCCCTGTCTAGTTAATGCAATGAAAGCATAGTCCAGGACTACCTTGGTACTTAGCTGTGCAATGCATGCATTTTAAATGTTTTTTTTTTTAACAAAAGCTGAACATACTGTACTACATTTTCTCAAGGATATATAAGTTACATAATATTTAAAGTATGTTTTCAGGTTGTAGTAAATGCAATAAATGCCCTTCACATAACAGAAAATTGGAAAAATAGGATCACTAATTTGGTGTAACAGCAAAGGGTTGGGCTCACAGGGCTCACTCACCAGTGTGATCAAAAGATTACTGGTCATCAAGATAACTGACATTGTGTTATAGGAAACCTTGGTGTATGTGTGTTGCTCATGGGATCTGTAAAGAAGCCAGGCTACTTGTGTTCTGCGCGTGGTAAATCCCTCCCACCTGTTTTTTTCTTTTTAAGTGAGTATACAATGATTGTTTTTTACGGGAGAGTTTAGGAATTTAATTCTGTTTCGACCTAGTGTCAGCAGTCTGCCTTTACATAAAAAAGAAAAAGAAATAGTGAATAATTTTTGGGAACAATTTTTGACAGCTTGCAAGGTGCAGGAGGCTATGTGTTGGGAAGCTTCGACTTCTTTGTAATCTAATGTTAGGGTTCTCATTGTAGTGATGTGTCTTTGCGTCACCTGGCACATTGTGGCTGCTTTCATGTTTATGCCTCCTTTTTGTTGTTTTCTTTGTGATGGGAGAACATCTATCTTTCTTCTCTACCTGCAGTCTTTGTTATTTGTTTTATTAGACTGTCGGGGGTTTCTTTTCAGTCGCCTCATTTTGTACAAACAACTTCTAGCACTAGTTTTGACAACTAGCACAGGGTTCCTGCCACACAAAAATTCCTCACATTTGAAACGCTGGACTCCCTTTTGGAGAGTTCCTCATTATCTGCATCAGCATAAGGCTTTAAAACTAAAAAAAAAAAAAAAAGTGAGTGAGGAATATTTAGTAATTCTTTTTTATTCCTGCTTGTTAAGTATATGGAAAAGGGAATGTTCATATGAATATGTGTTTACAAGGCAAGTGAGATAAGGTGGTTTTAGGTGCTTTGAGTTGCTTCATGCACTCACAGTTTACAGTTATATTTGAAAGGTATTACAATATATATTATTAGCATTGTTCATCTGTAGGTTTTTACTGTGCCAGCTGTTATATCACTTACAGCTTTTCAGATTTGATGGTTTGCCATTCTGTTTTCTTAACTAATCAGGTAAAATCTTCACAGAATCTCGGATTTAATTAAGAAATAATCAATGGCATTTGTAGTTGTTTTAAGACAGAATTACTATTAATTAGATCAGTGACAGTTTTAGTGGAGATAAATCAAAATATGTTAAAAGAAGTGTATAACTGTTTGTCTAATGTCTGTTGCAAAAAGTTACATAAATTATGGGAATTTCCAAAATTTCCACAATTAAGGACAGTTGTGAGATATTATCCCTGTGAGTATATATATATATATATCCATATAATTAAATACATATCTATCTATATATCTATATTTATCTATATGTATATTACATATTACCTCTAGTAACTCTAGGTTATTTTCTTAAGGTATTGTGGCATGGGTACTAGTAAGGGTAAGACATCATTAGTTTTCCTAGTCTTACATAGTCTTGGTATATGAAATTTTATGCAAGGTTATACTTAGGTTTGGTCATTTCATATATGCTTTGTAGTAGTTGGCTGGTAGTTTATGTCATTAATTCTAGGGAATGGGTGTAAGTTAATTATATTTCCTGTTGATTACACAATGCTTTTTAATTAAATTTTCATGGTCTGTTAGCATAGCAGTTGACTAAGAATGTGACATCTTCATAGGGTCTTTGGGGTTAAGTTTGAATGTGCTTTTATGAGATTTTTCAATGAATTACTCTTCTTTTTAATTTTTAGTATTTCAGGAGCTAGCAAACTGGAAGTTGTGGTTTGTGCAGTATTTTGTACAGGCAAGTCTTGGCTTGAAGTTTTAGGGAAGGATATGAAAGTTATTTGTGGTAACTTGGGCCTAGCCTGTTTTGAGCAAAAAAGCAGTGAACATCTTTTACTTTAGTAAATGAAATGGTGGATGGATGCATTTTTTTATTTTACAGTTGGGTTTGGAGGCTGTCATATTTATAAGCAAAACGGGAGGCTCCCACATTGCAAGCCAAAGTAATGATTGAGGAAACTTCAGCTGAGCAAAAACATAGCAGGTCCTCAGTGGTTGCCACAGATAAAAGAGCTCAATACGAGCAGTCAGCAAAAGAACAGTCAGCAGTGGTACCTCCCGAAAGGCATCCTTATTCCCAAGGATGCAAAAAGGGGACTGTGCTATTGGGGAATGGACTGTTAATCCAGTCCACCTTGTCTGAAGAGCCAGCAGGTCCATCTTGTAACTAAGCTGACTTTTTGAAGGGAAGGAAGTACTTTTAGCTCAGTCAGTAGAAGAATATTCATGTAGTTTCTTGGATATATTGACAGAAGTGGATAGGACGAGATTGTTTGAGTTGTTTATTGAAAAGGGTTGTCAAGGGTTAGAAAGGCAAAGGGATAGCCATGTTATAGATCCTGTGCCAGTTCCTTGGTCATTTTCCTGAGAACCACTCTTCCATCAGTTTAGCCAAGAGGTTAATGGCTCACAAAACTTGGGCAGTACACTGGTCCCAGGATCTGCCATTATTTCACACATCCCGCAGACTTTAAATAAAAGACCTAAAAGATAAGGTGTTGAAAGAGGACTGCATGGATATTTTTAACTTTGATGACAGTGAGGATGAGCAGAGATTCTTGGATGCTCATGTCACAGGGAATATGGATTTAAGAAAGCCCTTACAGTATTTCTTAAAAAACAATTAGGAAAGAATTGTGTCCATAACTGGTATAATTACTTTTCAGTGTCAGTTCATTCATATTCAGTTTTAGGATACATTTCTCTTTTATAGTTTTGCATGCCCCAGAGAAAACCAGTGTCTTAGCAGATTTCATCTATCAGTTTCAGGTCTCAAGATTCAGACAGTAATCTACAGAAGTTCAAAAACAAACTCTGGCAGTTTTATAATTTCTCTGGATGATTGGCGAGGAGTTGTGGCTTGGCTTATTTTGGAATCATGGTCAGCTAGTAGCAAAATTTCATATGGGTCCTGCATTGTCTCCTTTTACCAGTTTTTGGAGGGGATACTCCCAGCTTTCAGAATTTGGTCTCCCTTAATTATTTGCAGTTTTAGATCTCTAGATGTGGTTATAACGAATCACTTAAGACTCTTAGTGTGCACCTTTTGTTTCTTAGCTTTTCGGCTAAAATTTCAGATTTGCCAGGGGATTGGTTGGTATCTAGAATGATATTAGAAAGGGGTAGATGCTAGGGCTTGTGGTAGATCAGTGATGGCCCATAGACAGAAGCCTGTTATTGATCATTATTGAGGGAATTTATAAGTTAATGCACAGTTATTACCAATAGGCCTTGAATGCTACAGCAGTTACTTGGATGCATTGAGTTTCACTCAGAGTCGATGAGGTTTTTCTCTTTTTAACTTAGGGTGATATCTGTTGCTTTGGAAATTCACACTGTCTCTGTTTGGCTATGTAGGTCTAAGATGGATCAAAAATCACAGGGTGAATTATATAAATTATGTGTCCCTATGCATTTATGTGTTCAATTTTGGGAGGAAGTATCCTCTTGAGGCTACATTCCCCAATTTCACATGGAGAGTTTTCCCAGAACATCAGAACAAACAATCAACCCTAGTGTACTTTGCATGGGCCTTCACAAGGCTCTAGAGCTTCCGAATTTGCCTTCCCTGGGTTCATCCTCTCACTTTTTCCATATTGGGAGAGCATATGACCTGTTTAGGGAGAGTCAATCTATTGAAGACAATAAGAAGGCTCAATAGTAGTCTTCAAATGCCTTTTTGATATGCATAAGATAAGCGGTGCTAGATGTTAATCATATTTATTTTTCAGTTGTAAGGTGTGTGGTTGTGTTTGGCCATTCCTACATCATGCTACCAGCTAAGAGACCAACAGCTCAGCCTAATGGCCTCAATTTGAGTTTAGATCAAGCAGCAGTCAAAGAGGTCTAGAGGGACTTTCCTTGTTTGCAGTCTGTGCTCTGTTTACCCAAGGTTTTAGAGTTGATTGGTCAGACAGGGACATTGCATTTGATTTTGTTGCATGTAGGAAATAATGGCATTGGACTTTTGTCAAAACGGTATTTTTTTGTCAAAATTTTTTAAGACAATTTTGGCTCAGAATATTTGTTTGGGGTCCATCATCTGTTGGTCTTCCATCGTCCTGTTGCTGCGAGTATCAAAAATGGTAAAGACATTTTGTTAATCATAGGGTTGTTGGGGCAGTTCCTTCCTTAGATTTTCATGTAGCAGACCGTTGGGACTTGCAGGACAATGACCCACTCTGGTAACAATTGGATGGTATGCACTTATCAGCCAGGATGCATGATTTGCTGAATTTGGCCTTTGCTTTGTTTGAAAGTTGTTGAATTTAGTTTAAAAAAAGGAAAAGAATGAGGGGAAACTTCTTTTCTAGATGTTCAGGGACATTTTGTTTGAGATTTGTGAGTATGAGTGAGTGCAGAGGCTGTACTCATGTGGGTAGAAGTGCCATGAGTTTTTTAGCTTGGACAAGGTTACAGGGGTGGTGGTGGGGGTGGTATGTTATGTCACCTCAAGTGAAAAGCTGATATTATATGTTCATTGACATGCTGTCATTGCATAGTTATTCTTTGAATGGTTATATATTCACTGTACTAAAGGCAATGCAGAGTGCTTATTTGTGTTTTAGCAGCAAACTATTTGATAAAACAACTACTCCAATATTTACATGTGGAAACTGTAGTCTTGAGTTCTTCCTAATGGAAGTTAGGCCTAAGTATAAATTATGTTTATTTAAAAATGGTCTTTTTTCAAAGGAATGTTCCTTGAGAAAGTTTGCATAGCTTAATATCTGTATTAAAACATTCTCATTAGATCATGAATTGTTTAATGTTTACTCATTTGAATGCTATTTTGGGGTAGGCATGTTATCCAAAATTTGTTGCAAGAAATTGCATTATTTAATTACAGCAAGCTCACTGCACAGAAGTTACTTGAGCAGCATGTTTATTCCTGCAATAAAATAAATAAATAATAATAATAATAATAATAATAATAATCATGCAGACAATTTCAGGAATTCATGCTTTATAAATTGTTATGGGGACTCACAGCATGTACATGCAATCAATGTTTTCTCTCTTTCATTTTCTATATTTACATTGTCACGTATTCATACATAATCATTTCAAGGCTGACCATATTTAAATGTTCATTCTTAAATTTGTTTATTACTACATTCCAAATATGAACAAAGGGATATTAAAACTTACTTGGATCTAATGGGTGTGGCTATGTAAATTAGATAAGCTATATAGAAGGCTTTCTGAACTATTACAGAGACATGATGGTCAAATTATAAGTAATTATTTACAAGTGCCCAAGTCCCTAACAACCATAGCTGATTGGAGGAATATGTCATCTATATGATACATGAAAATGTTTTGTTTACCAAAATGAACTGTGCTACATTTCTTCACATTTAGTTTGAGACCATTGTCCTTTTATATTGTTGACATGGTTGAACCCATCTTGGAGAAATTGTAAAGCAGTGGAAAATGGAGGACAACATCCAATTTACTGCCTTCTGTAAACTTAGATAACCATAGACTAGGTATACTGGCCTACAGAGCTGAGAAATTAATGCCAAATAAGAGATGGGATGACACTGAGCCTTGTAGTACACTACTGGTACTTTTTTCAGTTTTAGAAGGGGCATATAGGTTCTTTCGGGAACTTAGTTAGCATTCCACCTCCAGATTTACAGGTCTGTCTATAATACCTGCATGGGGAATGGTGTTAAAGGCTTTGGCCAGGTTAAGATATAGTGTTTGCACTGCATAAGAAGTATCCACTGCTTAGGGTTAATTTTTAATAGACCTTCACTTGACAAAGCAAAATGGATGAGGGTTTGGGTTTAGGAGATTTTCAATGTCCACATTAATGAGGTCCGAAATATGCTCCATAGTTTTACATATGATTCTAGTGAGACCAATAGGTCTATAGTTATCAAGGTCTGTGGTTGGACTAACCTTGTGCAACGGCAGTAAAATGGCTGTTTTCCAAGTTTCAGGAATGAAAACATTTGAAGTAATTAGATTAAAGATGTTAAGCAGACATTCAGATGAGTGATATTTAGTGTCAGAAAAAGGAATGGTTGTGGTGCTGTAATGTTCCACATCAATTCTCATTTAACACACACACACACACACACACACACACATGGGCGCGTGAGCACACACACACACACAAGCACACACACACACACACACACACACACATATATATATATATATATATATATATATATATATATAAGAGAGAGAGAGATAGAGAGATTTTTATTTGTTCATTGCTAAAAAGGCTAGGACGACTACCCTAGGATTGTATTCAGCAATGGCCCAAGCCAGAAGCACTAAATACAAAACACCACAATAAGACAAAAGGAACATGTATTACAGATGAGAGTTATAAGAACAGTATTAAGTAAAATGTCTTATACAATGTACAGTTTGATAATGGAGCATTGTTTTTCACAGTGTCGATACATAACACTACAAAGAGTAATTCGGTTATATATAACAATATGATTCATTCACAGCGTATACATAAACTACCATTTATCTTGCAGTAGTCAAACACTGAACAGACCTATTAAAATGTGTTACTAATATTGCTTAATTGTCCTTATTTGTCTAACTCTGTTGCAGCATCCACCAAAACCATTTTAGCAACTTCCTAACAAGATCTCACCAATGTTTAGAGTTCTAACACTGTAGGCATTAATGGTACGCTGCCTATTATTTGTGGGGTGGGGGGGGTAAGCAGGTATGCTGCCCCGGTGGAGGAAGTTTCAGGGTGAGCAGGTACGCTGCCCTAAGGTGTTCGAGCAGGATGAGTTGTTACACTGCCCTGAGGATCGTTGTGACTGATGGCAATTGATATTGTTTATATGTCTGAAGTTTATGTATGATAATATTTAATTAAGGTCGTCAAATGGCTTTGTGTGTCCAGAGTGGTTTGGTCAAAGGGGGGCTGGGACAGTTGTCCTTATTTGTCTAACTCTCTTGCAGCATCCACCAAAACCATTTTAGCACCTTCATAACAAGATCTCGTCAATGTTTAGAGTCCTAACACTGTAGGCATTAATGCCATGAATATAAAAAAATGATCCCTTCTTCCAGTGCTGGATCACAGTATTCTTCCCTGACAATCATGCTCAGGCCTGTAATTTGGCTCAACCAAGGCATTCCAGGCTTGATAGTTACTCCTTCATTGCATGGCTCCTATAATTAAATATTAAGCATAAATGAGAGGGTGATATAATTATTTTATTTTGTTCATCCCCACCTCCTCCTTTTCTGACATTTAGATCTGTCACTATGCATTAGGAAGTCCCTTCATACTCCAGTTAAAATCAGCCATGTTAGATTAGTCTTTCCTGACTGTCTCTTTCTTCTAGTAAGTCCTGCGTTTCAGATACTAAAGATGGCCTACTGTGTGAAATCAGTTTTAAATGATCATCAGCCAGATGTCAAAGAGATCAGTTATCCAGACCTACATATTTTTTAACCTTGCACAACTTATTTGGCGGTGAGAGTACACTACACTTGAACATTTTATACTTGCTGTTGGCAGTTTTATAAATATTTGTATGAAGGATGAAATGGCTGAAATGTATAATGTCCATGTTTTAAGTTATGCATTCTGGTACTATAGCAAGATATATAAAATGCAATTCTACTTTTCAAAAACATTAAACTCAAAACAATGGAGAAACCCAGTCTTGAGCACTGTAATAATGTTCTGTACTGTTTTTAAAGTCAGTCATCTGGATATTAGGGCTCCCCTGCAGTTACAATTTGAAACTTGCAAGCCTTTGAACACCTGTTTGATATCCACTTAATTCAAATTGTAATTAGTTGTTTCACAGAGTTATTTTTAACTGAAATTATAACCCTGACTTTAACTACCAGCACTAGATTTGTTAATGAGTAAGTAAGACTGATTCTTCTCTTTCTTGAAGTCATCGGACTGATTAATTTGTTGCCGTTGAAATGAGATGATCTATTTGTATATTTTTCTGTAGTGACTAACAACAGGAAAGTCTCAGAGACTCACTCTTCACAGCACTGTTTTTAATTGCAGACTACTTACTGATTTTTAGCATAAAATGAATTATAATGATTTATCAATGACATGGTTCTGAAGCTATTTCAAAGAGCATGTTAATTATTGCAGCTTTGACTTTATTTACTGCCAAGAATTAATTAAAAAATTCCTTCATTTTAATTTTTGAAAAAAACCCTTTCTGCTTTTTATGTATCATAAATGATACTGTTAGTTCATGTTTCAGCAGCAAGTTGCATTCCTCTCTCCTTGAATGGCAGAACCTGGCATGTATCTACATACCTTCAGAGTACTGTTTTGCGCCATCTTGCTGCCTAGGCATCACATTGTTTTACAACCATGCCTGAGCATCATTATATTACTTAATCCTGCTAGCGCATTCCAGACTACCTGTCTTACTCATGCCATTAATCCTGTCACTGTCTTTAACTGTCCTTGATAAATAAGTGTTTTAGTCATATAACCTTAGTTTTGTTGTATCATTATATAAACAGTCTAACCATTCCTTATATCTGTTATACTAATTCATAAATAGCTAATAATTTGCACAGCTCTTGCTATATACTTATTCCTAAACATAAGTTTGATTTTGATAATATTCTAAAACAATGTTGGCATGATCGGCTTTGATTCCATCTAGTGTTGTTTAAACTATTTTAAATGTTTTGTTTTCCTAAAGTGGTCCTTTTCAGAAATAACTGGCATTTTAATTAAAGATTTTAAACTGCACTCTACTAAACATTGTTTCTCTGTGCTGGTCCCAAAACTATGACAGTCAATTCCTCCTGATTTAACTGATAACACAAAGTACTCCATGTTCAGGACACAGTTAAAACAATACTTATTAAATTAGTTTGAATGCAGCTATCCATCTAAAGGACATTTTACATAAACCAATGTGTACAAGTGTATAGTACTTTTGTCTCCTATATACCTGATCCCCCTGATTAACTCAATCCTAAACATTAATTCTGCTTACTACATCATTCCTGCTGTAACCCCACTACACACAGTCTAATTCCCTCTTTCATTTCACATGTCAATTAGATTTCCTAACCCTGCAACTACGTCTCTCATCTCCGCCACTTCTGTTTCGGGTCTATATTAGAATACCGAACGTTCAAAATTTCCAGTGTTCTATTATTGAACCCTATGAATTGAAAATTTAAAACATTGAACATACAGAACAGCAAATTTTTTCCTAGGGAAAACATTTGCTGTTCCAAAACACATACACACAACACAAGCACACCAAACAAACAGCAGTCCACACACATACACCTAAACTCTTACACCTAACCCTACACTAAACTATACATACACCACTAACTATCTACTTACCTTAACCCAAACCCTAACCCTAAGGTCCGTCACTATCGCACAGTCACCTCGGCCGCGCCCTCACCCTATTTCACCTACACCGCCCTAACGCTCATGTCCACACAATTGCACACTTACCTGACTCGCGCCCTAACCCTAACTCACCTAACCCACCCTAACCCTCATGTCTACACAATCGCACACTTACCTGAACCCGACCCGTAACTTTCCACCACAGCACTGAAAATACTGAAGCAACAGAAACGGACAACCAAATTCTTTCCCTAGGAAAAAATTTGGTTTTCTGTTTCTTCGATATTATCAGCATTAGCTGAAAATGGGTCGATATTAGAACACTCGAAATGTTGAACATTTGGTTCTAATATAGACCCTTCTGTTTCTCCTACTTTTACTCTGTTTACCTTTTCCTTTCCAGTTACATACCTGTACTTAAATTTGGTTTGTTAGGTCTTCTATGTATATATTGTTTGTCAAATTTTCTATTCTTACTAATAAATGTAAAATATTGCTATTTCTATAATGTAGATTCATGGAAGAAGTAATACATTATGAGGGTTTTTATCATTACATGGAAATCAAAAAATCCCGAATCCCATTACATCGAACACAGAACATTGAACGCAAAAAAAAAAAACGAAAGCTCAGAATTCCGAAAACGGAAACCCCGGATGTACATAGTTGGCCTTCACAAAGGTACACATCCTGAGGTCAGTGAGAAATGTGCAATAATATGAATAATGCCCCCTACAGATAACATTGAGGTTTCCACGGCTATGGTGCGATCTCAGAGATGGTATATTTAAGTAGCGAAGCCCCCCACATAAGGAATAGTTTGTAAGTTTTTTTTGTGTTGTGTACTGGAATAATGGTTATGTGCTGCTTAACTGGATGGTGTTGTAATGACTGAAGATGTGTGGTTTTGTTTGCTACGGTGAAGTGTCAAGTTGTGCGGGTGAGTAGATTTCCAAGTGTTGCTGTTCGTATTATGAGCTTTCGGGGTTTTTTGCATTCGATGTTCCATGTTCGATGTTGTGCGATTTGAGATTCTTGTCATTCGATGTTCCGATATAAACTCCATTATGATATAACTCAGAGTTGTGCTTGTAATTGTTCATTGTTTAATCACAGTTCTACCATGGTAAATATTTTAAATAAATACCTAAATATTCAGTGCAGGATCTCTGGGCGCTGAGAGTGGGATAGGCCAGAGAACTTACAGAGGCATTTGCTTCTAGCACAGCACTGTTGTTTGTAGATTTATATCACTCATGGAAGCAAATAACAGTACTGTTTTATAATTATAGCAACTGACCATGGTCCTGGAGCAGAAGTATTTTAAATATACCCCACAACACTGTTAGAGACAGCACCACAACAGCCCTCAATTATTTCACTGGAATGAATGAATGATTTGGTTATAATATTGATATCTTCAAGGGAGCAAATTGCCAGGGCAGATTTAACATAGTCTGGTGTACACCGAAGTAAAAAAAAATGCACTTAAAGGGAAATTTAATGTGCATTTATAACATATACATATTATCACCAGCACTTCTTCTTCTTCTTCCGGCTTTTCCCGGTTAGGGGTCGGCACAGTGGATCACCTGTCCGCTCATGACTGGCAGTGGAGCTTTACAGTGTTGAGTTGCCAGCCTGGTGCCCAACCTTCCACAGAAGGCACACACATGCACACACTCACACCTAGGGCCAACTTAGAGTGTCCAGTCCATGTACAGCATGTCTTTGGGATGTGGGAGGAAACCGGAGCATCCAGAGGAAACCCACATGAACACAGGGAGGACATGCAGACTCTGCACAGAAGGCAGCCCAGCTGAGGATTGAACCGGAGAACCTCTTGCTGTGAGGCAGCAATGCTAACCACTGCACCACCGTGGCCACCCTATCACCAACACTAGTCCTTCTATTTTAAAGACCCAGTTGTGACTCTTTTTCTTGTGCAGCTTCATCACTAGTATATTTCTACATTTTGGCCTTTTCCCTCTGCCACGAGTAAAGTTTGTTTTGCCATTTTCATTAGGAAAAATCTAATTACCTGAATGCTTCTACTTCTGTACTATGGTGTTTTGACCATCCTAGTCAAAATGTTTTCTAAAACCCTGTTTACCTGTAAATTTTAACTTGTTCAGCTTTCAATTGTGTTGATTTTTTCAATTTTACCCTGTAAACAAATGCCTTTTAATGGAGACTGCTTCTTTTTTCCCATGCAACAGCCACAGGCTTGTCATGTACTTTGGACTTTATAACAGAACATTTTTGAATGGAGTTGCAGAAGTATTCACTGTGTTGATAGATAACTGTAACATATGTCACTTGCATTATAATCCGCAACATTATTGAGTTCTGTGGCTTATTATTCTTTTTCAAGGAATATGTATTGCTTCTATTTGTGAAAAAAATATTCTAAACTTCTTTTTACATTCTACCCTTTCTTTTTTTTCTCCTGATTTCTTAATATTCATTTTTTGCCTCAGAGCCCTTCATATCATCTTCTTTCAATTGACTTCTTTCCTTTAGACTTAATTCCTGTCTAAATCTCTCCATCCATAGATCAACTCATTTCCTTTTACACTGACTTACTTTTTCTCCTGCTGATTCTCTTCTGGATTTTTTTGTTGAATTTACTTTTTTCATACTTTTCTTCCGTCTAAAATTCTTCACAATATTGTTTTAATTTTTCTTTGGTCCCTGCTCCTATTTTCTTCCTCTTCCTTTGCCAGTCTTCCTCTACATCTCTGCATCATTTACTTTCCTTTTGTTGTTTACACTACTTACGTTTCTGCTTCTTTGCCTAGCCGTTTCTGTCGTTTTCGGTGATCTCATGATTTAGTACAGGGATTTGCATTTTAACCCAAAGTGTAGATGCATGGCTAATATGAGGCAAAGGCGGACACTGCCAGCTGCTAAGTGCAAGGTGTTAGGAGTCATGATCATAACATGTCAATGGTATGGAAATGCAGTAACAGCAATCAGAAATGACTGCTGAGACCATGTTTGCAGACTTTGGCTAAAGCAATGAAGTACTTCTCGTGTGGTATTTAGATGTAGCAAGCCACTTGTATTTGTAACAAATGATTTTCCACTCTCTCAGAGCAGAAGAGCTTCTTTTTTATTTTTTATTTAGCTAGTTAGTTAGTTAGTTAGCTAGTTAGTTAGTTATTTTTATCTTTTTCTTACTCAAATGTGAGTTTACCCTTTATTCGCAAACTACCAGATAACCAGACTACAGATATGTAAGAATCTACTACTATGTATTATATTGGCCAGCCACGTCAAATACATCTTCTAGCCTTATGCTAAAATCTTTGCCAGGGTATTTGTGGCTATAATAGATCAACTGAATTAGTTGGGGGAGAACGTATGGGCACAGTAAAATGAGGTAGATCTAAGGCTCATTTGTGTTTTTTTTCTTGGAAGTTTTAAGGACAGTTGAAGAAATGTGTCAAAAGGAAGCTGGAGATATTTGGGGTATTCAGGCAATTCTTGAGACAGCTATTTGGTGGGTTCTAGAATAGCATGACTAAGAAAGTAATCATATGAAACCATTTTATCACTAAAAGTAAGCACCTCATAAATTAAAATTGTGCTCCAAACAACATGTTTAAGTAACTTATCTCAGAAGAAGACAAGGGCATATATGGGAATGATCAACTTCAATTCTGTGTGAAGCAGAGCCAGTAAAGGATTAAGCTTTTTGAGACCAAAAACTGATTAGTGGAATGAATTGGTAAGGACTAGCCTTAAATCAAGAAGAGACTGAATTACTGTTTAATGACTCAGCCTTCAGGTACTGCAATGACTTTCAGTAGAATGACATCATAATGCAGTTCTTTCCTAATATAATCCATGATTGCATCATCTCTACAAACATAGCACTAGCTACTGAAAAAGCCTCTTGTTCAGACCACTGAGTCAAGGGATTTCTATTATTTCTTCATCTGCTATCTTCTTGCATTGTAATGCAAACAGTGTAGACTAAGTAATTAATAACAACATGGTATTTATAAATAAAAATGTGATAAATTTGTAAAGTATGTGCCATTGTTTATCCTTTTTTTATTATTCTTAAGCAAGGTGTTTGGGTAGATATCCTTGTAGTGCTTCTTGTTCCTCACATCTTTTATTGCCTTTTGTTTGCAGTTATACACATTTCTGACAAATCAGTGTCATTTATTGTGTATATCTTACCTTTAATATGAATAGGGATAATATTTTTACTTAAATGTGAGGTAAAGATGTAATTGATTTGAACCTGTTATTTTATTAACTTTGGGAAATGTTATTTAAAAGATCTGTAGCTACTGACATTTGCTCATATAGTAACCTCTGTGACCTGAACTGACTATTTATTTTTTTATTTGATATTTGTTGACCGGGAAAGGCCGACTGAGCAGGAACCCATTTTCAGCGGAGGTCCAGAGAGAAATGCACCACATCATCATAAAGTTAAAATAGGCCGACTGAGCAGGAACCCATTTTCAGCGGAGGTCCAGAGAGAAATGCTCCACATCATCATAAAGTTAAAATACAGTAGATTAAGTATATTAAACAACATATTTAAAGACATAACATATTTAATGTATGGTGCATGACATTTTTTAGAGAACATAGCTTACATAAAATAATTAGCAACATCATTGAGAGAAATCAGTAATTAACAGAAAGTTTGACTAAGTAAACAGAGTTGTTACTGAAAAAATTTTGTCTAGCTCAAGGTACAATACTAAGACACAACTATATAAGTAGTTAATAAGAGGATGTGCCATTATTTGGTGTTAAGAGGAGATGGTATGGAAGACTGTGAGGACAGAGGTTGAGTGACAGTAAGGTGTAGTTGTATGGAGGAAGTTCATGGAGGGTATTTACAGTGACATGTCCAGGTGCTGTATAAGTGTTCCTTGAGGGTTATTTTGAAAGCTGGAGTATTACTTATTTCTCTGATGGCTAGTGGGTGTTGGTTCCAGGATAGGTCTGAGAAGTAGCTATATAGGTTTTGGCCAATAGATTTTTCTGGCCTTATATATATCCAGGAGGGTTCAGTCAGCACTCCTAAGGTAACTGTCTGGAGTATATCAAGAGATGATAGAAGACATTTTAAGGCAGAAATAGGGTTTATTGAGAGTGGAGTGAATGATAAATAGTTGTGAAAAGTTACACATCTAGCTAAGAACCCAATGCAGACTAACAAAATTACTAAACATTAAAGACAATTTTCTGTAATATTCACACTTTGTGTGCCTTTTTGCAAAGTGTCTCATCTCTATTCAAGAAGAGTTAATATAACTTTCTTAACAAATGGTGTTTGTATCCTATACAGCCAATGAAGGTCAAAACTCAGAAGCTAGACAGAGGCCAGAGATTGGATTTATGAGAGTAACATAAATCCATATAAATGCATGAACATGGTACCTCTCTTATGAAAAAAAAAAAAAAAAAACTTCACTAAATCAGTAAAAGGATATGATTTTTTTCATAAAATTGGCAAAAATCTGTCATACTAATGTTGTGAAGGTGTTCTGTATGCCTGCTGATAATTTGGTGAATTGCCATGTCTTTTCTCATTTATTCATTTCCTGCTGATGAGAACCAGTTGTGGCACTGCTATCATTCTGGAATCGTTCTGCTAACTATCAAGGTTTGTTGTGTTACTAAGCCCTACGTTCTTGTTCATGCCTAGAAGGTATCTTCAAGTTGGGCTTGCAGTGAGTGCAACATGTAGTTCTCACTCCTTACCGCAAAAGATCTAAGCATAGAGAGATAAACTGAATGACAACAGCAAGACAAACAGGATACATGAATGCACTGAACCCCTAAGAACCACTTGTATACTAGCTATGATACTGAAGCACAACAGGAATGAGTCTTTGTCATGCATGCAGTATTACAGCTACCACACACAGGAAGCCTTACCATGGTAATGCACTTTTAGAGCCCAGTCCTCTTTGGATTAAAATAATGTATTTAATACTGAGTCCAAAGAGAATGACACCTTTGTTGCAGCTCATCGTCATGGTCTTCAGCCTCACAGCTGACCTCCTTGCAGTCAACAGTATGTCTCCAGCTGTATGTGCAAATGTATACTGCAGGTTATTTAGACAGTACATTGTATAATGTCTCTATTGCTGCTTCCCACATTCAGGTAGAGCCATTTCCCTGCCAAACTTGCACATTGACACAATTACTTTGAATATTGTTACTGACTGCGGTGGTGGTGCTGCGGTAGCATTGTTGCCTCACAGTAAGACGTTGTCCTGTTCAAGTCTCAGCTAGAGCATCTTCTGTGTGGAGACATGCGTGAATGGGCGTACCTTCGCTGAAGGTTGTGTGTCAGGGCTGGCAAATCATCACAAAAAAATCTACTGCCAATCATTAGTGGACTGGAGTTCTGCTGTGGCAACCCCTAACCGGGAAAAGCCGAAAGACACAACAACTTTGAATATTGTTACTGGCTTTGAAAAGCGGTAGACAAAACTTAACCTGTTCTTGTGTCTCAAGACTGATTCCTTTTTTTTTTTATTTTGAATTGTGAGCCCTATTCTGGTATTTCTTATTTGCCTTTCCAGGAATACAAGATCAGGGTTTATGGAATTAACAATAATATAAGGGTTTGCAGCAATAAGCTACCCCAAGTAGAAATTGTTTTATAATCAGGCTATATATATATATATATATATATATATATATATATATATATATATACATGAGCTTGCAATGGACAAATGGCATATTAACTACATTTGCATATTTGTGATATGAGATACAAGTTCAAGTTTACTTTAAATGGCTATTCTTCAGTAATATTACATGACAATAAAAGTAAAACATTAATTAAATAAGTCAACAAATTCTGAGAGATTACTTATAATCACAGACATTTAGTTCTCTGGAAATAATTAACTACATAAACGGATAAGCACGGCAATTAATATTTACAAAATGATAATATAGCCATAATTTAAAAAAATCATTGTGATGTTGTAAAAACACAGTGCATAAAAGCACATATTCATTCAAATAAACAGTAAGCAGATTGAGCAGTTCAGCTTAATTACTATTACCGGAATACATTTTTTCACAAACGTTGTCAACACACATTGCTGTTATACTTCGCAGGCTTCACCACAGGGCTGAATTTAGAAATGGTGAGTCCTTAACCTGTAAACAAGCTGTAGAAACATACTTAGCAACTGTTAAAAAAGAATAAGGCAGTAAGGGAGTAGAAGGAAGGTTCCTTTAGATATTTAAAAATATGCCTTTGAGCATTCAGTTTCAAGACATTTATTAAAAGTAAAATTCACTTATGGAGACTTTAACATATAAACTTTAAATAACACTGCAGGAAATTAAACACTTCTAAAATTATAAAATTTTGAGAAGTCTATTCTGATTCCTTAAGCTTAACTTGTTTAATTTATGACTGATCTTTTACTTTCACACAGGAGTGAACCAGTCCACACATAATACAAACTTGCAGCAGTGTAGACAGTCAGTCTCATAAACTTCTCTGGCAAAGACATCTGTTCCTGATCTCTGAAAAGCTATGCTGGAGACAAAACAAAACTACATACTTGACCAGTGGTTCCACTAGGAAACAAACCAGGGGTCTTAGGCATAGAAGGCTGCAATAAAGCATATGTCAGAATTGGAAAATAACAAGGCTGCTGTGAGTTAAATCTGAACAATGTAGCAGAGGTAAGTTCCTAACATAGATAGCTCTTCATAGTCACTTTTAAAGGAAGGGGGGAAATATGATTACAAAAGGGAGGTTTTCAGAGGTTAACCCTCTTTCCTTGGAAAATAATGAAATGCCAAACTGCTGTAATGTAACAAACTGATACTACAGGTTAAACACAAAATAGCAAACATTCAATGCTGATATCTTTACTGTTTAAACAATTGTGAAACAGTTGGCACATGACTTAATAGTGCACTCGTTCTTGGGGAACGTTGCATAATATTTATTTTCTTCAAGGAGGTGATCTAGTATGAACAAAGGATCCCATAAAAGAAAAGACATGGTTTTAACATAATTTTAGACAACAGTTAAAAAATTAATGTTTCTCAATGACTTAGTATTTAATTGTGGTACAACATAGATGACCTAGACAATAATACTCAAAAATGTTTGCATATCTGAGGGGATTTGAGCTTTCTAACCATGGTAGCAACAATTGCTCTGTACAACATCTCAACCTTAGAAAAAAAAAAGAAGCAGACAAACAGAAGCTTATTGAAGCCAAATGTATGAACATTTTTGTATATCACCCAATGGAAAATTTTACAAAGTAAGTAGCTTCTGCAAAGTTAAACATTTAAATGCAACACTAAATGTGGAGATTTAAAAAATGGGCAAAAAGGAATAATCCATGAGGTTGCCTGAGAGCTAATATGGTGGCTAATCATCAGAGTCTGTCAATACATTGTTACCAGTATTGTTAAACACTTAATCCTGGATCCTGAATTCGCTCCCAAGCATAAAGCACATCTGGCAATGAGCACCCTTCAGCACTTGTTGTTTCCATAACAGGTATGGGTTTTATGGGATCGGGTTACTAACCTGAGGCCCAACCCTCCTCAGAGGGTACACCACACACTCACAAGAACACAGTCACACCTAGGGCCAATTTAGAGTCTCCAGTCCACCTACTGCATGTCTTTGGAAGGTGAGATGAAACCAGAGCACCCAGAGGAAACACACACAAATGCATGGAGGGCATGCATATTCCACACATAAGGTACCCCAGCTAGAATCAAACCATGGGAACTCTTGCTTTGCGGCAACAATGCTAACTGATATACCACTGCACTGACCAAACACTTAATAGAAGGTAGTTATTGAAAGGATAATTTACTCAATCAGTCAATGATTATAAAAGAAAAATGCAGCATTGCTGATCTTTTTCAGATTCTTTTACACTGGAGTAAAGGAAGTAGATCTCTAAAAACATTGTCTGATTCCTGTCCCCCTCCAAAAAAAAAAAAAACATATTAATCATGGAAGGTAACAAAGTATGGACTAGTCATGATTAGTTTAACTCACTTTATAATAAAATGATCTTTGAATAATTACAATGTATTCAAAGGTTTGTATAAGCAACACATAAAATGGAAAAGCCAAAGAATTCTAAAATGGGAATAACTAAAAAGAACCATCAGGTAGTACAACACACATTCTTATGAATTGTACATACAGAAGATCTGTTTCAAACCATTATTTTTTACCAATGTTACCTTCAAATGAGTATACTTTTGACAAAAATTGTAACTAAAAAAAGACAGGCACAAGAAATCAAAAATATGCTCAAAGTTGGCAAAATATGACATCACAGATGGTGGCATTTAATATTGTGATAATTACACAGATTACAGAATTGCAAAGATCCAAACAATGTATCATAATTAGTTTGGACTTGGCTAAAGAAACTAACTGAGCACCTGAAAATATTCATATGAACAGTTCTCTCCCAACTATACACACCCCTGTCACCGTACACGAAACACTCGCTACCTTAAGTATCCATACATTCCTTTCATCTATTTCTACTCATATACCAATCTTCCCTCCCTCAGTGTCCGATTATAGAATGAAAAGCTCTACATGTCTGATTAATAAACCTTTGATCCTCTCCTATTTCCCATATTAACTCAGGAATGCCTTTCAACAAATTTCTAATTATCTGTTATTATATCATGGATGTTTTCACTTTCTACACAGTTGTCTACTATAATTTCACAGCTACTTTTTCTAACTGGATTTCAAGTTGTTTGACTATGTCTTGTGTTATTGCCTTAAATGTTTTTATCAAAAAATTAACGTTATCATTCCCGAAGGCTTTCAGCACCTGAAACAATGACTCTGTGATTACTGGTGACTACCATCTTTCTTCAAACATCTCTTTCAAAAGACTCAACTAATTTAGAAAATATTTAACTGTGATATACAGTCTAAATGTCCAGAACCTGATTCTTGCTTATATCATGTTCAACATGTGGAGGAGGTAGAATTTCTTCTTCTAGAAATAAAATAAAAAAAAATAAAATTATCTTTACATGTGCTGAAGATATTTAATATAAACAATTTATGTTCCTCCACTGTAAAATATTTTTTAAAAAAAACACTTTTATTTTTTAATGGAAAAAAATCAAATTCTTAGTCACTCCATGTTCAAAAACAAAAAAATGTAATCTACAAAATGACAACCAAAAAGAACATTTGAAAAAAATGTAATTTTGTGCAAGAATCTGTTTTCTCAGTCTGTAGTAATGAGCTCAGTAAAGGCGAAAGAAGCTTCATCGTTATCCTTTTACCGTTTATGAATATGTTTTCACCAACATTTGTGCACACATGCACACTCACACACATACATTCACACACACACACACACACACACACACACACACACACACACACACACACACACACACACACACACACACACATGCATACACAAACACAAATGCACTCATACATATACTCAAAAAAAAAAAAAAAAAGAATGTTAAGCAAAATAATGGCTTCTGTGACCTGTTGTATGCAAGTCTCATTATGGATAGACATTTCCAAAGAAAGTAAATGTTTGTTGCCAAATAGTATACTATCCTCACCAAAATTGATGCCTCAGATCAAAAATAAAATAAAATAATCAGTGTCAAACACTGGACAGTTAATGGGTTAATTTACTGGTGGAACAAGCACGTGCCACCCTAGAATGTGATCATTATCACCTTCCTGCTACACAAAGGTTGGGACACTGCTGTCATTTCATATTTTTAGCTTCCTCCTTTGTTACATCCTTTTTTGGGTCTATATTAGAAGAACGAAAACCCTAAACTGCAAACGCTCACATGAGCGAAAATGACGGGAATCAAAAGTGGGATTGTGGGGTTGTGTTACAGTGAAGAGTGGGATATTTTCCCTTTCCTCACTGTAGTGCAACCTCAGAGTTAGAATATATAATTAGCAGGGGGTGTGGGGGGTGCAGACCCCCACAATAGCAACTTCGATCACTGGCATTTTCGCTCATGTGAGCGTTCGTGGTTTAGGGTTTTCGTTCTTCTAATATAGACCCTTTTTTTTAGGTAATGTTCAAAACTGCATTTCCCCACTTTGCAACTTCAGGTTCAGGCAATTTGAATGATGCTCTGTTCAATGCTAAAATTTTTGATATTAAAATATCTGAGCTTGAAAACTTCACCTGTGTTGAAGACATAAAAAATTTGTGAACACATGGAAACTTGGTTCTAATGAAAGATAGCACTCCATGCTTCCAGGGTTTGGTACATACCATGGAATTATGTTTACAAGCAATTGTGGGCACGTATCCATATTTGTTATAAAACCTGTTATGTATGGAATCATACTGGATTTTATTGAAATTGCGGTAGCTCTCAAAAAAAAACTGCTTATCATATTTCTTCCAACTGTATATCCCTTTATAATTTCCCCTCTCAGCATATTAATTATACAAGGAAAATCAAGAAACTCTTTCTAAGGCTGACTTTACTAATTATGAGTGACTTTAACTAAACCACTGTAAAGTGTTATACCTGTACAAATGGCAGAAAATATTCCTTGTCTTCCTTAATCTTTATTAATGTTAATTACTTTGATCAAACTGTCACTTTACTTACCTAGAATGAAAATGTTCTTGACCTTGTCCATATTGTCTGCCCTTCCTATACTACCCTTAATGTCACTTGCCCCTGAAAAAAATCTGACCTCCGTTAAAACTCATACAGACCTCCTTGGCCACTATAAATAGCACAATTCTCCAAAGAAACCTTACACATTGGTTCATAGGTTCATAGGTACATAGGTTGATACTAGGTTATCTGCCCTAGGGCATTTATAAGTCTAGCCAGAGTGTGGTTGGCTTTCACCACCCTTTTAGATTAGTTGACTGTGCCTCTGTATAGTAGGTCACAGAAGATAGCCCTTTTGAGGTTAGTTTACTGTGCCTCTGTCTAGTAGGGACACAGAAGAGATCCCAGGGGTAAACCTACGATCTCCCATCCACTCGTCAAGATTTCTCTTGAAGAGGGTCATTAAGGGACTCTGCCTAACATGGATTGGGATTTTGTTCCAGAGTGAGGGGAGCCCCTGGGATATGAATCTGTCCCTCCAGCATGTCCTATTTATTTCTGTGCTGAGGTTTAAGTCCCTGGAGCGTGTAGCTCTAAGGGATTTGGATTTCCTGAGGTGGAGCATGTCCATTAATTCTGGGTTGGACATGGCTTTATACATCAGGCACAGATCACCTCTGAGTAGGCGGTAAGCAGCTGAGTAGAGCTGTAGTTTCTTTAGCCTAACTGAGTAGGGCATCTGTTTGAGTCTCTTGATCCTCTTGCTGAGTTACTTTTGGGGTCTTTCCAGTTGCTGCAGGTGTTGGGTAAGGTACAGCCCAAATGGGGCAATGTATTCAATTATGGGCCTGATTAGTGATGAGTAGAGGGGCACAATGACCTCTCTTGATCTAGATGTGAACCCTTTTGTGATAAGGTGGGCTATATAGAAGGTCTTTCTAACCACTTTGGCAACGTGATTGTCAAAGGAGAGATTGCTATCTACTTGGGTCCCCAAATCCCTAATTACATCTTCCGTACTTAATGGACTACCACCTATGTGGTAATTTGTGGGCACTTTGTTTTTCCCAAAGGGGATGACAATGCACTTTTTGGCATTTAGCTTTAGGCCATGGCTCTGGCACCAGTTATCTGTCTCTGTGAGACCCTTTTGGAGGATGCTTGTGTCAGTCGGTGAGCCGATTATGGCACCCAGTTTGCAGTCATCTGCGAACTTGGTCAGCCATAGTCCTCCCGTGTTAGCCTGTACCTCAGAGAAATATATACCAAACAAGAGAGGTCCCAGGACTGAGCCTTGTGGAACGCCACTTGTAACTGGTTTAGAGTCTGACATGGCACCTGCAATTCTGACCATGTGGGTTCTATCCCTGAGCCAGTTTGCGACCCATCTTGTGACATAGGGGTTGATATTTAAGCTGGTTATCTTATTTATGATGCCCGAGTGGGGTATTGTGTCGAAGGCTTTTGCGAGGTCCAAGTAGGCTGTGTGGACTACCATCCCTTCATCTATGGCCTTGGTGACTGTTTCAAAGAAGTCGACCAGGTTCAAGAGGCAAGATCTGCCCTTAACAAAGCCAAATTGGGAAGGATCCAGTGTTTGGTGGTTCCCAATGTCTTTGTTTATGACTTTCATGATGATACGCTCCATAGCTTTGCAGACCAGGCTAGTTAGGCTTATAGGGCGATAGTTTCTGGGGTCCGTTGTGGCACCACCTTTGTGGAGTGGGAACACTGTTGCTGTATGCCATTCCTTGGGTACATATCCTGTAGTAAGGCTGAGACTGAACAGTGACTTTATGTGAGGGTTTAGTTCTTCTCGGAGTTCATGTAAGATGCAGCCCGGGACACCGTCCGGTCCCATTGATGCTGTGTTTTTTGCATTGGAGAAGGCAGCTCTCACCTGTGCATCTGTGATGTCAGGGAGGCTACACTCTGTTGGGATAGACATTTGCTCTTTTGGGGGGGAAGGGGGGGAGAAGTTTGCACTGAACCTGTCTGCCAGGATGTTGGCAATGTCTGTGGGTTCAGTGTATTTTTTGTCATTTTGAACTAACTTAGAGCATATTTGGGAGTTGCCATCCAGGTTCCTGACATAACTAAAGAAGGCCTTGTGATTATCTTTAGCATCTTGTGCAATTTTTCTTTCGAAGCTGGCCTTAGATGATTTTATGAGGGATCGTAGTTTCTTGCTAGTACTAATCAGAGATGCCTTCCCTTTTTGGGATTTTGCTCTATCATGTAGTAGCTTCCTCCTTCTGTTGTATAGCTTATTTATGGCTGGGGTCCACCAGACAGGTCGCCTGCCTTTGGAGGAGTGAGTCTTGGTTTTATTTGGGATAGCACGATCCATGTATTCCTGTAGGTGTCCATAGAATGCGTTTGTAAAGGATTCTGCGGTTTGGGCCATATTTTCCACTGGCCCGGGAGCTTTGAAGGATTCCACCTCGGTTTTGAGAAGTGTGAAGTTTGCTTTTGAGAAGTTCTTCACCATGGTTTCCTTGGCTGGGGGTGGGGATGGGATATGGATGTCCAGTGAGATTAATTTATGGTCAGATCTTAACAATGAGGGGTATACCTCTGGTATGGAACATAGAGTCCCCATGTTGGTGATGATCAGGTCCAATATGTTTTCCCCTCTTATGGGAGTGGTGACTAGTTGTTCCATAGCATTTGAGTTTATAAATTCTAGGAACCATTGGGCAAGGGTGTTGGGGCTTGAGTAGTGCTCCCAGTCTATGTTTGGATAGTTGAAGTCACCCAATATAATGGTGTTTGGAGAGACCTTCATATTCTCCAGTGTTCTCAGGAAAGCCGAGTGGGGTTCTTGAGTTTGGGAGGGTGGTCTGTAGCAGGCTACAAACTGAAAGGCAGTTTTGCCCACTGTTAGTTGCACATGGATGGTCTTGGATGCTTCGTGCAGTGCCACTAACCTGGAGGTGTGGGTATCTTTGATGAATATAGATACTCCCCCTCCATTTGTGGTTCGGTCCGAGTTTTGTGGCGGAAAAGTATGGTATGAGGTATAACCTGGTAGTGCTGGAGTGCTCTCGGGAGCCTTGAATCAGGTTTCTGTTACTGCACAGATATCGATATTCTCCATACTGAGGAGAGCCTCGAGTGCATGCATCTTGAGGTTTAGACTTCTGGATTTGAGCAGCATTACCCTTAGTTTCTTTTTCTTTGTATTGTCTACGGAGGTGGGTTTGTCTTTTGAGCCTTGCCTAAAAAAGGCACTATGGGGGTGGCAAGAGCCTTAGCCAGTATTCGAAAGCCCAGGGGTGACAGGTGCAAGCCGTCCCTAGCGAAGCAACGTGGCTTGTCGATCATGTCATCCCAGGCTGACAGACACTGGATCCCCCTTGAATGACACCAATACTTTAGCCAATTGTTAAAATTGATCATTTTGTCTTTATACTGTGGCATCATTCTTGGTGAGGTTAAGATGCTACTCAAGGTCAGGGTCATACCGGCCTGGGCTACATGATCAGAGAGCTCCTCTGTGTCTCTTTTCATGTAGTCCAGGGAGGTACGTCTCAGGTCATTCACACCAGCATGGACAATGACGGAGTCATATTTGTACTTGCTTTGGAGTGACCTGAGTGCTTGTGTTATGTGGCGGATCCTGGCATTTGACAGGCAGCTTACAGTGACCTTCTCTTTGTTCAGCCTGGTGAGTGGAACATCAGTGTGTCTGGCAATAGAGTCACCTATTACAAGTGTATTAGGTGTATTGTTTAGCCTTAAGGGCTGTGACTGTGTGGCACACTGACTTTGTGAACTATGTGATACGTGGGTATTGTTGTGGGGTAGCAGTTGCTTGGATGTCTGCATTGGAGGTCTCTGCTGCTTGGGCGGATTTTTATTTAGAGCCTCCGAGTATGTTTTTGTGTATTTATGTGTTTGGTTTTCTGTTGCGATAGGTCTATGTGAGACTGGATTTGTGGTGTGTGTGGTTACCTTCTCCTCCTGACTGACTGCACCAGTACTGGGTTGAGAGAGCTCAGCCTCCAGTTTGGCTATACAGTTGCATCTCTCACATATATTTGAGCCTGTTGGGAGGAGGAGAGGGTGATCTGTGTACATAAGGCAGTTGTAACATTGCCTCAAGATTCCCAGATTCACCAGCTGGACTGGAGAGTAAACCCGAAACTGACTTTTGGACATGCCAGAATAGTATAAGGAACTACTTTTTGACTGATCAAATAGGGAGCCAAGTACTTAAAGGGAGTATAAGAGGGTGTAGTGCTTTAGTTTATTACTGCTTACTTATAAGATTACTTATACGAGCAACTGCAGGGCTTTAGAATGAAAATAGAGTGCTTACTTTGAGATTTAGAACAGTTCTAAGGGAAAAAGTGAAGAGCAGACTTTGTGGAGCCGGGAATAGTTTAAACCCGTTTAAGCTGTGCTGCCCGATGCTGCACTATGCGCAAAACCATGCAAAACCGTGCAAATGCGGGTTCTAAAGCAGGGAAACTGAAAGAGATAGGAATTGACCCAGAGCGGCCAATAAGCTACTAGTTTCAGGGCTGAGACCACTCCTCCAGGGACAGATAGGCTGTTCAAAGCTCCCCACTCTCACTGGTGAACAGAGAAGCTTCCTCCTATCCAAGTAAAGATGTGGGCAACACAGGAAACTATACCACAGTCCGGAATTCAGCAAAACTTAAAATCTGGACTAATCTAGTTCAGCAAAGGCGGGAAAAGAGAATTTTTTTTTTTTCAGGAAACAGCAGAAAAACACACAGAAAACACTGTAAATGCTATAAACAGGCTAGAGCACTTTAGTGTGTAGCCTACAACAGTTATACAATACAAAACAACTTAAATTGATATAAAACAAGAGCAAAAACTGTAAAAAGCAGAAGGCAAATGCAATTTAAACTTTTTAAAGCACAGATCAGTTAGAAATCTACTTTTTAGGCGGGAAAAGGCAGTCGGAGCAAAAAACAGAGAAAAAAATGCTTAAATCTGGAAAAGTCTCTCTTGGGTCTCTCTGTTGCCTGTATCACTCTACAGGACACCACAAGGAGCTGTGCAGAATTGTATACTGGTGCAAAACTGCGCAAATGCGGGTTTTAAAGCAGGGAGACTGAAAGAAATAAGAATTGACCCAAAACGGCCAATAAGCTACTAGTTTCAGGGCTGAGACCACTCCTCCAGGGACAGATAGGCTGCTCAAAGCTCCCCACTCTCACTGGTGAACAGAGAAGGTTCCTCCTATCCAAGTAAGGATATGGGCAACACAGGAAACTATACCACAGTCCAGAATTCAGCAAAGCCTGAAATCTGGACTAATCTAGTTGAGCAAAGGTGGGAAAAGAGAATAGTTTTTTTTTTTTTTTTTTTTTTTTTGCTTTTTTCAGGAAACAGCAGAAAAACACACAGAAAACACTGTAAATGCTATAAACAGGCTAGCGCACTTTAGTGTGTAGCCTACAACAGTTATACAATACAAAAACAACTTAAATTGATATAAAACAAGTGCAAAAACTGTAAAAAGTAGAAGGCAAATGCAATTTAAACTTTTTAAAGCACAGATCAGTTAGAAATCCACTTTTTAGGCGGGAAAAGGCAGTCGAAGCAAAAAAAAAAACAGAGAAAAAATACTTAAATCTGGAAAAGTCTCTCTTGGGTCTCTCTGTTGCCTGTATCACTCTGCAGGACACCACGAGGAGCTGTGCGGAGTTGTATACTGGTGCAAAACCGCGCAAATGTGGGTTTTAAAGCAGGGAAACTGAAAGAGATAAGAATTGACCCAAAACGGCCAATAAGCTACTAGTTTCAGGGCTGAGACCACTTCTCCAGGGACAGTTAGGCTGCTCAAAGCTCTCCACACTCACTGGTGAACAGAGAAGCTTCCTCCTATCCAAGTAAGGATATGGGCAACATAGGAAACTATACCACAGTCCAGACTTCAGCAAAGCCTGAAATCTGGACTAATCTAGTTCAGCAAAGGTGGGAAAACAGAGTATTTTTTTTTTCAGGAAACAGCAGAAAAACACACAGAAAACACTGTAAATGCTATAAACAGGCTAGCGCACTTTAGTGTGTAGCCTACAACAGTTATACAATGCAAAAATGACTTAAATTGATATAAAACAAGTGCAAAAACTGTAAAGAGCAGAAGGCAAATGCAATCTAAACTTTTTAAAGCACAGATCAGTTGCAGATGCCTCTGAATTGCACTCTCTTATTTGTAGATGCATCACAAAGCCTCTTCCAATCCAATGTAAGGATAATGGTAACTTTTAAAAATAAGCCTATATAATAGAATCCCTGAGTAAACAAACTTTACAACAAAAAAAAGAGAATGACTGTAGCTGTTGTCCATTCTCTTGGCACAAAACGTGTTTGGAGGCTGAAAGTGAACAGTGTTGTTAGTGCTGTGGCTAAACTGTGCCTCATGACATTTGAGATGCATCCAGGGATATTGTCAGGGCCCATTAATGCAGTATTTCTAGCTTTTGATAGCACTTTTTGAACTTGGTTGTGTAGCACTTTTAGAACTGGGTTGTTGTGATAGCTGGAGGTGAGCCAGTTTCAGGTATATCTTGAGGGTCAGATGGAGGGGGAGTTGGTTAACTATATCTTTAGCCTCAGTGTAAGTAGCATTATTCATAATACACTGCTGCATTGTGCTCTTGAGATTAAGAACATAACTAAAAATTGCCTTGTGTTTGTCTTTGGCTTGGGAAGCTATTTTTGCCTCAAACTTGGCTCTGGTGGATTTTATTAAGCTCCTGAGTTTTTGGTAAGAGCTCTTACATTTTGGAATTATTCTGCTTACTTTTGGTCAAAATTATTTTACTTTTATTATCAAACTTGTTGATATTACCATGTCGGTGTGTTTCTGTGGTTTGCCCTGCACTTGTTCCTACAGGGGACAGTATCTGTGCAGCTTTTTACATGCCAGTAAAGGAATGTACTTTGAGATAGGACAATATTCACCCATGTGTGCAATTCTTGGAATAAAAGAGAGGTGTAAAACTGCACAATTCTTAGGAGGCTGTCATACACAGGTGCACAGGAGGGATAGTGTTTGGCTGCACCATGTGCATTGCCCTTCCACAGGAAAAATATTCAGCTGTGAAAGCTGAAAAAAAGTGAGGAGTAGCTTTCCAACTGACACCATTTTGCATTACTAATTAGTAAGGAGTCCACTGGTTATAGATATGGTGATGGATGTAAGTAATAGTTTCTTTAAGTCTGCCATTTGTACACAAAGAAATATAACTGATTCTAATTACTTCTGATAAAAAAATGAAGTACATGGATAATAGATATGGCTTTTGCTATTTCCTTTAAAACACTTCTGCATTGCATTTTTAGTTGCATAAAAATGAGAGATTTCCATTAACATTTGGCAGTACAACAGCAGGAGTAGTTCTTATTTTAGCAATGTTTGTCATGTTGGGGGGGGGGGCATGAACCCAAAAAATGGACAAGAGTCTTAAAAAAAGAATGATAGTAGTGATGACCAGCCATAGAGGTAGGAAAAGTTAAGTCTTCTATGCCACTGGGGGACTCAGGAAATTTTGCTAGGCAAGGATGGCTATTCATAAGTAAGATGAAAGCAGATTTAATCTCAGCTGAATCACATTTTTTTTTTATAAATGTAGGACTGTGAATTAAATGGGTGGGATTAAACCTGAGTTCATAACAATTGAGGACATGAAACAATGTTTGTTTTGACCAGATGTTTGCTCTTAGGAATAAGTCTGTCGATCAGTGTAAATAGAGAAGACCAATAATCCACAGAATATACCCACATCTGTAAATCTTCCAGAAGTCTGAAGTCATTATCCTATAATCCCACCTCTGTGCAACTATACCTGACAAACAGCCCATAAGGAAGGGGTGATGAAGCCAATGTTTGTGTTAGCTTCACTCATTAGTAGAATTGGTTTATGAATATATCTCCTCATGCAAATTAATCTGTGCATTAGCTACTGGTCCTGTATGGTTGTATCCATTTAATAAAATGTCATGTATGGTGTAATATTTGAATTAATTTTGGATTAGTAAGGTGAAGTGATATTTGTTACATATACTGGTAATTTTTTTTTACAACCTTAAAAACTTCTTAGTTAATCTGTTTAATATTTAAATGATCAGGAATCAGTGAGCAGCATTCTATGTGAGATGTTTAATTTCTAGTAACTTAATCTTGCAGCATTATATGAAATACATGTTTTGCAATGCTTCTAATATAGCATTGTACGTCTCAACTGTCCAGATTTTCACAGAAAGCCCAGAATTCTGTCTCATATTTTTAGTCTCTCATAAAATTTGTGATTTTCTGACAAATCACTGGGATGATCCAAGGACTGAAATCACTAAATAACAATATACATTTGTGTTTCAGATTTCATATCCTCCAGAAAAATCTATGTTAAGACAAAGCCTGTTATTCTAGAAACTTTATAAGAGCAATATTTAAAATCTGTTCTTATTTTTGGGCCTTTCTCCTCCCATTCTGTCAGGCTTTCTCCAGATTTTTTGCACTAAGTGGTTGAGAGGTATGTATAGCATACAATGTAATTTGACATATGTATGGACAGATAAAATAAGGAACAGTCCTTACCTATGTATATTTCCTGTAATGGGTAGCAAGTAAACACTTCTGTACAACATTTTGATGAGGGAATGAAGCTTTATAAGGCTGAACTTCAGTTCTATAACAAAAACTAATGATCTAAAATCATGGTTTATTTACTTTTTTCCATGAAATAATATGTGCTGTACTGTATTAAAGACTTCATAATATTCTAGAACAATGTTTGCTACTGCTTCACCTCTATTACATCCCGCTGAGACATGGTGATTAGAATCATGAAGCCTCAGCGCACAGCCTCATCTATCCTAGCATGTGTTCCTGCTACATTTTGTTAGAATGACATGTCTGAAAACACTCACACAGAGAGTGTGGATGTATGCTTGATCTATTTTCATGCAGATGTCTCTGTCTCCTTCCCCCATATGTGTCAGCTTTCTGCCTTCTTGTTAGTCCTTGTTAATTTATTTTCACTTAAGGACTTTACAGTTCATTCACTCCTACTATACCATTTCAAAATAATCATCACCTTTCTACATGCCGACTTGGTTTTAAATCGTGCATTACCGATTTATTCTGTAGAGATCCCAAATGTTTTCACATAATCATGTAGTACTTTTGTTACCTAATTAATCTAATTAAGGAACACAAGTTGTACCCAAAACATATTTTAGCCTTCTTTCTTCTAATGCTGGTATTTGTTCTTTAATATACTCTACATCTTTTTATGACTTTTTAAGCTATATTTAAGTTGCAACGCTGACTCTAGTACATTTGAAATGTCGCAGGAAGACTTTATAATATTAATGCTGTGTTCATGTAGAAAGAATAAATGAAAAACATAATGTACATATAAACTTAATGACCATATAAACATATGAGTCTTTGGCATAATTTTCTTTATGGTGCACACTATGGCTGAGAAATAAACAATTCATCCCAATCTGGAAACCCTGCAAAATAATAACAGACATCTGCTTTGTAATTCTAAATGTATTCATCTGCAGTAAAACTTGATGCACACTAAAGATGGAATCAGGTTTAAAATAGCTACAGGAGTCACAGAAAACATTACAGGCCAATGGAAAGCACACAATTTTGTACTTAGGGAATACAAACAAATTAATACATTACATAAACTGGTTGACAGGATAGGTATTGAAAGCTTTGTAGATTTTTGAAACAATGGTATACTTTTATACAGAAAAGAGAGAAAGCAGCAGAAACAAACTTAACTTACCTATTGTTGTAATTGAAGAGCCTGAAAAAAAAAAAAAAAAAAACAGAAATTAGCAGGAAATCCATCACTGTCAATTTAAGTCTAGAAGTGACAAGAAATTCACATTACTAATAAATCTGCTCTATTATTTTATTTCTGGTTCACTTCACTGGAGAATTACCTATTTGGATTTGTCATAGTTTCAAGTCTTAGCTCATCCCCTCTCTGTCTAAGTACTAATATCTACAATTCTGAGAGTATGAAACAATCACAAAGGGGACATAAGCAACAGCTTCTTTGCCATTAATTTTGCAGCCTGACAGGTTAACAAATATATATGGTTAATTACTGCTTAAAGTCCTTGGACAGCTCCTTTTAGACATTTACTTCTCAGAAGTCAAGGCCGATGTCAGTGGTCTCTGGCTGACTAAATTTGCAGATGATTGCAAATTAGGAGCTGTCATTGAATCTCACACTGACACAAATGTTACACGAGAGGGGCTGACACAGACAAACAACTGGTGTCAGAGCCATGGACTAAAACTAAATGCTGAGAAATGCATAATGGTATCCTTTGGGAAGTCATCCATCCATGGTAACTATTATATTGAAAACACACCCCTTAGAGCTGACGCAGCAGTCAGGGACTTAGGGACACACATTGAAAGTAATCTAGCCTTTGACCATCATGTGCCTACAGTGTTGAGGAAATCATTCTATGTTCTGCAACTTATAAACAAAGGTATGGCATCTAAGTCCAAGGAAGTCATTGTTCCACTGTATTAGGCATTCATTAGACCTATCATTGAGTACAATGCCCCCTTTGGTATATACCTAACCAAGCATATCCAACAACTGGATTGTGCACAGAGGTTCCTCACTAAAAGAATACAGAGTGTAAGTAAATTGTGTTATGCAGAGTACCTCAAAACTCTATCACTGTATTCTGTCTCATAAAGACTTTTGATGGTAGATCTATGCCTGGCATACAGGGCATTGTCAGACCCCACTCTGATGGACCTTCTGCATATCCACAAAACAAACAGCACCAGAATTACCCATTCTAAAGACTTAAACCTTGCCTGTTATATAAATAGGACCTGCTGGAGACATACGTATGTATCCCAGAGACTACCCTGTCTATGGAACAGGCTCCCCATGCATGTGAAGCAGAGTTATTCCTTAACCCAATTCTAGTGCAACTTGGACAAGTGGATAGATAACTGGAAATTCATCCCTAGTTTGGCACCTATGTCTCTAATGGACACAGGTAACCTGTAAATGGTTCATCTTTCAGGGCCATACTTACACATATCAAGGGTATCAGAACATGTTAGAGATTTAGGATGCATGGCTAGACTTAAAAAGGCCCTTGTGGTCATTAAATTAGTAAACACCTATGAACTTATGAACCTATAATTGATAATGCACACTCAGTATCACAGTGATATTTTATTCAAAGCTTTTTTATTTTTTATTTTTTGGTATATACATCTGGTCAAAAAGGTAAAATATTAATCAGTAACAAAAACTTTGACTTGCTGCAACATTAGTTTTATAAACATTTCTTGCAATTCACTGTCCCCTATCTCCACAGCCATTGCTGCACTTCTATTTTGCTCATAGATTCATAGGTTCATAGGTGTGTACTAGGTTAATGGCCCTGGAGCCTTTACAAGCCTAGCTCAAAAAAATTGCCAAGGCACCGATGTTAGTTCACAGTGCCCATATCCAGTAGGGCAACTGGAATGATCCCTGGAGTGAACTTTCTGTTACCCTTCCACTTGTCAAGATTTCTCTTGGAGAGGGCCAGCGAGGTGCTCTGCTTGACATGAATGTGAAGCATATTCCAGAGTATGGCCAGTCTTTGGGAGATGAACCTATCCCTCCAGCATGTTCTGTTGATTGTTGTAGTGAGGTTGTGATCTCTGGAGCATGTGGCATGGGGGAATTGAGATTTCTTTAGGTGTAGCATTTCAAGTAGGGCTGGGTGAGACATGGCTTTGTAAGTCAAGTAAAGATCACCTCTAAGTAGACAATAAGAGACTGAAAACAGCTGAAGTTTCTTGAGTCTGTCCATGTAGGAGATGTGTTTAAGGCCTAGGATCCTTTTAGTGAGGTACTTTTGTGGCCTCTCCAGCTGTTGTAGGTGTCTGGTCAGTTACATGCCAAACTGGGTATTATACTCGATGATTGGTCTAACGAGGCATGAGTAGAGAGGAATGATGACCTCTTTCTTTCTGGATGCACAACCTTTGTTTATAAGATTTGCCAAATATAAGGACTTTCTGACCACAGTGGCAATGTGGTGGTCAGAGGTGAGGTGGTTGTCGACCTGGCTGCCCCTTCAGTGTTCAGTGCTCATTGGGCTCCCATCAATGAGGTAATTTGTGGGAACTGAGTTTTTTTCCAAAGGGGATGATAATACATTTTTTGGTGTTAAGCTTCAGGCCATGGTTCCAACATCATGGTTCCAACACCAGTCATTGGTCTCAGAGAAGCCCTTTTGCAGGATGTCTGCATCACTTGGGGAGTTGATAATGACTCCTAGCTTGCAGTCATCAGTGAACTTGGTCATCCAGAGTCCTTCTGTGTTGACCTGGACTTCTGAGAAGTAGATGAGGGCCCAGGACCGAGCCGTCTGGGACTCCACTTGTGACTGATCAATAGTCTGACTTGGAATCCACAACTTTGACTCTGTGGATCCTGTCTGTGAGCCAATTTGCAACCCACCTTGTGATGTAAGGATTGATGCCTAGTTTGGTGAGTTTATCAATGATACCTGAGTGGGGAATGGTATCAAAGCACCTGGCCAGGTTGAGGTAGGCTGTATGCACTACCTTACCTGCAGCCACAGTCTTGGTGACTGCCTCGAAGAAGTCAACCATGTTCAGCAGGCAGGATCTCCCCTGGACAAAGCCAAACTGTGTAGGGTCAAGAGTTTGTAGATTGAGGGGTAGAGCCTGAATGGCTAACTGAAAGCAGCAGTACTTTAGAGCTCCATATAACTAGTTAAATAAGACAGGAAAAAATATTTTTTATTTTCTTCAAAGTATAAAATTTTGCAGATAAAGGAATAATTTAAATAATTAGAAACTTTGTTGAAGTTTTACAAATAAGTTCCTGTCAAAAAGCTTGGAGATATATTCACTTGTTAAAATGAGCAACTCAAAGAATTCTCACCAGGATGCTGCCTTAAGGAAGAAACTACAACAGATGGCATTTACCCTGTAGGAGTTGTCTTTCAAGATGGATGATTTTAAAGAGAACCTGGAAAATCTTAAAACAAGCAGTCAAAAACAGGCTGACACCATCAAGGAAATGCTACAACAACACCAGACAAGGATAAGAGGAATAGAGGTTTCTTTAAATGACTTAGAAAGCAGACTTAAGGAAGAGGAAACACAGAAAGAGCTACTTCTTAAACAAAACACTTGATTGGTTAATAAAGCAGATGACTTGGAAAATAGGGAGAGGAGAAGTAACATCAGGATTTTCAGAGTAGCTGAAAACACAGAAGGTGAGGATATTTTTTTTTTCATTTTTATCAAGCTGGATCCCTGACTTTTTAAATTTAAAAGAAGGACTTTCCTTTGGCATTGAAAGGGCAAACAGAGGTCTTGGGAAACCTGCCACTAACTCAAACTCTCCTCCTAGGTCAATAATTATCAAATTTATTTAATACTTGGACAAGGAACTGATTTTAAGATCTGCTTGCAGGAAGGCACGTCTAAAATATAAACAGAGCCTGATAAGATTTGATAATGACTATTCATCTAGAATAATGGAACAAAGGAAGAATGTGTGGCCAATGATAAAGTTTCTGAAACAAAATAACATCAAGGCACAACTTGCATATCCAGCTAAGATAAGAATACTGCATGCCAACAAGATGAGGACTTTTATTGACTTAGAGCAAGCCTCTTCATTTATTAAAACTAATAATGTGATTACTTTACCAGAAGATATGGATTGGATGTCACCTTCTCTCAAGAGAACAAAAGAAACAAATGTCTGGACAGATGTCAAAAAGAAGAAGCAAAAGACTGATACTGTTACAGCCAAATCTCTCAAAGCATCTACTATGATATGAATTGTTTTAACATTACTTTAAAGGACCAATTTTACTGCTTGGAATTTTAAAACAAAGGTAACTAACTACTGGAATCTTTATCTATATTTTTTGAAAATAGATGACATGAGAGTTTTCACATTGCCTCAAGTATGTAAAACAGGGTACTTTTCTTTCTCATAAGGAGGGTTATATAGCACATAAAATATTTACACTGTAAATCAACATACATAGTATATGTGTATTTTCTCTTTTCTTTCTCTCTTCTCTCTTTTCTAATTATTTATTTTAACTGCATCTTGTCTCCCTTTCTAAATTCTCTCCTATTTACTATGCTAATATAGTCTGTATATATTTAATAACTCACTATCTCTACATAGATAAATAATAGTCTAAAATAATCTAGCTTTAAGGTAGACTAATTGGAATAGTGAACTTAATTAATTGTTATTACAATATTTATTAGATTAATGATAGTCACTGTTATGCTTATTGGGATTGGGGACATGTTCATGATTAACTCTGAAATGTTCCATTCATGTACATATGTCCTTTGAATTATTTTCGGTACTTACGTATTATCGCAACCAGATTTGTCAACTGAACACTGGCTGCTTCACGGTCATTTATTCTATCAACAACTGTAGTCAAAATGCATCACATTGTGTGTGCGTGTCCCACAAATATGTGTTGCCTTTACTTTTATTTTAAAAAACATTGTATTCTGGTCCCTTGCGCAGCTGTATCTGTACTATTATCAGAGCCATTACTGTAATTTAAAAACTAAGTGATGCATGCTCGTTTCTCGTGGCAAAAAAAAAACAAAAAAAAAAAATGCTGTCAAAGTGCATTCAGAAGTGTTTCTGTCCCGCTAGTGTGTGCTACTTTTACTTTTGGTAAAGAGCATACTTCTTTCCTCCTGTAAAGATGCATCTATGAACACAACTAGGGAATGAGCCATAAACATTAACAGAGCAGTAAATAGAAATGACCATGACCGCTCAACTAATGTGTCAACCTCGGAGCCTGCCTCCTTTACAATTCAAAAGCATAAGTTGCACATACTTTCTCATTGCAATGCTTTCTTTAATGGGTGATTAATACATTATGGGAACTAAAAACCTTAGAAATAATACCTTCTCTCTGTCTGTCTTCAGTTACTATCTAATAACTCTCTCAACGGTCACTCCTTAGTGTTAATACTTTACATTCCTTCATATGATAGCAGCCACACTCCTTCATTCATGCATCTGTACTACACACAAAACAGGAAGAGGAATTTGTTGCTTGTTAATCTACAGTTTGAACACCCAATCTAAATGTGCCAATTTCGCAACTGTAAGCACCTTATTTCCTTTTAGTATTAACAAATACGTAAAAAAAAAAAAAAAAAAAAAAAAAAAAAGGAGGGAAAAATGTACTGTTGGTTAAGAGAAGTGAAGCTTTCTTCACATTCTATTTGCATTGCCATAGCAACAGTGAACAACTGCTACAGTTTCTAAGGACACTGCGAACCTGTGAAGTGCATTTTGCCTCACAGATAACAAATAATAAGAAAAAGTAATGTTGTTTAGTTATTAAAATGAAAAACAACCTAAGCAAGGTAAAATAAATACATAATAGGACTATGTGTAAATATTTTATGATTTATCCTCATAGGATTACATATTCCTGGAAACACAACTGAAATGTTCCCAAACTACATGTGCACTTAAATGTAGCTGTTTGATTAAAAAGTATTACTCAGTTTAGCATGCTGATTTCACAAGCTGTCTGCACTGCAAAATTTACATTTTATATGTTACTTGAAATTGTCAGTCTCCAGAGCATATGAAAAGATACATATTACTTTTTGCAACATGTTATCTTTGCAGTTACCTCACACTCTGTACAAACTCACTTGGTAACTGATAGCTATTCATTTAAAATATCAGTTTAAATATTAAATGTGTCCTTGAAATGCTATTGACATTTTGAAAAAATATAATCTGAACTGTAAAATGAATGACTTGAAAGAAGTGAAGTAATCCATAGATTTCAAAGACAGTTCTTGACACTACAGTAAAAGTAAAAATATGTATTCACAAGGAAGTATTGAAATGTTTAGTCTTTGAGTTAAAATAGCTTACTGTCAACATTTTGTGATATCAGAAAGTTTGAAGAGTTAGGAAATTACTGTTCTTTGTCTTTATAATGATTATTAGACCGATGTTAGACTCTGCTTAGTTTAATGAATTGTGACATATGTTTATAAGGAAAAGTGGACTCACTTACTAACATTGGACTACACATTCCTGGAAACTCAACTGAAATGTCCCCAAATTACTTGTGAATTCAAATAAAAATGCCTGATTAATAAGCATAATTTACTTTAACAACCTCAATCCATAAACTATCTGCTCTATATATGCTACATTATATATGTCACTTGCACATGAAAAATACATATTATTTTTGCAACATGCTATATTTGCACTAACCATACATTCTAAACTAACTCAAATGGCAACTGACAAGTTATTTATTTGAAACATCAGTCTAAATATTAATTGTGCCCTTGAAATATTGTTGCCGTTTTGAAAAAACTAAATCTGAATTGAAAAAAGGAATGATTTGAAGAAGTGAAGTATTGTACAGATTTCAAAGACAGCTATTGACTCTACAATATAAGTAGAAATGTTTGCATGCAAGGAAAAATTGAAATGCTTTATACTTTTAGTTAAAATAGCTTATTGTTAACTTTTTGCTTTATAAAGAGCTAGGAAATTATTTCTAATTTGTCTTTATAATGTTTACTAAAGTGATGTTAGTCACTGACTTGTTTAATGGATTGCGAGTCATGTACAAGACGGACTACTGAATGCTATTTCTGTTTAACTATGTTTGCTAAATTTCTTTTATTAGTACTGATTTAAAATAAGGGAAAGAAAGGGAAGGGAAATCTCTGTTTTTGGTCAAGGGAGGAGAGGCTTAAGAGTATTCTAACTGCCCCGAGAACTCTCTTAGATGCTCTAAATACTAATTGATTAATACTTACCTAAGGTAAGTCTTGATTACCATATAAGTACTTTCACATTCATTCAAGACCTGATGTGATTACCCATTCTGGAAGCAGGAGGTGCCCTATGCAGAATGGGAATTGTCAGGGTGATCATAATTCATTTTTAGACTCTGCTCTGTAAATCTATAAATATGTAAAAGCACTGCCCACTAGAACATAGGATGCCTCTACTCAGAGTCAGGATACCACTGATAAGCCATGTCTTTTCATAACTGTAAGTTGAAGTTGGTGAGCTGAAGAGTGGGAAAGTAAAGGAAGACAGTACACCTACAGTAAATTCATATTTCATTAGTAATCACTCATTGTCTCCTGTAGAGTCCATTTAGTCAAATTATTTTAGTAATAATCTGTCTGTTGTTGTCTTATTTAGTGTATGCTCCTCTGTTGCATTTAATTTATCCAAAATGACATATCTGACATTTTAAGATCTCTTAAGGGTAACTAAATATTGGATATTTTCTAAGTCAACATAATAATTGTTTACACTACTAACATTCCATCCTGATATATAAAATACTATAGTGCAATAATAGAATAATATAGAATTTCACATCTCTTTTAAGAAAATTCTCCATATGATAATTTAACATATGGAGCTCAGATGATATTGTTGGTTAAAGGTTTGAGTGATAATCCAATAGATCTATCTTTATCTATTGGATTAGGAATGACTTTCATTCCATGTTTAATGGGAAATTCATATTTACTTGTATTTGATAATTTAGAATTAATGTTTTATAGTACTTTTTTAAAGCCTGACCAGAACTTTACCCCACTCGTATTTAAAGAAGAAAGAACATTAAATTACACTCCCAAGTTTACACACATAAAAATAACATTCAATGTTATCAGAGAATATGGTATAACTACTATAATCAAAATAATTAAAAAAAGAAGCAAAAAGTCCTTCCAACAATAACTTGAAATGGATTTAACATTCCTATCATTAAACACTAATGGCTTAATTAATGCAAATAAAAGATCAAACTTACTAAAATATTTAAATTTAAATAAGGCACAAGAAGTATTTCTCCAGGAAACGCATTTTAAGACTAATGATAGCTTTATTTGGAACCCTAAGGAATATACAGTCTTAGCTCAATCCTCCTATAGAACAAAGACAAAAGGAGTATCAATTCTCTGGAAGAAAAACATAATCACTCCAAAAGTTATTTATAAATATGAAGACAAAGACGGTCTACTAGCATTTGTTATAATTAAATTTAATAACAGAATATGGACCTTAGCTAATCTATATTGGTTCCCAGGAATTAGAGCAGGAACAGTTAAAAAACACCTAGATTTTATTTCCAACAATTATAAAGGAAATCTTATACTGGGAGGAGACTTTAATTGTACCTTAGAAGCTTCTGAAACCACCAAGAAATCTTTTTGCATAGCAACTATTTCAAAATCCTTAAAAAGATGGATTGATTCATTTCATTTAATAGACTTTTAAAGTAAAAGATGATAAATCATTATTATTTTCCCATAAAGACCATAGATTTGGAACACAAACAAGAATAGACAAATTATTCGTAGTTCAAGATTTACAAACAAAAATCCTCAACTTCTCAATAGTTCCATGCCCCTTCTCAGATCATGACTCTCTGATAATGAAGCTCCAAATAGAGTTTAAACATTTAATCCTCTCAACTAGAATTCCATCATATATCATGAAAATTAAAGAATTCAGATCCTGGATGTTGCCAGAACTACAATTATTTCTTGAAATTAATAATACAACAAAAACCAGTAGAGTCATGTCTTGGGACTCATTAAAATCATATTTATTTGGTAAGACCCTTAGCTGGTACAAAAACAAAGTTAGAAAGTGGGAATCTGAATCACTAGACTTGCAAACCAGACTCTTGACAGCAAAATCTAAAAAAAAATCAGAAGTGTCCAGAAGTCGAAAAAGAAATAGAGGAATTAAATAAAAAATATAATGAAATTCTAGCATACAAAACATGTCTAGCCTTGGAAAAATTAAAAATAAACTTATTAGCCACCTCCCCCACATATCTACATAACTTTTCTACAAGAATTAAAATACAGTCTAAAGCAAATAACATTAGTAGTATATACATGAAAAGAAAGGGAAAACAATATCAGATATAAGAGACATCCTTGAAGCATTTCAGTTCCATTATATAGAACACTTCAAAAAAGAAGATTTAGATAACAACCAAATAAACTTAGATACAAACCTTATCAATATAAAAAAAATTCCCGAAAACTTAACACTAGACCTATAAAAACTTATATCCTACAAAGAAATTGTTGACAAGATAAAAGAAAGTAAATCTAACAAAGCTCCGGGGATTGATGGTATAATTACAGAAATTTACAAACACTTCCCTTCAACAGTAATCTCCCTTTTTCATAAAACTTTGCTAGAAGTCCAGTCAGAAGCAAAAATACCACCCTCATGGAAATATTCTCTCATAACACCAATTCTAAAAGATAATAAACCATCAGACCTTTGCACCTCATACAGACCTATATCATTATTGAATAATGATTACAAAATATTAATGTCAATCCTAGCTAACAGAATGAAAATCCTACTTTCAAAGACAATTGATAATGATCAAACTGGATTTGTATATAACAGGCACACACATGATAATATTAAAAGGATACTTACTCTTATATATTATGTGGATAAAGAAGATAGAGAAACACATGTAATTGGATTAGATATAGAAAAAGCCTTTGATTCCCTCAACTGTGAATATCTATTTAAAACTTTAGCATTATTTGAATTTCCTCCTCCCTTCATCTTATTGCTATATATATATATATATATATATATATATATATATATATATATTAATAACTTAGCCTACATTAAATTATGTCCTTTCACCTCAGAATCTATCCATATAACAAAATACAAGGATGCCCCCTTTCTCCTATTTTATTTCCTTTGGCTATAGAAATACTTGCAGAAATAATACACAATAATCCAAGAATAAAAGGAATAGAAGTCTATGACCAGTACATATCTAAAATAATGCTATTTGCTGATGATATTTTATTAACCCTATCAAACTCCAGAAAGTCATTAGGAGAGCTAGAAGAAGTAATGGAGAAAATTTATAAGATGTCAGGTCTACACTTTAATAGATCAAAATCAAAATTTATATTTTTAAATAAGAAAAAAGAACTACAAGTTACAGATTAACCCATCATAGGAAAACAAGAACTTAAGTTAAATTATTTAGGAATAGTATTATGCAAAAATATAAAAGAAACAATATTAATAAATTATAAAAACATTATTGAAACAATAAAAATATATAGAAAAGTGGAACAAAATTATATTAACTTTTGAAGACAGATTGCAATTAATAAAAATGGTCTTATTGCCAAAAATACTATATGTAGCATTAGCAATACAGTTACTTCCTGAAAGATGCATTCTTAAAGAAATAAACTCATGCTTATTAAATTTTTTATGGTATCCCAAAAAGAATAGAGTAGCTCTAACTCATTACATTAGCCCTGGAAACAAGGATGATTGAACTTCCCAGAAATAAAACCATATATAAAAGCATCTGTGCTTAAAATTATAATAGACTTGATAAACCCAAATTATTTTGACAACTGGAAAGAATTAACAATGGCTATATTATCAAATGAATTTAATCTGTTAAAAAAAATTGAATAGACAAATCAAACAAACCCTGGTATATACTATACATAAATATACAATATAATATAACAAAACATTCTAAAACAACACTGATTAATCAATACATCAATTCCTTTAGAAAACTTATCAATGCAAACATAGATCTAAAACTCTGGCTTGACCTTTTAACCCCATTTACCATCACTAAGAACTTTCCTCACAAAATATATAGGGAAACAATAACATCCAGGGAACAAAATGGATTCTTATGCTGGTTCCAATGTGTAAATAAATTAAATGTTTTAGATATATATATGATAAAAACTGCTTACAATATTCCAACACAGGACTGGTTAACCTTACAAAGCATTCTAATGTACACTCAAGGTTTATGCAGATTAATTAGTAATTCCTCATATAAAGAAATTCCAAATCTAATATGTTTTCTGTATGAATTTATATATAATAGTTGTGAAAAGAAAATTTCCATTTCAAATTTATATAAAGAGTTATTAACATATAAAACAATTCCCAAATCATCATACTGGCAGTTCTTAACAAAAGGCCAGTCATTGCAGTTAACAGAAGAAACTAAAACTAACATCTTACTATCAGCTAATCACACCTCTAACACACAGTACTGGAAAATATTTAATGAAAATACTTACATAGAACATTTTTAACACCAGATAGAATTAAAAAGATCAGTACTACTACAAATGTTTTTTTTGCTGGAGGTGTGAAAAGTCAAATAAAGCAGATTGGATTCATATTTTTTTATGAATGTAATAAAATTAAATCATATTGGAATGGAATCAATCATTTTTTACAAGCTTTATTTAATGAATCCTTTACCTTAGCTAAAGTATTGATTATACTAAATTTAAATGAAGGTCCCTACCTGAATAAGACAAATATGTATTTGTTATGGACAATACTTGCTATATCTAGGAAATGCATAACCAGAAGGTGGAATTCAGATACACCCCCAATCTTGGAAGAATTCTACACAAAACTGAAGACAACTACATTGATGGAAATAAAAATCAAAGAACTACAAATCTATCCCAGGCCATTGGTTAATAATCCTTGGAAGAAAGTTATATATTTGTTGGACACTCTGCAATAATCAATATTGTATCTCTGATAACTGATCTGTTAATTCTATATTTAATAATATAGAGTGTATATAATTGAAAGTCAGGCTATTGTAAATATTGTATATAGTTGTTTAAAATGATGTTTAAAAATATGATGTAAATGTTATTTTAATTGAAAATAAAAAAAAATATTTGAGGGAAAAAAAGAGTTTATAGCTTGCTTATATCTTTTTTAAGCAGGTCCATGATGACGCGCTCCATAGCTTTGCATAGCAGACTCATCAAGCTAATGGGGCAATAGTTCCCAGGGTCTGTAGTAGCTCCCTCTTTATCGAGTGGGATGACTGTAGCAGTGCACCATTCATTAGGGACATAACCTTAGGTAAGGCTGAGATTGAACAGGGCACACAGATGTGGTGCCAGTTCATTTTGTAGCTCATGTAGGATGCAGCCAAGGATATTATCAAGTCCCACGGATGCTGTATTCTTGGCTTTGGACAATGCAGCTTTTACCTGTGCTGCAGAAATGATGGGTAACAGGCTTTCTTTTGGTATTGTGATAGGGTCCTTGGGGGGAGGGGTAAAACTGGCACTGAATCTGTCGGCCAGTATGTTAGCTATATCTGTTGGCACAGTATAGGAGGAGCCATCGTGCAGTAACTCAGAGCAAATCTAGGTATTGCCTTTGAGGTTTTTGATTTTGCTATAGAAAGCTTTGTGGTTGTTTTTGGTGTCAGCTGCAATTCTGCCTTCATAGCTGACTTTAGAGGATTTGATAAGGGATCTTGACCTTTTTGAGACTGATAAGGGAGGTTTTCCAGTCTTGTAACTTCATTTTTATCTGCAACAGTTTCTTCCTTCTGTTGTAGAGGTTATTGATGGCTGGGGACCACGAGATTGGCTTCCTGTTTTTGGAGGAGAGCATCTTAGTTCTATTTGGTATAGCAAGGTCCATGGATTTGTGTACATGCTTGTACAGTGCACTGGTAGTCATGCAGCTATTTTCCATTAGCATGAGTGCTGAGAAGTTAGCCAACTCTGTTTTTAGAAGTCCAAAGTCAGCTTTAGATATGTTTTTCAGGGTGGTCACCTTAGCGGGGGTGTAGATGGGATGAAGATTTCCATGGTGATCAGCTTGTGGTCAGATTTAACCAGGGAGGAATTGACTATAGATGTGGAGCAACTGTCTCCAATGTTGGTGATAACCAGGTCGAGGATGTTGCTTCCTCTAGTTGGGGTCAGAATGAGCTGCTCCAGGGCATTGGAACTAATACATTCCAGAAAGCGTTGGGCCTGTACATTGGAACTAGAATAGTTTTCCCAGTTGATGGTAGGGTAGTTGAAGTCACCCAGTATGAGAGTATTGCATTGGACCTTTATAGATTTCAGGGTGCTTAGGAAGTTGGAGTGAGATATGTTTAGGGTTATGTAGCAGGCTGTGACTTGTATCACTGTCTTACTCAGTGTTAGTTGTACCTGAAGTATCTCAGATGCATTATGCTGGGCTACCAGTCTAAAGGTGTGCGTATCCTTTAAGAATATGGATACATCACTGCCTTTGGAGCTTCTGGCTGTATTCTGTTGCTGAAAGGTATGGAATGAGTTGTAGCCTTGGAGTGCAGGGGTGCTTAATGCCTCTTTAAACCAGGTCTCCTTTACAGCACAGATGTCGACATTCTCCATTTTGAGGAGAGCTTCGAGTGAGTGCATCTTGAGATTTAGACTTCTGTCATTGAGCAGCATGACCCTCAAATTGCATTTGTTTGAAGCTGTTACGGTGGAATTTTGGTCTTTGGAACACTGCCTAAAAAGGCACTATATTAGTAGAGAAATTAAAGGTAGGTTAGTCTAATGCAAATAGGAATCGCAATGTGAAGTGAAGGAAAAACAGGCTTATGGTATATTTTGAGATAAATTCAGGGAAAAGAATTAGATAGCAGTAAGGAAGTAAGTGAAGAAAGGATAGTAAGGAGATATAAGGAATGAAAAGATACTTGTTCACATTTATTTAATCCTTGTTTTGAGCAAGAACAGAGCCATATATTAGTTAGAAAGTCAGAATGGTTTTAAAAGATAAGAGGGAGGGTATAGACCTAATGGATACAGGTAAGGATTTCCAGGCCTTATCAACGTTGTATGATACAGACAATGTCCACCTGATTTGCTAGGTTTGTGGACATGTGTTTTTGGTCACTGGATAGCAATGACTGGCTGGGAACATAGCTGTGCAGAATGTTTTTTAGTGTGTACAGGCAGATGGATGCTGGATAATTTTATTCCATTCTACCTAGGTTATTCTTCCTAGATTTCTTTCCCTCCTTTTTTCTGATTTACTTCCTTTAGGGTTCTCTTAAGTTTATTCAGATTCTTCTTGCTATTTTGTTTTTTGCTCACCCAACCATGATCAGGATCAGTTATTTTGTTTTGCTTTTACTTAGGAGTCTAGATGTAGGGAACACAGCTCCTATCTGTTCTGAGAATCTCTTCCATTGAGTCCCTCTATTCTTTTAGTTCTTTCTTCCTGGTTTCTGCTCCTTATCTCTCGTAGTTCACCCTGTCTGCTTTTCTGTCTTTCTTCAACCTTACTAGTTGAGGTACCACTGTATATGTGTCTCCCAATTATTTAGTTGTTTATTTATTTACCATTTGTTGACTGAGAAAGTCAAACTAGGACAGAGCCTATTTTCAGAGGAGGCTAGGGGAAAAACAGTCTAGACCATGCCATTGGAATATGGGAGGAAACCAGAGTACCCAGAGGAAACCCATGTGAATGCTGGGAGGACATGCAGATACTACACAGAAGGCAGCCAAGCCGAGAATCAAACTGGAGAGCCTTTTGCTGTGAGGCGACAATGTTAAAAACTGCACCGCTGCACTTCACTTATACTCTTTATGTTTCCCACTATGTTTTTTGCGGCATGTTTACATTTTTCATACAGTTATGTCTATCCATCTCTGTCTAGCTGTTTGTTAATTTTATCCCTAGCTTCTAAATCCCAAAATGATTCAATTCCCTTTCTTTTCCCTTCCATGCTGTCCATGTCTGGATTAATTTCATTTTGTTTCCATTTGCATTGATAACTTTAATTGTTTATGTTTTCTTCTTCCCATCTATATATTTCCTTCTACCATTCTTCTCCACAACCATCCTTCCACTCTTTCCCACAATTCTACCAATTCCTTTCTTCTTGTAGCCATTAAGTTTCTCTAATCTATTTAATCATATTATTTGCTCATGTTTGTGTGTCCCTCTTTCTGCATGATTTTCACGTCTACATCCATCTTCCTTTATCCAATTGCTTTGCCTTCTACATTAATTAATTGAGTCTCATGGTCTCTTTAGTTATTTTAATTTTTTTTTTCAACCCCATTTCCTGTCATTCTTTCCATAACTTTTGCTTCTTTTCTTTCTCATAATCATCAGGCTTTCCACCCCTAAACTTTTCTTTTTCACTTTCTCCAAACCATTGTTTTATCTTATATAATTTCACATATGTTTCAAAATTTGATGTGTCTCCAGATCCCATTTTCCATTCTTCTTTTTCATTTGCCTGTATTCATACATGCTTTTTCTTCCCCCATTTGTACCTATGGCATTCTTTTTTTTTTTTTTTTGTATTCTCTGAATTACCTTTCCCTTCCCCGGCATGATGATGTTTCACAATGGTTTTCCCAACATTCACCCTTCCAACTACAGTAGTTACATTTCCTTTGGAGTGGTTTCTTTTTGCTTCTCCTTTTCACTTTTTCAACTTTAATTTCCTTGCCACTGCAGTGTTTTTTATCTAACTCTTCTTTAGTTCCTTTGTGTTAGCTTATTCCCCATCATCTATAAACTGTTCCTCATTCTTATACTCTTTATGTTTCCCACTATGTTTTTTGCGGCCTATTACTGCTTTACAATACTGTGAAAAAATCCTTCGTTTCCTCTGTTATTTCTCACTATTTCTCTAAAGTCACTCCATCAATCTTTCATTTTTATTTTTAGCTTTCATGCTTTTGGTTTTCCTGCCCTTTATTTTGCTACCACAAGAACTCTGTCTTTTCTACTCTACCTTTTATCATATCTTTCATCAAAACCTCTGTCCTCTGTATGCATCCATTTTTTCTGCCTCCATCCAGTTTAAGGCTGTTTTACTTTCTTCCTTAGTCCATTTGTTTCTTAATTGTTCTGAGGTTGCTCTCCCTGCTCTGTGTTAGCTCCTCCCTCAACACTATGCTGTATCTTTCTACGCCCTATATTATCCATCCCTCAACTGCTACCCTGAATCTATTCTATCTTCTGTAATTATTTTCTTTTACTGCTTCTCCATTTTGTCGCATAACATTTCCTTTATCACCCTATTTTAAATTTCGTTTGTTCCATTAAATGTAGATTTGTCACCTCTCTCTTTTAAAATTCATTACTGCTTTGATTCTATTGATGAGGTTTGAAACTTTTCACCATTCTAAGCTAATAGTTTTAGCTCTCACATCTGTGTCTCCCTTTATTCACTCGCTGGACTAGATAGCCTTCCCATCCTATCCTATCCTTGCACTAGATGGCCTTCCTGTCCCTTTCCCCCTTTTTGAGAACTTGAAAATCTGCAATGATTTTTGGCTTTTCCTCTTACTTTCAGTTTGCTCCTTCCCAAACGTTTGGTATTCCCTTCCCTTAAGTTCCTCTTTGTTTCATACTTCCTGTCCTTATTTCCATTGTTTTCTTTCCTCATCTTAAATTTCAGCTTATCATAGCCATTTAACCTTAATTCCTGCCATCCTGCTTTTCAGACCCATATGCCTTTTGCTCTTACTTCTTTCCAGTGTTAACCTTCCTCTATTATCCCATATTATTCACTTGATCTAGCCACTGTATGATTGCACACCTGCCCTGTGTTGTGCATCAGACTCACCCAGAACTAGTCTCCCACTTAACCCCCTCTACCAGGTCCCCAGTTCAGTAACACATTCATTGTTCTGTTCATTACTTTTTGGTGATATGTTTTACTACCGTTTTTATGTTTAGTCCTAGATTTTTTGTCTTCCTTCCTAACCTCACTTTGAAATACGCAACCTTCTTATCATTCCTTCCTTGTTTCACGTTTGTTCTTGTTATGCCTGAGCTTCCCCCTCCTTGTATTAGCAGCTTTCTCTCTAATTCTATTTCACTGCTTAAATGACCATTTATATGCATTTGTGTTGTCTCCTTTCCAAACCCTTCCTTTCCATGCACCCTTGTGCTTATTTATGTCTACCTGATGCAGTAGTTTAAATATATTTCCTCCTTATCATTTTTTTTGCTTACAGTTTATTTTATTTTTGGTTAATTACAAAATGAACAGACATATATCTGATGACTACAGCTATATTATATAAAATAGTCAACAAAATAAACCTGAAATCACTGACATCAGTAACCATCCCTTCCTATCGTAGGAGATTTGGTGCCCCCGCCCCCCACCACCACCTCCACCACAGTGCTAAAAAGTTGAATGCCTTTTTCTGAATACTTCAATCCATTGTCTGACCTTTGACATACAAAACAGCACTTACAGACTTTATAGTTCATGTGTGAACTTAGTCCATAATTCAGTGACATTTTTATGTTGCATCCTCTTTCTAGAGCTGATATACATCCACTATATGCTGTTTTTTCTGTTCAAGTAACCACAATACCATTGTCTGGATTTATGGTCAGGTCCACTGGCATAGACAGATACATCTCTGACTATGAGACAGGCATCCTGAGTTGATCCAGAGGCTTGGGAACCTGATGGAGCTGGAGTGAGGGGAGGAAGGAGTGAGGATAAAGATCCTATGTGCCTCTTGTAATGGATATTTTTGGAGGATAGGCTGCTACCATGTCTGTCAGGCACGTGTTCTGTTCATGACACTGTTACTGCACTGAAAAGCTGGTGCTGCAGTGCAGTTAGAACATTGTTGGAGGGAAGTATCTCTGATAACGTGGAGGCATTTCTCTGAAAATATCATCGCAGGCCCCATTTAATGATGTGAGTTTGCAAGGATGATGCTGATATTGGATGATTCTTTATCCCATCTCTGCCTCTTTCAACATATTGTAGAAACACAAACCATTCCACCAGCAGTTTGGTAGGCAAATGGACTTCTAATATGTACAGGCTTCGACATACAAGGAAAGGAAGAGCAGACATCAGGGAGGGAGAACTTATTAGGGACACTTAAAGAGTAGGTCATTGAAGAGATGAAAAAAACAAAAAAAGAAAAAAGAAAAAAATGCAACAGTTTATAAACACATCAAGACCAGAGCTGGATCATGGTCAAATGAGGACACATGCAGGAGACTGGACCAGGGTTCCCTCACTCATCCATTCTGCTGTCCCATTACTTGTCTCTTCCCCCCTTACCATAAAGACTGCTCAAAACATGTAGCATGCGTACTATTTCTTCTTTACTTTTGAAATGAAAGCAGGATAAAGATTTAATTAAATTTTTTTACTTTAAATATCCTTTGTTGACCAGGTTAGTCCCACTAGGCTAGTAATATCTTTTCAGGGGAGACCCTTAATGATATTTAGACTACTAGGGGGAATTTGGCCAGGGCATTGAAGAGCTATTTTCAGTAGCTTAAGCGGGTGTAAAAGATCTTACTGCACCTACCATTAACAAAGAAAGATGGAGGCTCAGTTTAACATCTCATCCAAAGGATGTCACAGTCAGGAGTGCAACCCCCCCCCCCCACAGTGAAGCACACCAAAGGCAAGTATGCTTTCGAATTCTATAGCATAAGAACTGATGGTCATTTTCTAAATAAAACTGTCGCACTTCAAAAATAGATACAGCATGAGCAAGAGTGAACTTCTCTTCACTTCAAGCTCACATTCCTTGAAAATACATTGACTTTCACATTCATTGAAAATGCATTTAAACTCATATTCATTGTAAATGCCCTAAAACTTACAGTCATTGAAGATTCATACCTGGAGTTTTAATTTCTTTTTTTTTCCATTAAGCAGTGAAACAAAATCTATGAACCAATAAAAGACAAAATTATACATTTTAGAACATTTCTATCAACTCTGATGATTAAGTGAGCAGTTGGGTAAGTGATGAGAAGGACTAAGGCTTTTGTCTCCTTTAGCCAAGGTACAAGGTTTGAGCCTGAGCAAGGTAATTAACTAACCTGTCATCCCTAACTAGGGCATTTCAAACACACACACACACACACACACACACACACACACACACACACACACACACACACACACACACACACACACACACACACACACACACACACACACACACACACACACACACACGCACACACACACACACACACACACACAATCCCTAACAATCATGAGCACCTGCTGAATGAATGCTCATCTACTGGTTCAGGACAGCATGATGGTAGCAAAGCAGAAGTAGTTCCAAGTTCTCCAGTTCATGGTAGCCCTAAAAGAACCACAGAAGCAGATGAGAGGAAATATATCTCAATTTTATTATATAATTAAAATTAAATGTTATTGCAGCCCATCAACCTCCTGGGCCGCCTAGTGCTGGATCTGGCTCTGATCAAGACCAGTCCACTCTATTTATGTGGGTCCAATTCAGTGCTATAGTTTGCTCTTTCTACCTTCTTAATATCTTCTTTAAACTTATACTGGTATTATCTGGAGTTTTCCCCTGTTGTACTGGAACAACTCTTTCGTTTAACAGCATAGCATTTATTTCTGTCTGTGCTTATACTTTGGTTTACTGTCACTGTCTCTGTCTTATTTCTACCTCTTTCTATAGATATTTCTTTTCATCTTTAGCTTACTTGTTAATGACCCTTGTCATGACTAACTTGGGTTTCTGTACCTGTAACTATACTTTAACGTCTTTCCTTCCATAAGACCTGTTTGAGCTAACATTGTATTTGCTGTATTCTCCTTTTTTGTCCACCTGATCAAACGTTTTTGACATTTCCTCCCTTAGTAAGTGTAGTCATATCATTTTTTAAAGCTCAGTGTTAACTAGTATTCCTCTGAAGCTGATGATTTTGCTTATATCATTTGAAATTCAAACACAGGCAAACTATACAATAACTGTTTTATTTTTGTGATACAGAAAATGCTTCCACGTGATGTACTTTCTCTTTTTTTCAGATTAGTTTTTTTTTTCTGCATCTATAAACATTAGTCCTCTGGCTTCATGTAGTCTCTTGCTCAGGGTGTTTATTATTAGTTAATTTGTAAACTTGACCTTTAATTCACTTCTCTTCTTTGGATTTCATCTGTAATCACATTGCATACTTGTGTTTTAGAGTAGAGCTGATTTTGATTTTCCATCCATGATGCCCAATGCTGCCCTACCAGGATAGTCCATTGGGCTACAAGGAGCCCATTTTCAATGGAGTCCTAGAGAGAAAAGCTCCAGAGAAATACAAATACATAGTACAAAAAGAGCACAAATCCATACTATGCATTTCAATTAAATGTTAAATACATATTTTCTATAGTACAAACCCATGTTGCACAATTCAAATAGATGTTAGATAATACAGAAATATAAAAAAGATTTATTAGGAAAATTACATCAGGTTAATTCAGTAAGTAATAGTTTTTTTTTTGGTGGGGGTGGAATTACAGTGAGGCTGTTTTTTAGTCATTGGTCAAATATATCCCAAGAGATGTAAAACTTTAGGAGGTAGTGACAGGCAACAATGTTTGGAAAGTTAGGAAGAAAGTGTGGTCGAATTAGGTTGGATGAGACCAAGAGCATTTCTACTGTGAAGTAAGGTGTGAGTGCAGTGAGGTTTTAAACAAGAAAAGACTGCTGGTGGTGTGGATGGGAGAAGGGAGAGAGTTCCAGAGGCATGCAAGAGAGAAGGACATCAATTGATTCTCAGCAGGATGTGTTGGTTTCTGCAATTTAATTAGGTTTTGGGAATTGGATCTTAGGAGTCCATCCGGTTTATGCATTACAAAAGTATTTGCTAGGGAGGGGCAGAGAGACAGGTTATGAATGAGTTTTTGTGCTTGGATGAGCTGGGTATATGTGAGGAAGGTTGTTAATTCTAGCCAACTTAGTTGGTGAAGAGAATTGCAGTGGTGAGAAGAGGATCTATGACCTGCCGCAAATTTGGATATTTTGTTATAACAAGATGAGAGTTTTGCTTTGAGGGAAGATTGTAGGCTGGTTAGGATAGATGCACCATATAAAAGAGATGGGATGAGGTATGTATTAGCTAATGTAATCCTGGTGGTTGGAGAGATAAAGTGACTGTAGCGGTACCTAATTTTTTTATGTTTTTTTTTTATACTTGCTTGTAGATGCTTGTCAAATTTTAGTTGATTGTTCATGATAATTCCTAGTAATTTTGTGTCAGAGACTAGATCTGGGGGGGGGGGTTATTATTGCGGGAAATTATGAAGGATTATTTGTCTAGGGAAGAGGTTTTGGATGCATTGAATAACATAAGTTTTGTTTTGGTTGCATTAAGGGCTAAATGGTTGTTGAGCATCCACTGTTCAGTGGAAGAAAAGGCGGCTTGTGTTAGATTGTTAAGAGTTGTGATGGAAGGGGAGGAACAGATTATAGTAGAATCATCAGCATATTGGATGAGACTGGAGTTAGGAATGGCTTGGAAGAAATCATTTATGAATATGTTGAATAGCAGGGGGCCTAGAATGGAACATTGGGGGATGCCTGTGGATGTATTAAGGAAGGGTGATGCAGCTTTTTTCCATTTAACTGCATGTTGTCTGTTTGTGAGATTGCTTGAGAACCACTGGGTAGAAGAAGAGGAAGTTTATGAATTATATTTATACAGGATGTTTCTTGGCTGGCCTATTTAACTTGCTTCTTGACTAATCTGAGTCTTCTGTCCTTCTCTATATCTAATTCTTCAAGTGGAATTTTCCTTTCATTTATTTAAGTTCATAAATAACTTGTTAAATCTTCTTATGTTTTTTTTTTTTTGCTTTTTAATCACTTCTAATAGTTTCAGCATTCACATTTGGCATGAAGATTAAGAGTTAGTCTATAATTTTCTTCCATTTTTTGTGTTCCTTTTGTGATACTTTGGAATTTTTCTGATGTCCTTGTATTGGTTTGTTTTATTTTGTTTTGTTTTGGTGGTCAGTATCCTTAGATATTTTAACCACGTACAAAGTAAAATAAGAACTGGTGCAGACTCGGACGACTTCAAACACAGCTCGAACAATTCTTCTTTTATTACAAGAATAATCTTCCACAGATTACATCCACAGGTTAAGCGCTTTCAACTGCCTATACACAGTCTTCATCAGAAACAGATAACTGGATATATTCCCTGTTTATATATTAAATACATCAAAAAAGGCGCCAACTTATTTAAAGCTACAGCTCTCCATAATTCAATATTAAAATGTTTAAATATTTAATTAAATACACCAAATATTTCAACTCATCCATGTTAATTAATCAAGTAAAAAACACAATATGTCTATAATACATCATGTATAATAAAATATAGTACATTTTAATGTTGTTAATATAAAAATCATATTGCATTTTAACTAATTATAAAAAATTATTAAAATAGTATCAAACTAAATGTGAATTTCATTAAATTCTAATCTATTATAAAATAGAATACTTAACCTAATATTAAAAAAGGTTTAATACTAATGCTATCATTAATACCAGGTGGTCTAGTGGCGTCTGTATATATTTGTCACTTACTTTCTTTCAACGCCAAGGACATTTTTCAGTCCCCTCCATATAAATGACTGACAACCTGGTCAATAATAGCAAATTTAAATAAATGTTCTTCACCTTTCTCTTGTATATGCCTAGATAAAGCATTGTTCTTATCCTGTACTTGTATTTTGTAATAATGTTCATAAATACATTTTTTCAATTGCCTTTCTGTTTTGCCTATGTAAAATGTAGGGCAGGCAATACAGGTGGCAAGATATACCACCTGTTTGGTGTTACAATTGCCTGCCCTGCACCTCACAAAGGTGTTGTTAATATCTGCCAGTCTTATGAATACTGCTTCATTAATATGACCACATTGTTTACATGTTCTACATTTTTTAGTGGTCTTCTGAATATCCTTAACTTTTCCATAGTTATCAGCCCTTTCTAATAACCTTTGAATATTAGGAGCAGTTTTGTAAACAAATGATGGATAGCCCCCTAATTTAGTACCTATGTGGTTGGAGGCCGCGATCAAGTCCCAATGTCTGCATACAATGTCCTTTATGTAATTTACATACGGTGTGTACATTAAAACACACACCCTGTTATAAGCCACATCCCTAGGTTCATTTTCCAACTTAACCGAATTTGTTTCTCCATTACTTTGATTGAATTTTCCCATCAAAGGTACATATTTTTTACCCCATTGTTTAGAGACATAATCTATTGTATCCTTTAACATTATCACAGGATATCCTCTGTTCTCAAACATCCTAAAAATCTCCTGCAATTCAGCATCCATAACTTCCCTTGTGGATGACATGAGTGCCGCTCTGATACATTGCCCTTTAACAACGTTTTTAAAAATGTATGATGGATGATTACTATTGAACTGAATATAATCATTTGAAAATGTGTTTTTTCTATAAATCCTTGATGTAAAACCTTCATCCGTATGGCTTATATATGTATTCAAATAAGCAATTCCCTGGCTACTTAAATTATGTGTAAACTTTAAAAATTGTGTTGTACTGTTTATATACTCCATAAACTCACCTATTGCCTCCTTTTGGCCCTTCCATAATATAAATAAATCATCTCGATATCTAGCATAAATTGCTGTGTCTGTATAGAATCTACTTTTAAACAAAAATTCTGATTCCCATTCCAACATTACAAGGTTGGCAAAAATGGGGGCACAAGACGCCCCCATAGCTACTCCCTTGCTCTGCCTGAAATATTCTCCTTGGAATGTAATATAATTATGATCTAATATTAATGCCATCATATCTGTTATTAAGCAAATCCTATCCCAACTTAAATCAGAGAACTTCCTCAGACTATTGCAAAAATATTCTAGTCCGATATCCTTAGGTATACTTGAAAATAAGTCTATAACATCTATTGTCAAATAAGTTAGACCTGCATTCCACAAATCAGGTGAAAGTTTACCTAAGAAATTCCAAGAATCTATCATTAAATGTGGAATGTGTCTATAAACATGTTTGGTCCATCTATCAATAACCACCCCTAAGTAAGTGGCAAATATATACAGACGCCACTAGACCACCTGGCATTAATGATAGCATTAGTATTAAACCTTTTTTAATATTAGGTTAAGTATTCTATTTTATAGTAGATTAGAATTTAATGAAATTCACATTTAGTTTGATACTATTTTAATAATTTTTTATAATTAGTTAAAATGCAATATGATTTTTATATTAACAACATTAAAATGTACTATATTTTATTATACATGATGTATTATAGACATATTGTGTTTTTTACTTGATTAATTAACATGGATGAGTTGAAATATTTGGTGTATTTATTTAAATATTTAAACATTTTAATATTGAATTATGGAGAGCTGTAGCTTTAAATAAGTTGGCGCCTTTTTTTGATGTATTTAATATATAAACAGGGAATTTATCCAGTTATCTGGTTCTGATGAAGACTGTGTATAGGCAGTTGAAAGTGCTTAACCTGTGGATGTAATCTGTGGAAGATTATTCTTGTAATAAAAGAAGAATTGTTCGAGCTGTGTTTGAAGTCGTCCGAGTCTGCACCAGTTCTTATTTTACTTTGTACGTGGTTACATAGTTGCTATTTGAGTGCTTGTTCAGAGAACTGGGATGGCAGGTAGCGGAGACGAGACGCAAGCTTCATTGAACAACAAAGATGATGTTATCGCATTACGCGCTGAAGTGTCGGCATTACAGTCTGAGGTTAACAGGCTCATTGAGTTGGTGAGTGCCTTTGTGGCAGCACCCAAACAAAACAAAGGAGAATTGGATCGTACAACTTCAGTAAAATGTACTTCGGTGGATGATATTCATGCTGCACCTATTGATGTTTGTATAATGGATACAAACACACAGATAGATATTCCGAATGGGCAGTTGGGTGTGGAACATGGTGATGCACGTTCTATGCAGGATTCCCTGGATTATGTTAATAGGAATTTAATTGGGAATTTGTCGCCAGCAAACAAATTTACTTTTGATTTTAGCTTATTCCATACCAGAGAAGAAGCAGAGAGGAATGGGGCTAGACCGAAGAATCGACAGGCAGTAGAAACATATTCGAATCATACGAGGACAGTAAAAGGAAATACAAAAGGTACTGTTCATAATAAAACTGTCTCTAGCCCATGTTATGAAAGTAAAACAAAAAGATATTCTGGACATTTATTTTTGAACTCTAAAAAAGTGATATAATGGAATAAAAGTGATGGTGATATAATGGATCAATTTTTATGTGATGAATTTGATTTTGAGAATGTGGGGGAAATTAATAATATTGAAGGGAGGCATGTTAGTTATACAAATGAACCTTTGAAGGAAATGATATTTACTTTGGGTAAGAAACTGCTTCAAATTAAGAATACAAAAATAGACAATGCATATTTGTCTAAGTGCCTCAAAATAAAAGTTGTACCCAAGGGACTGAGGTTTTTTAAACTACCGTTGGGTCTTGATTACAAAGCGGTTGTCATTAATGAATTTAACAACTTGTTTGATGGTTATGGGTTCTCATATATGAAATTACTTATCAAATTAAATGATGAAAAGTTGACCACTTTAGTTAGTGAGGTGGAAGGGTTGAACGATAACATTGTTAGTCCGAGTCTGCACCAGTTCTTATTTTACATTGTCCTTAGATATTTTGTAAATGTCTGCAGGAATTTTCCATCATCCTTTGTGACCTTCTGTGTTTTGTTAGTCTATTGTTTCCTTCTGTTATTTATTATTTCTGATTAAGTTTTCTTGATTTTTCCAAAGTTTTTTCTATAGTATTTGCTGAAGCTCACAGTTTGGAGTACCCATGAAGTTCAACATTTTGGAAGATCTCACTTCACTTCCTTTTCACATGACTTGGCTTTTTTGTACCTGCATTATATCAAAAAGTAATATTTGTCTTAAAATAAGAAAAATATGCCTCTCCCAAAATCTCATTATTTAGTATCCCACATAAACACCAGTTTTGAGCAATACGATGCCACATATTTCTTTTTTTCACAGTTTTTCAATGTACAGTGCTTTCATAATCATGAGATGCATGCAATGCTTAACTTCTGAGGTGACATTCATTTAGAATCCATGGGTACCAGTTTCACCCAACATCGAAAAGGCGTATTAATTTATTTATTTCCCATTGGACCAATTTCATTCTTAGCCCAGAATGTGAACGCACATCGGGTGGAAAAAAATAAAAATTATTTATAACTGAAAGAGCACACTAAAAACAATTAACAGTTAATATACCATAGAAAATGATTAAAGGACATAAGTGGCACAAACTACTATGCAAGCTATTTTCTTCATTTACAATACTGACGTTTTGGAGTTAGCGGAGAGATGCTATAGTGAAAATGGAAGATCCCTCCAGATCTTCGGTCCAAGGGTAGAAAGGAAGTGCACTGAAGTCTGGTTTTAGGTGCTGTCAAGAGAGACAATGAGAGGTTATGAGATCTAAGGTCCTATGACTGAGGCTGTCTAAGTAAGCTAAAGGAAAGGAAGGGCAGGAGCTAAGTTTGGAACCAAAGTGCAGATTGTCTCATTGTTGAACTGGCAGCCATCTGGCTTTGGCGTAAGACACTGATGCTCTTACTTTGGGGTAAGGAAGCAGCAGATAAAGTTGGAAATTGTTTGGATGGTGCTGGAGTTTCTTTTGGAGGCAGATGCCACAAGAGGTATGCGGTACTCAAGGTTGGATTAGCCTAACCTCTTTAACAACAGAATTTCTTTTTTGGCAGGAGAGGACAGTGGAGATTTTATTGGCTGAGAGGAGTAGGGAGCTATTCTTTTTCCAGCTGTTTTCAAGATGTTGGTGGAAGTTAAGTTAGAGATCAAGCCAGACTCCTGAGTATCTGAGCATGTTAATCTGCTCAATGACATTGTTAACATATTCAAGAATGAGAGGTCAGATGGGTTTCTTTTGCCTTTTAGTGGAGGTTCTGAAGAGCATGGTTTTAGTTTTTGAGGAGTTAAGTAATATTTTTTGTTACTGAGATAGTTAAAAGGGAGAGGAAATCTTTTTTGCGGATAATGTTGAACCAACTAGTTTGTGTGTTTGGAGGAAAAGATAACCATGTCATCAGTGTATAGTAAGACTGGAAGTTGAAGAAGGTAAAGTGTAACTTTCTTTATAAAACTGGAGAAAAGAAGATGGTGAAGAATGTAGCCTAATTAAGGGAATGGTGGCTGATGTACTGTTGTTAAAATTTACTGAGAAATGTCAGTTAGATAGGTAAATTTGGAACTAGGGAACAGTGGCAGGGCTAATCCCAATGTTAGTTTGCTTGTTTGTGTCTTTCGGCTTTTCCCGGTCCGCTAAATGTTAGTGAGGTGGTTAAATAGGACCTGGTTGTTATTCATTTCAAAGGTAATGGTAAGGTCCATAAATATTATAACAATAAGAAGGCATTTGTTCATAGATGAAAGGGTGTATATGGTCCAAAGTGCAGGGGTAGTTCTGCAGCAAGAAAGAGAGAGCCATGTTGCTTGAAAAAGAGAAGGCAGTACTGACATATGGAGTTGATTATAAACCATTTTTCTAGGATTTTCTCAAGAGTAGAGGCGATGGAGATCGAACAGTAATGATTGGGTAGCTTATGGTTGGATTTTTTGGGGAACTGGTATGACTTCTGCTGTTTTCCATATATTGGGTATAGAGTTTGGAGTTAAGCAAAGGTTGTAGATACATAGCAGAGAAGTAACAATTCACTTCCTGTAATGGAATATTAAACAGGAAGAGAGGGTGTCAAGATTTAGATTTTTAAGGAGAGGTATAATATCTTTGGTTTCATTAATGTCAGTCCTACATGTTTATTTGTAGGTGTTTATTATGTTTATATCATTGTGTGTTTGAGAGTGTGCATCAGTGTGTGTGAGTGTGTGTGTGTGTGTGTGTGTGTGTGTGTGTGTGTGTGTGTGTGTGTGTGTGTGTGTGTGTGTGTGTGTGTGTGTGTGTCTATGCATTTCTTTGTTTGTCTGTATATGTGTCTGTGTCTTGGTGTTTCTATGCCCATGAATAGGTATTTGTGAGGCTGGGTCATAAGATGGAGTGATATCTCATCTAGGATTGGCTGTATGCCTTAACAAATACACAACCGTTTCATCTTAACTTTTCTTAACACAGTTGTTTAATAGTCTTAAACAGTAATCAGACACAGATAACAAACAATTTGTCTTAATACCTTCAGTAAAACTCTCTAGTTCCAAGATTCAAACTTTGTTAGGATAATCCATCTCTTTTTTTCTTTAATATATTTGAACAGTATGCTACTGGTAGATATGCATTTGTAGATTTATATTTATTGTGCTCTGTTTTCAAAAGGCATTGTGATTCATGCCTGTCAATTAATGGTCATGTATGTACAACAGAATTCCACTTTGTCAAACTACCAACCTTGCCCACCGTCCACTTTTTTCACTAAATTATATTAATTGCTTCATAATATGCATGTGCATTAATTAGCTTTTTCAAGCTCTGAACAAAACTTATATTGTTGAAATCACTTAGATAGGTATATATTTGAAGCACAGTCATGCTTTCTGAATATATAAACACAGTTTAATTGTTAGGCAGGTAGTGCCCTTCTTATGACCATTCTAAGTGCTTCAAATACATTTCCCATGTGACACAATGACAAGTCGGTAAGTGACATTTTAGAGACTATTTTCTGTGTATACAGATTGCTGCAGCAATGTGAGCAGGTGATGCCAACCTGATGGCATTTACATTTCAGATTCAAAAGAGACACTTGATGATGTCTATACAGGCAGTAAATCACTGCAATCCCAACAAATAAGTACCATCACACAGGGATATACAGAGCACTGCAGTGTTTCTCTGAAGTGACAACTTATTTATAATCCTGTTGTACACAAGATGGAAGGAATGATGCAGACTGCACTGTATTCTGCTAGATTAGCTGTGCCTAATATTGCCCATGAACACTCTGTGATTTTCCAACAAGAGACAATGTATTCATGCAAAATGTAGTCTAGTACAGTTTTATTTTTTGTTTATAAATAAATAGCACCACATTTGGTTTTAGCAGTGGGACTATACACACTGTTTATTTATCCTGGTCTGGGAATGTAAATGTATTTTTAGTGCCTTTTCTGTGTTCTGCATATATAACTTTAATGAAATACAAACATTAAAACATTTAGGTATTTCAGGTATCAAGTAAGCAAAATAATTAGAGAAAGAACTATTCAGTTTAAACTTGGAAAATATAAGTTATTTGCTATTTTCCTTACATTATAATTAATATTAAACCTGCTACAATTGGTGAAGTTAAAATATACACCAAGATATGTTTGACCAACACCTATCTTTATTATCAACACAAACACATGTTGATAAAGGTTTACACCAGTTTCAACTCTGCTATAATATGTCACATCAATTTACTGTACAGTGTAAAGGATCCATTGCAATCAATGACTTAATCCCCAGATTAGCGGATGCATTACCTACAATTTCATTTAAAGCACCCATTGATACCTCTATAGTGCAAATTCTTGGAAACAAATACATTGATTTACACCCTGACCCATAATTCCTGAATAGTAATGTCAAACACTAGGCACAATCAGCTGGGTGCCAGTAATAGCATTTTCCACAACAGTTATTATCCACTTTTAGTAAACAAACTAAAAAAAAAAAAAAATAGTCCTGTCCACTTAGAAACCAAGGAGGCATTCTCTCACCTAGATCATCATTTAATTAAACCATTGCAGAGAAAGCCTTTTTCCAAAATGATGCCTGCAAGCTAGAATGTATTTATCTAATATGCCAGAAAGTATAACCATTACACTGTTATCATTTTACATGAAAAGATCATATAAAATAAACAAACAACTGATAGTGCTCCACAGGTCAAATATAACGTGCACATACATCCAATTGCATTAGAACTATTAATTTTGTTGTGAAAAAAAAAAACAGGCCTGAATTGTACTCATTAAGATCAAATACCTATTGTTTTACGAATGAAAAAATCAGGTCTGAATTAAACTCATGTACCATACTAACTCCATTGTTTTAAATGTTTCGCCTTTACAGAATTTATAACATATCATTCTCATGTTTTATTTCTCATATGTCTAATTATACATGTATTTACCATCTCGCAGGGGTCTTGGTCCAAAATGGTAATCAGACCAGCCTAACAAGTATGCTTCATATATATTATGTTTCATTATACTTATATAGGTGCAGAAAGAGCAAACACTAGACAGATAAATAGTTTACCTACATCTCTATCTATCTATCTATCTATCTATCTATCTATCTATCTATCTATCTATCTATCATCTATCTGTCTACCTGTTTGTCTACCTATCTGTTTCTGTCTATCTACCTGTCTATGTATCTATCTACTTATCTGTTTATCTATATATCTACCTGTCTATCTATCTACCTATCTGTCTATCTGTAATATGTATGCATAGTGAACAATGTGGCAGAGTGGATAACCTTGTCACCGTACATCAAGAAGTCCTTCAGGTTTGTTCTCAGCTGGGGTGCTTTCTGAATGTTGTTTGCATGTTCTCCCTGGGATTTTGTGTATTTACTTCAGATGCTTAGACTTCTTGTTACATTCTAGTGACATGTAGTAGGTAGATTGGTGACTTCAAAATGAACAAACACTTAGGACTGATCTGGAACACTCCAAAAACAGTTTATTTCAAATGTTCAGTGCTTTTTCCCATCATAGACTAGAACTTTATCCAAACTGGTTATTTCTAAATTGTCTGTAGACATGTGTTATAGGTAAGTAAGACCTAGGCATCTAATTCTGTTTTTCCCCCTTACTGGTCACCTCTGCGGATAGTGGTGACTGTTCACAGAGTTGCTGTAAGAGCTCTCTATGACTTGTAAGAGTGGTTGGATGGATATGTATATATGTGTGATTTCATGTTATCTAATTTTAATGTAAGTGGCAATTTGTGTGGGTGTATGTATACTTGTAAATGTTTTATTTTTCTTGTATGTGTTCACTTCTGATGTTTGAGTTTCTGAAACTTAAACATATGGTTGCAAGCATATGCATTCTGACATTTCAGCAACTTGATCATCTGAAGTGAATCCATATATACACATACATACCAGAAAAAAAAACTTTTGACAACTTTGAAAGTTTTAACATTGTAATATGCTTCTTACTACCAGATTAAAAATGACAGAGTGAAGTGCAAAAGCTTTTAAATCTGTAGGCTGATAAGAGATGCATTTTGCATCTGGTTGTTGTCAGTGTAGCAGTGCTAAGCATGACACAGTTTTCAAAGCTGTAAACATTTTCCACTTGTTTACTTTTTTAAAAATTAATTTGGAATGCATATTGGCAGATAAAACTCCCAATGTGGTACAATATTATCATTGTGTCACCCTCTCATCATAACTGTATTTAGTGTTTTCATGGTGAAAATTTTTCTTTTGGAATCCATTTATCTAAAGAATAACATACTAGTTGCAATTATATGTATTATATTTAATGTGCATCACATATTTGATGTTGCTTTGTCATGTTCAGCAACATTTCATAGCGAAAGTTTATCTTTATTACTTTAATTACTTAATTTATTTACGTCATGAAGTAATGCTAAGGCCAACAACATTTATGTCTGTGTGTTGCATTGACCCAATTGTTTTTTTAATAATTAAAAAAACAAACAAAATATAGGTACCTACAATTCATATATTAAATTTTAATTTACCATTTAATGGAATCTCAGAGAAAGTTTGACATAGTACTGAAGTTTGCAATGTACTTAAATGAAATTTTTCAAACTATCAAAACTGAAACAGACTATTAAAACAAGGGAAACAAACTTGCAGAGGAGTTATCTTCCTTATACATACCCCTTTGCTCCTTACTCAGCCATGTATTACAATCCCTAAGAAAGTGCCGAATCTCTATACAGCTATGATAGAAAAAACATTCCCTCCTACATATTCTCAAAAAAAGGGTTAGATAAATGTAGGTATGTTACTCCAGTTAACTATATCACCACATTTATTTCCTTATTTATTTATTTATTTATTTATTTATTTTATGCTGTTTTCACATGAGGAAGGTTAATAAATTGTCTTGTCTGAAATTTCCATTTAACTCACAAATATCATTTTCATAAATCTTTTCATCAGCTGTGAAGAAACGATATTTCAAGGGAACCAAATTAGTCCCTTAAGTACATAAATTTGAGTATGTAGAATAAATATTAATTGGAATGTGCCAGGCCCCCATTCTCAAAGTGTGCAAACATAAAGTGGTTCTTCCCTAAATACCCATACCACTACCTATGTCTAATTAAGGTTGTCTTAGACTGTAGTGTCTTGTTTTTCCACTACTTCTTCATTCCAGTCAATATCAACAGAGGCTATAAACCATACCTATCATTATGATAAGATGATACTATACATGGTAAACTCCCTCATTACTTATTATTTTCCCTATGTCCAGTCATTTCTGGTTACCTACCTTCAGTTGTAAAATTTCTGTCACAGTCCTTTTAAAAATAATAACATCACCTGTGCAAGAATCCCATCCTTTCTATTACACACCTGGTAAACGTATTCCTAAAATCTACCAGGTTAAAATAAGTACAAAACCTTTTATACTTATCTGTACATTTGTAATGTCAAATTATCTATGTCAGATAATAAAGCATTTACCACTACTTTTATAGATAGAAGTATTATTAATTACATGTCCTGATATTAGATCCTAATTACAAATGTGTAACATAAATTATTATAATTTTATTCATATTATCTGCAGTTTTCCAGTAAAATAGTTGATTGGACTATTATATGCCAGATATACTAGCTGTATCTCAAGCTTGGTTTCACCCAACCATCATGGACTTGGAAAACATTCCACCAGAATATATTATATTTGGACAAGGCAGATTCAATAAAGCTGCTGAAGTTGTGGGAATCAATCCAATTCATTACCTTAGCCACCTTTACATACTAAATTACCTTCTGATAATTTAAAGAAATTCTTCTTAAAATTATTGAACTAAGACCCAGATCTCTGCTATGCCTGTATACACATCTGATTTCCATAAAGACACATAAGAGGAAGTTGTGGATCACCACAAATATAATAAAGACATTAATAGTTCTTGCAAAACGATCAACTAAGTAATTTTCATTGATGATCACAACTGCATATCAATAAAATTGTATTGCTTGGCCAGATTTTTAATTCATTTGCCAGGCTTAACAAGTCTTATAAAATAAAAGTGTATTAGACCAGATAGTAATATCAGCAATGGACAACATTAGTCATACTGGTGTAATGTGCAAAATGTTCTGTGACCATGCCAAAGTTATTGCCATTTGGGCTCACTGTACACTTGCTGAACATTCCAACATTGTCCATTTACTTACATACTTTAATGCATTTTCCTTTTCAGAAACACTTGCATAAATGGACTGGCCACATCCTTTTCTTAATTTAGCAGCAGCTGTTTTGCTGTTGGTCTCTTTCTACACTAAATTGTAAGTATCTACTTCCACATGAATCAGAATAGCCTAGGCACTTCTACAGGGTTCAGTTGAAGTCATTACTTTTGTATAGTCAGAAATTTAAAGAGCTAATTAAAATGTCAAAACAGCTCCTTATTGAAATGTTAGTAATTGTAACATCAAGTGCTCACATGTAGAAAATATTAATAGAAATGCAGGAAGAAAGTGAATATGTAACATTACCTTTCACTTTTACACTTCTTCTTTCAGGGGGCAAGAACCCCATGCTCCTATACATATATATATATATATATATATATATATATATATATATATATATATATATATATATATATATATATATACACACACACACACACACACACACACACACACACACATATATATATATATATATATATATATATATATATATATATATATACATACACATACTAACTCCAAGACTGACATACCTCAAAGAAAGGCCATCATGGACATTATATGTAAGTCTAGTTTTATTTATTTATTTTTTTAATCTCAGTATTTCAGGACTCATTAAAATTGGGTCCCAGCATTTTAAATGTTTACCAGTCAAAAACTTGCTTTCTTTAAACAAAAATGCATGCCTTATGTGAATGCACCCCATATACAAGGGCAATACAAAGTGATTTTTAAAAAATGTGTTCAGCTTATCTAATCCTGGAAAGTCACAAAGGATCTTAATCCTTTACACTATATAAAATTGCTGTTATTGCCCATTTCTATAGTAGTAAACAGCCCTCTAACTTTAGTAATTTATTCCATGTTACCATACTATATACAACCTCTAAGACCTTAAGAAGTCTTTTTCAACAGTTTATAGCTCAGCATCCCATTTTTTCATGTTTACCATGGTTTTCATTTGGTCCATGTCAATGAAATAATCCTATTTACAGCACATACATTAGGAGAGCCTCGGTTTCAGTAGACCTTTAGGGGTATTAATCTTCGTTTTGGCTAAGATGTTCAATACCTTTATAATTTTTGTCTTTCTTCAGTGCACTGCCAAATGTATTTCCCATTAATGCACAAGATTGCCTCAAGATTGCATCAAGTACAAAATCCAAGTAGAAAGCTAACTAATTCAGCTTTATCCACCTTGTCTCAGTTTTACTCTTGTAGGGCATTAGTCCTTGGCTTCCTGATTTTTTAGCAAGCTCCTTATCAAAATGTCATGCAAATCCATTCCTTCAACATTTTCTAGTATGGTGTTGATTTTATAATCCTTTATTCAACTCTTCACATAAAACAAATCGAGACTGACCTTCATTCTAGTTTCGTGAAGCTATAGACAAAAAATGGCTCTGATATACTTTTAATTCATTTAAGACAATAGTCATGATATTTTATTCAATACCCTACATGGAATACTTTAGCTCACTATTTACATTCTTCACAAATGACAATTCTTCTATATAAGTCATCACATTCTTGACCAACAGATGAAGTTTTCCCTTCATTTAAAATAAAATAAAAGGCAATAACAATCTCAGTCTTCATTATTGAGCCAAATATGTCATTTAAATCATAGCTGGAAACTCAATAGCTAGACCTTTCTTCTACACATCCTCTTGATATCTTCCCTTACCACCATCAATACTCATCTCAGATCTCATCTCTTGGGCACAGCTGCAACAGGACCATGGAGTTTATAACAGGGTGTACATTTAGACCACATTCTCTCTCTCTCACTTTCTAAAGACCATTTATTGGCATGAACAGAATAAGATATTAGCATGTAGATGATAAGGATAGCCATAGAATATGCTGACTTCTTAATTACTCATATTGTCTGTCTAATAAACCTTTATTCAGCTAACCTATGAGTTACAAAGATACCTTTATTCCAGAGTTACTTTGGTGCTCCTGGTTATTGCAGGCAGGAAAGCTGTTGAATAAACTTCTGTTACCGTTTTGTCTTTTTTCATTGATTATCTCCTTTCAAAATGATCTCATTATGCAAGTTCTTCCACCTGGATTTGTGAGTCAAATGCATTTATCACTTGTGTGATTTAAAAAATGTATCTATGCTTCCTTTCTTCATTTAATTCTGTAAAACATATTACCTTTGTTTTTCTCAAGCAAGTATCTCTCCCATGTATGTAAAATTGTCATGTCAGTTTCATCAGTTGTTGTTCTTCCCCAAATTTTTACTGTGTACTCTTCACCCATGTTTGTCTCATTTTTGTTGTCTTTCTGTTTCTGCTATTTATCCTGTATGGTTCTATATCATTAAGTGAATGCTAATTTGATTGAAACACAAATGGTCAAACTCAGTTGATTTAAGAACTCATTTAACTGAAAATTAATTTCATAGAAAACATTCTCCACAACAAATTTAATACTATAAAAATACCATTCTACGGGGTACAGCATGATTCTAATCATTGTAATATTCTGCTACACTCACTTCCCTACAACTCATATGATAAGAAATGACACCATCTCATACTTTCTATGTCTTTTCTATCAGATATCATCAATCAAATGACATAGACCCATTCTTTATATATATATATATATATATATATATATATATATATATATATATATATATTTGTGTGTGTGTGTGTGTATTCATTGCAATTAGTATAAGAAGTTACAGTTTTACAGCTTGTAATATTTATTTATGTATTTATTTGTTTATGCTGCACTGTGTGTATGATTTTTCTGAATAATGAATACTACTATTATTTTGTATTATGTTGATCATAAAAAGAGGTAATCCACAAAAAAAAACTCAAAAAAAATTGTAACTCTGTGAGTACTGCTACTATTACTTTACATATATAGGTTACAGTAAAGTTTATGAAAATATGCAGGTTTGCATAGTTATGACCATGTTTCTAAAAGTGACCAAGCCATAGACAAAGGGGTACAACACTGAGTGAGAAGCTAGATTATCATTATGGGTAACATGTACAGGTAAGTACATATTGTACATTAGATATAAGGCTATTTAATAAAAATATGTATAGCCATTGTATTTTATTTTATACAAGTGAGTTAAAATGCATGACAGTGTGACTGTTATGATAAATAAGACTGTCTCACAAAATCTCTCTGTCTGACGTGCGCGCACACACACACACACACACACACACACACACACACACACACACACATACAATTTGCATGCTACCGTGACATATGTGAATATTGAAAGATTTTTTTACATACATAATGTTTCAATACTTATGGTATAATACAAACATGCACTCTATACTTGTATTGTTACATATCTTTACAGATATTTTGTGAATAGTTGTTATTTTATATGTTTGCATTATGTATTAAGGTTTTAGATATAGTTGCATTTTTGTGTATATATTATAGTAGAATTTAATCTGAAAAGTTTCCAAATGTGTGATTAGGACATTAAGCTTCTTTCTGCTCCTATTTTTGAATGATGTCTCTGCTATGAGCTTTATTACAAATCAACAATCAGTACTGTAATCTCACTCACTCACTCATTCATTTATTCATTCAGTGTCACATTAAAGAATTTTTCTACTCTCACTGTTGATGTTACTGACTTTCCATTTTCATTCATATCTATTACTGCTTGGAAACACTTTACCACACCTATAGCTGCCTTAGCCTTGATACCATCCCCTACACAGCCACAAAATCCTCACCTTCTTAATATTAGACTGCTGAGTACATATTTTTATAGTTACCCCAAATCTCTCCAGGATAATAATTTCCCTTTTTCATCTCATATGGCATGTTGGCTCCATATCTGTCATTCCAGCATTTATTAGAGTCAGGATTGTAAATGTTGAAGTCAAACATTGAATGGAAGGAGGCATAGTTTAAAATGAAACCTTCCCTATCCTGTTGTTCATGGTTCATTGTGCAAATTGTATTATTTCACTATCTAATCCCTTTTATAGTAGATATATCTTCTCATCATTCATTTATTTATTTGCTTATGTATTTCTTAATTGGTTATTGGTGGGTGGGCTGGTCCAAAGTCCTTTTTAACCATAGTTCAGGCTTGTAGGACCAGTATAGAACAACAAATTACAAGAAGACATCATAATTATGTGCCATTTATGAAGGTGACAAGACTATATCATCTCTACAATATATAACATGAAGACATCTCTCTTATCACTCTATTCTACTAGCAGATTATTTATAATGAGTATGTAGAACATTTAAAATATGTATTTAAAGCATTTGGACATTATCAAATGAATAGTGTCTACTTGCCATTAACTGTTGTCTCTGAAGCATACACACTCAACTTCTTTAAAAAAGATGTTCCCTCAATTTAGACCTAAATGTATCAAGTTCCTGTTCTGCTCTGATTTCTGCAGGTAGATGATTCTAGGTAGCAGGCACTGATGAGTGAGTGAGTGAGCGAGTGAGTGAGTGAGTGAGTGAGTGAGTGAGTGAGTGAGTGAGTGAGTGAGTGAGTGAGTGAGGGCGTGAGGGCGTGAGTGAGTGAGTGCGTGAGTGCATGAGTGAGAGAGTGAGTGAGTGAGAATGTTTTTTCAGCAATATTTTATCTGAATTTGCTTCTGATTAGCGAGAGAGTATCATCTTGTTGTTGCCTGTGTTAACATGATCGAGGTCTGACATGTATTTTAGTTATTAACTTTGGATATTGTCAAAGTTCTAAACTCTTAAATAGGAATGAGCTGAATGAATACATGTCCCCAGCTCTGAATGGAGAGCCACTGCAATCTTTTGAGTAATTCACCATGGTGGGTATAAGTAGGTAACAAACCACAAGCAAAAACAAACCAGCAGAAATGTTCTCCACTTTATTAAAATGAGCATCCAGTTTGAAAAACAAGCAAAGCTTTCAGATTACCCCTTCTTCATTGCTATGGACTTTATCAGACACAGTTTACCACAGGGGTATTATTTTTTGTTTGTTTTATTACAGGTATATGTAGGTGCCAGTAAAGCAAATCTACATATTTTATTTAGTACAATTTGGAGTTTTTTTTAAGTTATATCCATAATGTAGCACTAAAAGAGAGTAGCCATATTCCATCTTAGGGATGAACACATTTTTGCCTAATGCATTCCATGCAACTAGGGATATAAGTGTTTTGTGAATTACTTCATCTGAATGTTTAATGAGTGTATGGAGGCTGTCTAGTAGTATGCCAAGATATTTTTGCTTTGTGACAGTGGGTATGATGTTGCCATCATTGTCCTTGATTGTCACAGAGGGTGCATTTCTTTTCAGCAATCTAACAGGTGTGAGAAACACCATAAGGGATGATTTATTTGGATTTATGACTACCATGATGTTGGATATCCAGATGCAGACCAGTGAGAAGTTGTTCTGCTGCTTGGTTTGGTGGAACTGAGATATCTAATAATTAGATATCATCAGTGAACATAATTTTATCTGCAGAGTAGATATCATTAGTAGTGCTACATGCCTCTAGTTGTCATCCCAAACACAGTATACGCAATATCCCCGAATCTCAATTTCTATGCATTCGTAGGATTTGTTCCTAAACTAAACTTTCATGTCACAGCAAAATGAGTTAATTACTAGATTTTGTGATAGAGGATATAAAAAATCTTACATTACTGAGTATAGTCAGTTGGCTTAAAATTATGATAGATCTGAACTATTGAAATATCAAAATAGAGATTATAGGGGTGAGCATGCTATTAGGTTCATTACTAGCGATGGACGTAATACCTCTGCCTTTACTGATCTACTCCAAAAACAATGGAACATTTTGCTAGCAGATGATAGGTTATGTGATAGTTTGACATCCAGATGCCTCTTCTTATTCAGAAGAGGCAAAACATTGGGTGGCTTTTTTAATCATTATAAGAACAACCCCCTTAACAGTATCTTTTTAAATCATTATAAGAACAATCCTCCTTGGGTGGCTTTTTTAATTATTATAGGAACAACCCCCTTAGCAGCCTGTCATACTCTTGGTGTTCTCAGTTCTTCACTATGGCCAGCTTAAGCCTACATATGTGGTGGTCAGTCTCATCCCCTTCTAACCATGGATCTCCTTGTTTAAACTAAGGCAGACAACAACATTTTCAACCATTTCCTGACCTTCACTGAATCCATCTTAAGCCTACATGTGCAGTGATCATTCTAATCTCCTCCAGTATAACACATTCTAACTGCAGCTGTCCTTTCTTTAAAGTAAGCAGACAACAACCTCTCCAACCATTTCCTGACCATCACTGTATCAACCTTAAGCTTACACATATTGTGGTCAGTCACATCCCCACCAGTGCAATGCATTCTAACCGCAGCTCTTCTTGCTTTAAGCTAAGGCAGACAGCAAGGTAAGTGCTTGTCTTATTTTTTCCCAGCCATCACAATTAATATTATGAACTGCTCTGCTTAAAGGACTGTAATCTTTGCCAGTAATTGTTTCTTGCCCTGCTCGTCAAATATGACTGCTGCTATGCCTCTTATCCCAGCTTATCATCCCTTCTATCCTTCCATTTTTTCCTCAACTAGGTTTTTTTCTATACCTGTAGCTTTACTCTTATATTATTTTACGCCTAGCTCTAAAGTGCATAAACTGTTGCCAGCCATACTTCTTACCTGATTGTTCTATTTTCTTCTTGCACACATATTCCTCCAGCTCAACCCACTCTGTTTGCCCTTCATTTTGCTCAGGCTCACTCCACTCCTCTACCCTACTCCCTTTCCCACCCACCCCCTAATCAATTACATTTATACTTACACAAACCCCACCCCACTGTCTGTAGCCAATCACACTTTACTTCCCCTCCTTAAACCCAACTTCATCTACCTTTAAACCCACTCTTCCTCTCTCTTACCCCCCACTTCCCCAACTATATCTTGCCTCTACCTACCATCTCCTACCTCAGCAGTTAGCACAATCAAACAATATCTCTCTATCCTACCATCTCACTATATCTTCCACTCTCACTCTTACTACTTATACTAATAAACCTAACATCTACTCATACCTCTAACATATCCCCAAGGCCACACCAACCACGGGCATATATTCCCTTGAACTTGTTCTGATATATCTTTAAGTCTTTTTCATCCCAATCCACTCCTACACTGTAAACCTATGAGTTTCACTTTTGCATTACACCCTTTACCCACTACCATTCAAAAATCAGACTGCTGCTACACAGAAACTATTACCATTAATACTCTCTCTCCCTAGAAATATTCTTTCATTCTGCAGAGACATTCACCCCAACCTAGGACCCAACCCTTTACACTCCTAACCATACCTAGTCCAACAGATCAATAAACTTTACCACTATCATCCTCCAAAGTGTCAGAAACAAAATTCCTGAATTCCACGCTTGGATATCCCAAACCAAACCACAGTTACTTGCCACAACTGAAACCTGGCTAAAACCATTCATTAAGGACTCAGAATTCCTTCTACCTGGGTATACTGCCTAAGAGCAGACATATCCTGTAAAAAAGGTGGAGTTGCTGCCCTCATCTAACCACATAACCTTACTATTTTTCCCTACTCATCTCCTATTCCACAATTTGCCACCACTGAAATATTAATCGCCTTTCTAAAAATCAATGATTGCAAAAATATATGTATAATAACCTTATACCTTCCACCAGGCAACAATATTCTCCTTCTTGAGGAAATCCTAGCATGGATTTCTTCAAATATTAACAATGAAGCAATCATAGTAGGTGATGTAAATATAAACTGGCTCATTCAATCAAATTTCCCCTCACCCCTTAGCATCAACCTCTATAACTTCACCAAGATAATCACAGCTATAACTAGAACAGCTAAAAACAATAATGGTGGCTCAGTCATAGATTGTGACCTACATTCTGATACCTAACCAAACTTCTCCTCAAACTTAAACCAGGTAGTTGCACCCCTAACAACCTACCCCCTGAATACCTTAAAATGTCAGCTAGGACTACCTCTTACCCCATTAGCATACTCTTAAATAGATCAATACAGGAATCCCACATACCTATCATCTGGAAGAAAGAATATATCATCCCTATAGATAAAGGTGGCAATTGCATAGATATCACCAATTTCCATCATATTGCTATACTGTCCCCTATCTCAAAAATCATAGAAAAATGTATACACACCCAGCTCCAGCAGTATATACTGAATAACAGTCTACTATCTCCCTGTCAACATGGCTTTTTCCCTGCCCACAGTACCACCACTGGTCTCCTATCATTCATAAATACAGTTAACCAAGCTCGTAAAGAAGGCAAACTAGTTTCCTCCCTCTTCCTTGACCTATATAAGGCTTTTGATACCATCACCCACTCCCTTCTTCTCTGTAAGCTTTCCCCACTGGGTATGACCCCCCCCCCAACCCTACTCTGGTTTTCCAACTACCTGCCCAATAGACAACAATCCCCTAAATGATGAAACTCCTTCTCACCATTCCTGCATACTTCTCCAGGTGCTCCTCAAGGAACCATATTATGACCTCTACTCCTCAGTATTTTTATTAATGACTTCCACTTCCATGTTAGCAACAGCTATGTTATTCAGTATGCAGATGATTCAACAATAATTTGCACTGCCAATACCATACCCAAATTACTTACACACACACAGAGCAAGTATTCTCATCCACTGAAACATGGATGACTAACAATCACCTTGAACTCAATCCCAACAAAACCAATCTTCTTATTTTCAACCCCAGGAACCAACCCTAATAAATAAACCAGACTTTACAATCTATTCACTAAACAAAACCACCATAGAAGTAGTCCCACTCACAATACTGCTAGGTGTTACCATAAATGAAAATCTAACCTTTGAACAACACATTCACAACAATATCAGAAAAACCTACCAAAATCTTGGAACTCTCTATAGACACAAACATTTCTTAAACCCTTCCACTAACCAAACCCTCACCTCTACTTTCTTACTACCATTTCTGTTATATGGTGCCCCACTACTCACTAATATACAAACCTCCCAAATAGCCAAAATGGAAACCTGATATAATAAAATTGCCAAATTTGCAACTAATGCCACATATTCCCCCCACCACTGTTCCTCACTACACACATTCAAATGGCTCAAACTACCACAATTCTTTATCTGCCAACTTACTACAGCTCACAAAATAATCTATAAACCTCTCGACTGCCCATCTCTCTGCTCCATTTTAACTCGTTACCACCCAAAAAGAGCCTTAGATCAGAAAATCAGATTTTAATGCTCATCCAAAAACCCACTGTCCCTACTGGTCAAATGCTTTACTCATTCTGCATTGCCAAACTTTGGAACTCACTCCCATCACCTCTCAGATCCGCTAAGGATGCAAACTCCTTCAAAAAGGCCCTTCGCCTACACCTATGCACCCAATGGCATTGCTCATACTGTAGACCCCACATAAGCTGACCTATCCCACACTATCTCTCATACACATCCATAACCTTTCCAACTTGTAGCACTCAACTCTATCTACTGTTTCTTCATACTTCATTCTTTTGTCTTTAATCTACAGCCCATTACTTTGTTAGACATTTCAATTCACTGCATATTATCTAGTTCATTGTACATTATTAGTAACTTTTACTCAATTGATGTTTATGTTATGTTTATTTCTGACTGTTTTAACTCCTGTGTTTTCATTTGCATCCATCTTTTGTTAATACAATGTCTGTAATTAACTGAATGTTGTACTGAATTGTGCATTGGAGCTTTTCTTCCCAGGCCTCTAACGAGAACGGGCTAACTCTGGCCCAGTGGACACTCCTGGAAAACAAATGTAAATAACTAAATAAACAAAGCCCACTGTAGGTATTTATGTCAAACTATAATGGATAGGGGGAGGCTAGTTGGCTGTGTTCCTTGTGGTCATTGCACTTTTTGCAGATATGCTTTGAAGACCAAAGAATTTACCAGCAGGAATACTTTGAAAGTTTATGATATTCACATATTTGGGGATTGTAGCACAGACTGGGTTACTTATTTAGCTACATGTACATGTTCTGCTTTCTATGTTGAACAAACATCACATCCCTTTAGAATACAGATATCAGAATGCCTAAGGATATTAGAAACAAATGAATATCAAATGCACTTTTAAACATACTATTACACATTCTACTCACAATTCATATTTGTTATTCTTGATAAATTTGTACGGAATAGAAACCATAAACTGGTTGGCAAGATATATTAAATAAGAGGGAAAATAATTGGATCGATAAACTTGGAGGGTTATTTCCCCCAGTTCTTTATGAGCATCTTTAAGTATTTAATTATAGCAGGAATGGGCAGGACAGGTGACTATATATTCTGTTGTAGTGCTTTATGTTGAGTACACTGATGATGGCCATAATGCCAAAACCAGTTTGAACTATAGTGAATTGAATACTACACTATTTTAGTGTTTATTGGGGCTGTTTCAACTATTAATAAACAATTTATGTTTCTATATTGAAGTGCTGGCAGACGTTGTACATGGATTGTGGGTTTTTAGCCATTGCACCTGCTGTACTTATGGAAGCTCGGTTCATTAGTATTTATAAACAGGCAATGAAGGATCAGACTCCACACATATCATTGCAGAACACTAGCATTGATGGTGCTGGACTTAAATAAGGAACTGTTTGCCATTACTTGATACACTATGTTCAGAGAGCAGATATGCTTCAGTTTCTAGACGACTTATAACCTAAGCTTCTCTTGTTACATATAGTCACCATGTTCTATTCTCTTCTGCCCCTTGTCACATGCTGCTATACCCAGGTTGTTGCTCATCAAATCTAGTAACTAAGTTACAAGTCTACTAAGTGCAGTTTAACTCTCAGCACTACCTCATATTTTGCTGTCATTAATTATTCACCTTCTAGACAGTGACCTCGAATCAGTATTTGTTTCTTCATATAATATTTTGTATAATTCTGTGCTTATTTTAGTAAAAAAGCATGCATTGGTTAACTCCGTTTTGTTGTATATGGATTTTCTATCTCCATGAAATTAGCAGCAATGCTTATAAATAAGCCGCTATGTTAATAAAGTTAGAACAAGTAAACAAAGATAGATGACTGATTATGTAAGGCATATTTGGACATATTTCCATAACTTTTAGCAGTGTACCATGAACTCCCTTCCATCCAGATTACAAACTATGGTATTGTTCAAAATACATTCCAGTTTCTTTCTGACGTTCTGTTTATGATCATTAGATATCCAATCTGGCAGATTAGTTTTGCCAATTTTTTTTCCTTTTTATTGACAAAGCTGCTGTTGTGAAGTCTACCTCATACCCCTCAACTGTCCAGGTTTTTTCTTCATATTTTTGGTCTGTTCCTCATAAGATTTATTGCTTTCTGTAAAATCACAGAAGACTGAAGTCATTAAATAATAATATACATTTGAGTTTCAGACTCTGTTTCATTCAGACAATGCATGCTAACACAAATCCTGTTACTCTAGCAAGTTTCTAAGTTTGTAAGAGAAATATTTACAATATGTCGCTGTCTTTTTGGTCTTTGCCCTCCATTATGTTTGGCTTTGTCCAGATGTCATGCACTTAGAAGCTGAGAGGTGTTCCTAAGCTATACATTTTTATGTATAAACATTTTAATAGGTGTCTCACTTTAATAACATACAATTAATCAGAATATTTACTGAAACCTGATCACTCATCCTGTGACCATATCATCCAAGTGGATAGAGCTAAAATAAATCATAGCTTAATTTACAGTCACAGAGAGCCATTAAGAAGCTACCCACAATACCCTTGTAGTGACACAACCAAACTACTTCCAACTGAATAGTCATTCACACTAAAACCAAGCATGGACTTACCATTTCCCATGTAATTGTCAAGGCTGGCTTTTTTAGGCAGTCAGTGAGGCACTTTGCTTATGTGCTGAGGAAGTCTATCACACCATGTGCCAGCAAATGCACAAATAACATGTTCATCATGGTTTTCGTTTTAGAGAAATTTGTTCAATGTATTTTTCCCTTGATGCGTACTGCTGTTGGTAAAGAAATGATTAATGCTTTTTCCTTCTGAGACCTAGCTTAGCTCTATGTTGAGTGTCTTCTTCATTCTGAGTGGATATGGACATGGGATGCTATGCTTCACTTCTGGTTCACTGTATGCTCCTAGAATAAGGCAAGCAGTATGCTCCCTACCAGACAAGCAACTACATAATGAATTAGTAATTTCATAGTCATCAATAGCTCACACAAGTTAATCAGATTACGTATAATACCTGATGCTAAGAATGTCACATTTTACTTATACTGATTTTCAAACTTTTGTTATGACATAATTTGGTGTAGGCTTTAATTTCCACTATAATCGTTGTTTTCAAAATTATATCTCATTCTGTTCAGTCTTTCCCCCTTCCATGCATTTCTTTTTGAGTGTCTGTTTCTGTGTGAGACATATAAAACTCTTTTTATTTCTAAGTAGAAAGAAATTGAGTCTTTCATTAGTAGTGCATTCTCTCACTTGTCTTCCATTTAAAAATGGAACACATCTTCATTTTATATACCTGTCAGTAACTTGAAACAGAATTTATTATCTGGTCATTTCCCTTTCTCCAACCATACATGCTCTCTTCTACATAGCTCATTGCATAATAGAACTATATTAACAATAACTATGTTGTTTAGCCTTCTGGCATTGATATCCCTGAAGTAAACCAGAACTAGCAAGAATTAATTACTATCTTATAGCTTTTAAAAATAAATAAATACATACATAAATAAATACATAAATGATCAACAACCCAATATATGGGAGGAACACAACCTAGAAGTTATCACTGGTCAGCTAAATCTGAAACTTTAGATTTTAATTATGTGTGCCTTATAAAATGCAGTCCAGGAAAGTACAGACAAGTCAGTCTTAAAGCTCTTACTAATGATCACTCCAGTTATATTATGTTATAGTTTACTTGTACAAGTGTCCCAATTTTTATTTTAATAAGTGTAATGAAACATCATTAGTAAAGGCTGGTATTAATAAATGCATTCAAAGACAGAGACTTCAAATGATAAATGTAGTATGTTTCTCAGCATCAGAGAAATGGTTCACAATAAACATTGTGGCGCTTCCATAGTAGACCATGTGGCTGCTCTTTTGTCTCTGTTAATCAACAGCATATGTAACTGCTTCAGTTCTCTTTGTTTCTTAACATGTTCCACATTGATGTTACTGTAATCAGTATGTTCTGCAATGGTCTAGTTACCCTTTTGTAAGTTCTCGTCAGCATTATATAGTTTGATTAGTTATCATACATTTGAAAATTCCAGTCATTATTTTATAACTGCTTACAATTTTCTGTATCTTAGTGTCTCTACTAATTAATCTATGCTAGTAAATCTCTTTTGCAATTAGCACTTGATGACAATGAGTATGATAGTTACTCTGTATTATCCCAAACAATTATTTTCACATTCTTACATCTATTCATTGTACCTTATTTGCTAAGATATATCTGCAAAGACGAGAATAACATCTGAAGATGCATTTCTTGCCTTTTTCATTAAGATTAAAGTAAAAGAAAATAAACAACTTTTAACAGTGCTATCTATACGTTTATCAAATAATATTATTTGCATATGGATACACTATCAATTTCTGAAATAAGTAACAAATACCAAGAACGTTTAAAGCCAGTGCGGTTTCTTGCTTTAAGAGTCTGTGAAGAATGTTAACTCCATTAAAAAAGCAGCTTTATTCTGCAGTGAGCAGTTATCCATCATTGATCCAAGTAATTGCCTATCAGACCTACTTAAGCTTGGGCACATGAAGGCTCACATGTTGCTGTAGGCACACAGAGGGAGACAGTATTTGTTCCCTTTAATAAGTGTAACCATTGTGAATTCTGATTACATCAGACCAATTAATTCCTCAAAGAAACTCATGATGTTACTCATACTCTTGCTAACAATTACCTAACTTCCATTAAACCACTTTCAATAGTATTTTGAGATAAGAGGAATAAACCAGCAAGCTAAGTTAAAAACACACTCACACAGGAATGTGGCCGGTCTGGCTGTCATTATGGTTTTACAGTCCTGTTCAGTCACAGCTGTTTGAAATGGCTCTATACATAGTAAGACATGACTGTGTTTAAAAGATGATCTGTGTTCAAATATATCTAGTATGTGGAGATGCAGGCATGATAAAGGCTCAGAACAATATTTCTGAACATAGCCTTAGTCTGATTGAAACTGTTCTGCTAATCATACTGCATTTTACATTAATTATTTCATACTAAATGCCAAATAACATTCTGTAACTTTTACAATCAGCTCAGTTTTCTTTACTAATAAGGTAAGGATCACTTCTATAATTTTCCATAGTATAGCTGAAGGCTCAGCTGAATTCAATAACATTAATGTCCTTCAGTGGGTGAGAAAATGTAAAACACTTAGCCCAAGGGGATATCTAATTGATGGAAACAAACTTCTACTGAACATCATAGACATGTTTCCCCTGCATAATTTATAATGACTGTTTGCTGTGATTAAATGTCAGTAAACACGGTTATTCAGAACTGCACATAACCTCAAAGACTGTAGCTGTCAAGTTAAGCATAGTATGTGCTTCATAATACAATAATTATAGCAAGTGTCCCATCATTTGCATAACTTACAAATGCTAATTAATCAACATACAGAATTAATGACTCAGCCACCACAACTATTTAATTAGGTATGTGCTTGTTAAAGTGTACAGTACATATTTTAAAAGGAATGGCCTACTTAAGGAATGTATCTTTTTCTACTAGCCAAAATAATTTATTACAAGGCTTTAAATGTGTTTTCTATGAAAAAAAAAACTCTACTTAATCTGGCCATAAAATACTTTAAAGACTAATCTTCCCTTTAAACATTTTCACATTTCATGAGCCATAATACAGTTATGAATAAAAAGTATAAAATGTCTAACCTTATTTAAGTTTGCATAATTGTCTTGAATCACAGTGCAGTCACTTTTGTAACATGCCTGTACCATCAGCATGACACCCGCTCCTTACTCAACAACTCCTGTGTTGCATGTGAAAAAATAACAGGATTCATGGTGGGCTAGATGTATTATGTTTAAATGTTACCATAGAGATGGTGTTATCTAATTTCTCAGGTAGAAGGTTCATCATTCAATGTGTTTCTCAGAGAGACATTTTTCTTATTTTCATATGAAGGGTATATTTAATTTAATTAACTGAATGTAGGTGTCACTGACTCAGTTCACTACTTCAGTCCCATCCTTAAAATGCACTTCATCCTGTAGAGTTGGAAACTAATCACCACACTCTCTCAACATAGTAATTGTTATCCAGATATTAATTAGCATACCTGTATATCCATTAAAAAATATATTCTTATAAAAATCTACACTAAATGGAATTTGCCTATAATCTTGCAGAGTACATCAGGAATATTTCAAAAAGTTTTAGATATGCAAGACATTTTAAAAAGGTATAGAGTTTGAGCTTATATAACAGAGTAGGCAATGCAGATATACTTTTTCTTCTTAGGAAACACTATACGAGTCCATAGCTATGTGTAGAGAAGTCACATTACATTGTATTTGCAGCTAATATTTACTTGGGGAGCAGATTGCAATAAAATAAATGTCACAAATGCAATATTGTTCAGCGGGATTAATAATATTGGGTTTATATGTGCATTTACTTTAATTTCTGGTGTTTTTCCCCTCCATAAATATGGAAAACAGGTAATTTATGGGACATCTACTTGTGTGTACAGGTATCAGGGATTGCCATTTTTTCCACAGCTATTTTTGAGGTTAGCTTTAGACATGAGATAAGATTTGAGGAATACCAAATTTCTGTGCATCTGTTTTCCATGCCTGTGGGACAAGAAACTTTCTATACAACCTGACTATCATTTTCTAGCTTATTGCCATGGATTTCATTGATTCACTTATAATGCCCATCTTTTAACTCTAAACAAAAATTGCTTGGATTCATTTTCCTATACTGACACAGCATTGCAGAATAATGCGGGCACTGTACTCCTGAGTGTGCTATCCTTTGCAGGAGATGTTAAGGTAAGGTGTCTCTACCTAATATGGTAAACACTCAGGTGGATGTAAAAGATCCCATGGCAATTAACAAAATGAGAAAGATAATTTCCCCCACTACGCTGGCAAAATTTCCCCTTTCCCATATGAATACTAGAATGGATAGCCATTGTAAAGAGTCTTTTGACCTAGTAGAACAAACCTGGTCAACAAAACATAATTCTTTAATTAATTAATAACCTGGTGTAACCTGCTTAACACATACTATGCAGGAACATCCTTATTAGTACCATTGTTTTAGATATGTGGTTTCTTTACAAGCTCAAGCGGGCTTTCAATTGTTCTCTGTCATGAATGGTATAATGTAATATAAACCACAACTCCACTCAGATGTGAAACATAATATAAACTTTGCAATGCTTTACTTATTTGATGTTGCACAATCCTTTTCTCTTATGATTTAGCCTTATGTTGGGAAACAATGATGTTAGACTATGAAATAAGACAATAAAGTAGCTATAGCCTCCATTTATATTCCTCCTGGAAAGGACATCCCTCTCCTAGAAAACATTATTTCCTGGATCTCACAAGTGATCACCTATGAAACTATTACTCTGGGTGACGTAAATATAGATTGAAACTCTTTAACCTTAGAATCCCCCACTTCTAGCATACACTTCTATGGTTTCTTCCAGTTAATAACTTCTCCCACTCATCTGGACAAACATACTAATACATTCGCTACACTTGACTGAATCCTTAACTCCAACCCAAGTTGTTACCATAACCCCTCCACTCAGCCTGATACCCTCAGTGACCACCTTTCAACTCATATTAAAAGAGACTCTGCCCATCTCCATAAATATCATTGCTACAGAGACTGTGTCAAATGTTCTAACTTCATCCAAGACACCTTCAACCAGTTACTATCCTGTATCAACTGGTCTTTTCTGTATGACCTTTCCCTAAACGACGCAGTTCAAAAATTTAACAGCGTATTCCTAAACACCCTGAACTCCCTAGCATCTAACACAAAAATTAGAATAAAATCAAATGTTGAACCCTGGTTAACTGAAAACCCACAGCTTCATGTATAAAACAAACAGTACCTGGAAAAACTGTTGAAAAACGAATCTTCTTCCAACTTGCAAACTTACAGAGAACTTTGTAATTTAACTAAAAATCAAATCAACAAAGATAAAAGAAATTGCTACCTAAAACCAGAAAATAACCAAAAATCTAACCTCAAAAATTCTGGAATTCTGTTAACAAAATGATACACCCTGCAACCACTAACCACACCCTCCCCCTCCATCAACTCATTACCCATTGATACAGCAACACTTCTAAATTCCTTCTTCATTGACTCCATTCAAAAACTAGTTAAAACAGATACTTGCACATACCCCTCTCTGTCCTCCTCTCCATCCACCCAGACAGTTCCCTTCTCTCTTCAACCTGTCTCTACTTCCTATACCAAATCTCTCCTTAGTAAACTCAAAACATGCTCCCCTGTACAGATAGCTTACCCCCCCAGTTCCTTAAACTATCTGCAAACTCCATTGCCTATAACAACTCCATACTCATTAACAGATCTATCCAAGAAAATATTGTTCCTAACATCTGGAAGAAATGTTATGTTATGCCCTTACATAATAGAGGAAATTCAAATGACCCCTCTAATTTCCAGCCCGTAACCATTCTGTCCCATTTTTCTAAGATTCTTTAGAAGTGCATCCATTAACAGCTTCTTAACCAATTACTACACGAGAATCTCCTAACTGCTACCCAACATGGTTTTTGTGCATTTCACAGTACAACCACTGCTCTAGTATCATCCACTCAGGCTATCTCTCATGTCAGAGACAACAATAACTTAGTCTCTTGGCTATTCCTTGACCTCTCCACTGCCTTTGATACTGTCTCCCACAACCTTCCTGTCTCCAAACTCTCTAACCTTAATCTGTCAAACTGTACACTCTGCTGGTTTGTAATTTAGCTATCTAACAGACAACAGTCTGTTAAATAGCGCTTTGCAATCTCCCCCCTTCCTTCCCATTCACACTGGGTTCTTCAAGGCTCAATCCTTGGACCCTGACTATTCAACATATTCACTAATGACCTGCACACATTCTGTCAACACTCTTCCTTAATTCAGTATGCCAACACTACAATTATTTTCTGCTCAAACGATCTCTCTGATCTCTTCACCCTCACTCAAGAATCTCTTCTCTCTGTAGAGAAATGGCTAACTTTTTAACCCTAAAAAAAAACTTCTCCTTTTCATCCCAAAATCTCTACAACACCAAACAAATCCCTACTCTCTCTTCCCTCAACAACACTAGCATCAAGGTGGAAAATCACACCAAATTACTAGGAGTCATAATAGATGACCAATTAAAATTCTATTTGCATATACAAATCTGCATAAAAAAAAAAAAAAAACTTGGCCTCCTCCATGGACACAAAAAATTCCTTAGTAATAAATCCAAACTCATCCATTCACAAGCCTATCTCCTACCCACCCTTTTATATGCCACCCCGATTTTCACTAACTTACAAGCTAATTTCATGAATGAGTTGTAACTCACCTATAATAATATTGCTCGAGTCACATTGAATAAACCCTATCTCTCTCACCATTGTCTATCCCTTAAGAACCTTAAATGGCCTGAATTACAACAACAACTACTCCTATTGAACTACATCTAGCGTACAGTAGCATTACCCGACCCATTTCTTGTCCCCCTCTGGCTACCCTTCTCTCCCACTGTACTCCTACATGTACTCTTCACAGCTCTGATAAACACCTCCTTGAGAGATATAAAATCAATAACAATATTGGCAAACTTCTCTATAATTATTCTGTAGCAAAAGCTTGGAATAAATTGCTCCTGCATATTAGAATGATTCCTGACACTGCCTGTTTCAAAAAAGTATAAAAGGCACCATATTAAACTCCATGATGTGTACTTGCAATGACTCGTCCTGATCACATTCTCCTTGCTTTTTTTCTACTACAAACAAGATTTTCTTTTAACACCATCCACCCATTTCCCAAAATAGGTCATAGGACTGTCTTCTTTGTTTTTCTGTATTCCGTCATACTCTACGTTGGTCTTGTTTTTGCCATTACTTCTCTCTAATTGTAATCTTACAATATATCCTTATGGAATGGAATTATCTATTCTTAATCGTTTTATTCTGTATCTTCAAAATGTTTAATGATGCATACTCTTGCAACAAATATTTAAGCTACTCTTGCAAGTACTGTATAAACTATTGTATTGCAATGTGCAAATATTGTAACTGACTTACAACTTATGGTATTCCTCTGTTTATATCTTCACTGTTTAACTTTGGAGCTCTTCTCCTCTGGTCTCCGCTGAAAAGGGGCATCTGCTCAGTCGAACTAACTCAGTCAACAAATGTCAAAATAAATAAAATAATAATAAATAATAAATTATATTTGGCAATTCCAGAGGCTATAACATCTGACCATATGGGTATCAATTATCATGTACAAATAAAAAAAATATTAAAGCTAATAATCTGCTTAATATGCAGCAATCAAGTAGTTGGTGACCAAACACTAACAACCTCTGTTAAATTGACAAATAATTACATTAGATCTGTCATGCCATTTCTGGAATACACTAATGACTTTCTACTGAAGATCTTGGCTTTACCTAAAAGTTACACTCAACAGTTGAGAGCTATGGGCCTGACCAGATGGAGGGGCAGAAGATCTAAGAAGAAAGAGGAGGTTCTAACAGTAAGACAACTGACAAGAAATGGAAAGACTGCAATTTGCAAAATTTAAATAGAAGAGAAACAATACTTTTTGCTCTTTGTTTAACAGGCAATGTAACCATGTTGTTTTTGTAAGGGTATACTTTTCTTTTAAGAGTAGTCTAATTAATCTACAGATCTGGTTGGGCAATTGTAACTATCTGAGGTTTAGCTTAGATACTACTGTGGTAGCAGTCAGTCCATATTCTAGCAGTGCAACAATAAGCCCTTACAGGAAATATTATATTATTTTTGACCCTGAAAACAAGTTTATTAATTTTTGTAGAAATTTTACTTGTTGGTCAAGACAGACACAGAAATATTGGAACTGATTTGTACATTCAATGTGTACTGGTAGTCATATGAGCTTTTATTAGGTGTATTACTTTGTATGTGGAGGAGCAGGCTGTTATTTTGTAACAGAAAAAAGGCTAACAATGTTTTCTAGTGCTGTTTTTATAATGACTATTGAAGCATTATTATATTTTTTTTAATTTCTCCAAATCTTTTAGGTTTCTAATACTATGACAGGAACTGACCCCATTCCTAAGTCAAACTATGCTTAAAGTTCATGAAATAAATATTGTTTCAATCTTTGATGTCAGCCAAAAGTTCTCTTCGCAGAACTCGCAATGTGCCCAGTAATGACTCCTTCTGCAATTCGTATGGGGTTAGATGGATTGGTAACATATCTAAATAGGATTGTAAATTATTTTTTATAAGACCCATTGCTCCAATTACTATTGGAACTGTCTGGGTATCTTTCTTCCACATTGCTCTCATTTCTGCCTGTAGATCCTGATATTTTATGAGTTTGTGTCTCTCTGTACACAAGACACAGAAGTCACTTGATGTAGCAATTTCAATGATCAATGCTACTTCTGACTTCTATTCTTGGACCATTGTATCCAGTTTTCTAGTATCTATCTTTTGAACTGTTGGTAATGGGTGATCCCATGTGATATAAACTTATCATTTTCTATGATGCTTTATGGCTCATGTTTCCAGTGTTTTTCAGCCACTTCAATACCATAATGTTTGCATAATTCCCAGTGCAACAGTCTTGCCATATTATTATGCCTTTCAGTATACAGTCCTTCTGCCATTAGTATGTCACAACCAGCAACAAGATGCGCAACTGTTTCCAATTCAGTTTTACAAAACCTACATTTGTCTGTTTCTCCCACATGTTAAATTGACTTTGTAAACAGCATGTATGTAGCCCACTACCGTGTGCCGCCAATATTAACCTCTCACCTCTTGGTTTGAATTTGCCTCTCCTTAACCATTCCTGTGTTCATTCCTGATCAGCATGAGGCTCTTCCCAGAAGTTTTCTATACTTGCAACCATATTTATGCTTTTTCCACATTTCTTGCCTTCTCATCTGGTTCTTCTCCTTATATTCTTCCTTTTGTTTTTTGGTACATTCAATTGCTGCCTGATTTTTATCTACTTCTGGTTTGATTTTTATTCCTGCTTAACGTTAATATACTTCTGCTAAATTAAGCAAAGAAGTCATCTTTGATTTATTCTCCTCATGTTTCAAGACTTTCACTACATTTGGGTCTTGTGATGTCAGCAGATATGTGTGGAGTCCCACAATTACAGATCTATACGTGTATTCAATTTCAAGGAGGCTCATCCCTCCTTCAGAATGGGGAATATGTAATCTTGGTATGCACTCATTTTTATAAATCATTTGGTGAGCATGATGCATCCTTCTTGTTTTCTTATCTAATCTATCCAACACATTTTGGGGCTAGTCAATCACTCCAAAACTGTAAGTTAGGACTGGAAGAGCAAATTGGTTTATAACCTGGATTTTGTTCCTAGATGTCAATGCTGTTTTCAGAATTAATTTAAGTTTTCTAAAGTATTCCTTACTAAGTTTTATTTGCATTTGTTCATGTTTTATTGTTGATCCTTCATCAGTTCCCAAATATTTATACACTAAGTTCTTTTATATCACATTCTTGTCCCAAACTGATGTTTTCCTGGTGCTGCAGTTTTCCTGCTGTAAAGGTTGCTTTTGCACACTTATCAAGACCAAATTACATTCTTATATCATCTGAAAAAGTTTTGACAACCTGCAGCTGTGCTTTTAGTTGCTCATCTGATGAGCTATACAGTTTTAAGTCATTGACAAAGAGAAGATGAGAAGTCGTTACACTTTGTTGTTTTTTTACAAGCCAAATTGTAGCCATGGCCTAAGTTGTTAAGTAAACAGCTTAATGGGTTAATGGCAAGGCAGAATAGCAATGGTGACAGAGAGTCACCCTGCAATATCCCCCTTTGAATTTTTATCCCAGGGATAATAATCTGTCCTTTATTATGGCTTAATTGCAAAGTGGTCTGCCACTGTTTCATGGTCACTGTAATGTAGTCGATCAGTATAGGGTGTATCTTATACATTTTTAAGCACTCTTTTATCCATGAATGTGGGATACTATCAAATGCTTTTTTATAGTCAATCCATGCCATACTTAAATTCTTCCCCTTTTTACATTTCTCCAGTATGACTTTATTTAACAACAAACGAGCCTTTGTTCCATATGACTTTCTTTTATTGCCCTTTTGTTCTACTGCCATAATTGAGTTTTCTTCTAAATGACTATAAACTCTGTCGGCATCAATTCCCATGTATAGTTTATACGACGTCGGAAGCCAAGTTACTGGTCTGTAATTTTAAAGGTAGCTTGTAGGTTCACTCTTAAGAAGGAGCATTGTTTTGCCTGTTGTTAGCCAGGTTGGTGTCTGTTTGCGGTGTGCATATAAATAGTTCTTACTCATGGCTAAATCCTCGTGCAAAGATGTTAATACTTTTAACCAAAAGTTAGGTACTCCATCTGGGCCTGGGGTTTTTCAATTAGAGGCTTTTCTTAACTCTGTCTCAATCTCTCTGTCTGTTACTTCATCCCATTTCACATCCCGCACCTTTAAACTTCTTATTCATTCTTTTACTTCCTCTGTCCATTTAGCATCTTTGTTATGTTGCACAGGATCTTCATAGATACTTCTCCAATCTACTTCCTCTTGTTTTGGCAATCTTAAAATTCTTTATACCTTATTTCCCAATGCTCTATAAAACATTTTTGGGCCATCAATCAATTGCTTATTTTGTACTTTTTCCTTTATATTTATCTGTGTATCTTCTAAGTTTTTCCACCTGTGCTGAATTTGTTAGTTTATTTGCCATAGCACATGATAGATCTTGGTCTGTTCTAATACTGTGCATTGCTTCAATCACATCTGTCTTCCAGAGTATTTTTGTTGATCTATTCCCTCTTCTATACCCTTCTAACAGTGACACTACTTGTCTTAATTATTTTATAGTTTACTCTGATCGATACTTCCATGATGGTATTCGATTTCTCCCCTTCCTTTCCCTCACTACCCTGTGTTCTTGTGGTAGAACTTTATTAGTTATTAATTTAGCTGCCCAGTAATATATCCTGTTTACTTCTGTTATATCACATGGCTCTCTATGGACAGTTCTAATTACTGCATTCATTTGTTTTATCAGACTTGACATTTTGGGTTTTATTGACCTTCTGCAGTCTATTTCTCTCATTTATCTTAATATATCTATCTATGTCTATTAAATCAAGCAACTCTTCTCTTAGCTCATTTTCTTCCAAAATGAGGGCAAATCCCTTGTTTTCCATTTCCTGTGGGAATTCTATAGAAAGTTCTATAGTATCTTCCTGTGGCACATTCTCTTCACTTTCATCTTGTGCCATCTGTTGCTCAGTCATATGGGAACTCATTGGCCTATCATTCTTCAAACTTGACTGCATCAGAGTTTCCAGAGTTTCTTGTTAATTTCCTTGCTGTCTAGCTTCAAGTGAATGTTTATACTGATTTCCTGTGGAAGGCTCCAAAATATCTCCATATGGCACCTGACCAATTGCTTCCCATTCCACTGGTTTATCCTTAATTTAATTTGGATATCCATTGTGCTATCCTGTTGTGGTGCTTTCTGAAATAGATTTTCTACACTGAATCCTTCACTTCACAGGTACTCCATAACCTCAGTTTCTACTTCTTTATCTTCTCCATCACTGATCTCCTTTTCTACTTTTCCTCTTCATCTTCTTATTCTTTGTATTGTAAAGGTTTCCATGTCAGTGTATAAAATGATATGTCAATGTAGATTATCAGACAGGAGTCCACTGACAAAGACAGAGGATAACAAAGGAAAAAAAAATGGAAGACATGGATACTGCTTTAGTGAGAGTGCAAAGGAGGAAGTGTGAAATGTGAGAACCTATTTTCAGTGACAAACATCTTTGGTAAATGAAGTCTTTGAACCAGTCTAATGCCTTTAGGCTAATGTATATAGTTGTGAGAGAAGGCTAATATGTATGGCTGAGAGAAAAGTAAGAAGGAATGAGTGATCTATAAGGTAAAAAGCTTTTGTTAGGCCTGTAAATACTGCCCCAGTAACTGTAACCAATTTTTTTGTGTTCCGTTTTGAGGAGAATATGATGTGTGTGTGTGTGTGTGTGTGTGTGTGTGTGTGTGTGTGTGTGTGTGTGTGTGTGTGTGTGTGTGCGCGTGTGTGTGTGTGTGTGTGTGTGTGTGTGTGTGTGTGTGTGTGTGTGTGTGTGTGTGTGTGTGTGTGTGTGTATGTGTGTGTGCTTGTGTGTGTGTGTAAATAAGGGAGTTCTTGTGCCTTGGCCAGACCAGGAGTCATGTTGTTGATTTGATAGCAGGGATTTTTTTTTTTTTTAATATGGGTAAACAGTTGGTTGTAGACAAGTTTTTCAAGAAAATAATAGCCTGTAGGAAGAATAGAGATGTGGCTGAAGTCAGTGACAGGTGCTGATGAGGGTAACTTGGGCAGAGGAGTAGAGATGGCTTAAGTCGATATATTCAAAATGACATTATTAAAGAAGCAGAAATTAAAAATGAGTCAAAGTGGAGAACCACTTTTCCATCGAACATGGTAGGAAACCACAGGAAGAGTCTGTCTGAGCCTGAGAGGAATCATTTTTTGTATATTACACTAACACTTTTAACTCTGTTTGTTTAACTGCAGAGAAGTAAAATTGTGGGTTGTATTGAGGAGTCATAGGAGGTATGAGGATGGATGGTTGAATGTGAGGAAGAAGGGTAGGTTCTTTAATGAAGTCAGTAGGTGTAAGTTGTCCAGAGGAGATCATGATTATTTTTTTTTTCAGATTTGCATTTGTTTGTAATGCGACCTTTAATTTGATTGACTAATTTCCAGAACAATATGGACTGATGGAATTTTAAAGGTTGCTGGGGCTTAGGGTGTATTGCATTATGTCTCCTAATGGCCTTTGAGACTCCATCCTTAATGTTAAGAATGAATCACTATTTCCTAATTTTCTGCACCTGGTGTTTATTTCTAATGTTGCTATATATATTGTCTCAGTTTTAATAAAGCTTTTATTTCTTTAGTAAGCTAAGGTTTGGGTGAGAACTTGAATAATCTGCAAATGATTGGGAAATGTTTTTCCTTAAGGTATAATAGTTTATCTATTACTTCGTATGTGTCTTCTGAAGGGTCGGTGATTTTTAAGATAAGGGACTAGTTGATTAACTGTAGTTCAGTTCTAAGAGTGGATATTTTTTGAGACTTTGAGCAGAATTATATTACATAAGGAAACCTTTTGAGTTTAAAAAAAATGTGCTACATGTAATGGGTGAATAGTCACTCTGGGTTTGGAGGTATGATAGTGATGGAAAAAATATTGTTTAGCAAGTTAGTGACTGAGGTCAACAGAGGAAAGGACTGTCCTTATGTCACATCTCATGGGGTTGTCCAGTATCTGCATGACACTATGGTCTGTTAGAAAGTCATTAATGTCATATTACAATGGCTCTAGCAGATTAGTATTGAAGGCACTAAATACAACTGCCTTTTTTATTGTTTTGTCCCTATGATTGCTGGTCATCAACTATCCCTTCCAACAGGCATACGCTGTCAAAGGAGTTCAGTCCACCTCTCTACCATGTGGGCATTTATTTTCTTCTGAGTTTCCAACAAGTGAGAGATTTTTTTCCATTTTTATGGCCTAAACCCTCCCCCCAGTTGGTCATGTGCACACTCGCATCATGGTCATATTTGCTAACTAGTCCTGGCAAACATGATCCCCCACTTGTTCAGACAGATGTGATCATGACCATCTTTGGTAGCCATGTCCACATCTTTCTGGTCACTGGCTCTTTGATTCATGCGTAGCAGATTGAGCAAGGTGGGAACCAATAATCCTGCCCCAAGATGGGCATGACCACCCTCCTTGCTTGTAATGGCAGGTTACTGAAATTCCAGTCATCTGGGCTGTAGTTTGAAATTTATCCCTCTGCCTCACCAGTGCAAAAAACAAGTATAGCTATTTTTTATAAGTCTTGGCACCAACTATTATTAAAAATTTACCCAGGACTGCCCCCATACTACTAATGGGAAGAGGCAGCTCCAAAATGCTCAATCCTATGCATGGGTCCCCTCTAATTATCTACTGTAGAGTCCCAGTTTTTCTCATTAGGTGCGTGACGATATGAGGAAATGCCATCTGTGCCAGGGAGAGAAGGGCAGTGCATGAGTAAGATAAGCCAGCATATCTAGCTGGACTTTTGTAAAGAATTCTATGCCATTTGACTATCACACTGTTTTGTACAGATGCTTGTGTTAAAAATGTATTTGTAAACAACTTGCTTGTGTTAAAAATGCATCAATGGTGGGTCCTGCTGGACAGAACATAGATATATGTGTATCTCAAACAGTTTTGTTATAACTGATTAAATGCATATGATTTTGCAGAGAATCTCAGTCCAGCTACTTTTGAGAAAAAGGTTGAAAAATAAATGGATTGGGTTAGGCCATAAAGATTTTAGCAGCCAGAGATAAAAATGTCTGGGAAAACCAAGACTAGGAAACTTACTATATTGTTCTTAGGGGTGAACTAATTGCTACCATGGAAGGGTGGAAGTTTTTGAAATAGTTTTATAGCTTTCAGATGCTGCAACAGATATTAGCAAAGCTCTGGGTTTGTATTATACTAAAGTCAGGTGACCAGATGTGATGTCATTCTATAACCATCACTGAAATATTTTTTTTTTTTTAGGTATTAGTAAGAAATATTCAGAAACTCTTGCAACAGCACTTTGGAACCTGAGAGGAAAAATCTCTCACAGATGTCTCACACAACCCCACACCTCATATTGCCTTGCTGTATAAGCAACTGTACAGTCATCATCTTGCCTTGCTTTAGCAAGTAACCAAGGAACAGTACTAGTCAATCAGGAAAATGTAGTGAGATTGTTTTTCTATATCTGTGCGACTCTATCCAACTGTGTTAATTTTTATATCTCCTGTGATTGAAACTCTGGTGTTTATAGTAACTACATATTCAGTATTCCCATGTTTTCTATTTTATTATTTATTATTAAATATTTCTATACCTTTCATTGTGGCTGGTCTTTTAGAGACTATTTTTAACATCTTAAGACTACTTATGCTTATTTTAATGACGCTGTGGAAACTCCTGAAAGCCTTGCTGCATTGGTTAGATTCTACCATTTGTATTAGTATTAATTTTACTCAGTATAATTGGGTCCCTTTGTAAGAACCTTAGAGTAGCTGACTGGTCACAGCATAATTACCTTATAATCTGGGCAGAGGGGGCACAATTGGTAAATCCGTGCCAGCCTTTCCCAGGTGTGTGTGTGTGTGTGTGTGTGTGTGTGTGTGTGTGTGTGTGTGTGTGTGTGAAAATCCAATATCCAAGTGTGTGTTTCAGCTACTTGGAAAGGAACATAGAGCTCCAAAGTGGTCAGTGTGGAGTCTTATTTGGGGCCTGGTGAGAGAGAAAGCAAAACCTAACTCTAGGGCAGTAGTGTGTTCCCCATGTGCTCTTAGAGGTACTTGTGCTTGGTGCAGAGATCTGCATTTGAAAATACTGTGTGAATCCATTTTTTCTCCTAGTGGATGTCCCACACCAGTGTCAATGATGAGGACTGAGGAGCTTTGATTACTGGCCTGGAGTAGGGGCCATCACAATGACTAATATATAACAATCGAACATAGGATGGATAAGGGCAATCTATAACCAAATGAGATGTTATGTGTTATTTCAAGCACAAAAAGAGGATTTGACTAGGCTTAAAATGGTCTGCAAGGGCAGCTAGCCTAGTACTTACCTGTGAAATTATGCACCTGCAACTGGGGATGCTAACCAGAAATAAAATCCCTCAGACATTCTAGCAGACCACTCTTTTTCCAGACTGTTTAACTCATTTAACACACTAAACTCTAAAGGTAGAATGTTACCCTAATTGTCTGGATTTGCACCAACTTTTCAGTCATACCAGAAAGGTGACATTCAATTTAATTAGATATGTCCCAATTTGGTCACTGTTTTCTCTTTCAGGTCATACAAATCAATGAGCTGAAGTGATCAGATACAAAGCTTTGAAAATGCAGGATCAAAGTCATCCTAGAAGTATTTTATTGTAACATACTGGACACAAGTCAAAAGGCAAAAGAATTGCAATGTAGCTTTTGAATGCTTCCTTAAATTCTTATTGTTTTTTCAATGGAAATTGCAGTTAGACATAATCAATAGTTTGTGAGTGCCAGTTCTGTGGATCTCATTAGATCTCAGATCATTTTCTGAAAGCAACTCAGCATAGGAGAAGCATGAAGACAGCAAAAGGATACAAGATAGTAAGCATTCTGTACCTCTCAACTGTCTGGGTTTATCCAGAATATCCAGATTTTTGCCTCATATTTTTGATCTATTCCTGAAGTCACGGTGGTACGGCGGTAGCGTTGTTACCTCACAGCAAGAGGTTCTCCCGTTCGATTCTCGGCTTGGTTTGGGAGTGCCTTCTGTGTGGAGCCTGCATGTCCTCCCCGTGGTTGGGTAGCGTTCGAAAGACATGTGTGCGTAAATGGGCATGCCTTCGTTGAAGATTGGGTGTTGAGCTGGCACCTCGGCATTTCGTAAAAAAATCTACTGTCAATCATTAGCGGACCGGAGTTCCGCTGTGGTGACCTCTTACCAGGAAAGCCGAAAGACTAACAACAACAACAACAACATTTTTGATCTATTCCTCATAAAATTTGTGGTTTTCTGGCAAATCACAGAGGATTAAAGTCATCAAATAATGACATAAATTTGAGTTTCAGACTTCATATCCTTCAGAAAATGAATGCTAACACAACTCCTGTAGTTTTATCAGTTTTCAAGTTTATAAGAGCAATATTTAAAATCTGTTCCTATTTTGGGCTTTCTCCTCTATTATTTTAGGCTTTGGCCAGAATTCTTGTACTAAGAAGTTGAGACATACAATAGTAGCCATTAGCAGTGCCACATGGTTTCATTAAAAAAAATCAGGCAAAGGCCAAATACACAAAATGCAGGTGATTCTCCTTAATAAGAAACTTTAATAGTTTCACAGAATAGTGCAAGTAAAAGAAATGTTGAAGCCAAGCATCCAGCATCCATGGGTAGAAAGAGAATAATCCAGAAATGATAGCTGAATGCATTGGTTATTTCAAGTCATCAGCTAAGCTGCTTGACATCCATAATACAAGAGAAATCATGTTGATTCTTCTATTTTATTTTTTTTATTTTTATTACTTTACCATAATGCCTTTGTCCAAGATAAATTAAGGGTCAGAGAAGCACTACAAAATCCTCCATCTGCTGCAGACAATCTTTTCCCAAACTTACTAAGAGCATGTAATACAGTTAAAGTGTTTACACACTGCAGACAGCTTAATGCATCATTTTTTAAGGAATGATTCAGAAGATTAGAAACAGAAAACACAGTACCTTTTTCCAGACAAAGGCCATTCAAAATGATGATTCCTTCAAGCCTCTTTCTTTGGCAAAACCCCAAAAGCAAAGCTTTTTCAGCTCAAATCAAGGGATAGCGGCAAATGACTTCAGACAGGGTAGTGGCACATGTATTGCCCTTTTCTCCTTGCCAGACACCATGTTAAAAGTAACAGACAATGGATAACTTATTTGTTTCACCCTTCTCGACCTAAATGAAGCCTGTGGTTCAATGCATCATAACTAGATGCTTATAAAATTAATATTTTATGGTTTGGAAAGTAATTAATTAGTTTGGACCCAAGTTATTTACAAGTAGAGTATGTTGTATAGATTAATTTACCCTGATGGATAGTAGGAGTAAGTGACATCTAAGCACAGGGGGAACAAGCAGTCTGGGGGCTTGCACTGTCAGTTTTGGAGAAGCAGTTGAAGAATTAGATTGTTGCTCATTCTGTATCTGGTGCCTCATCATCCCATTCATTGTGTTTGAGTCATTGGCATAAGTTGGTGGATTTTTTTTTCTTTTCATATTATTTTACTGTAAGCCACGTATTTATTCTGTATCTTAAAGATTATGTGGTGTTTAGCTACTCAGCTGAGTTATTAAATCAGTACAAGGGTCTTGTATGAATAGGTGGTTAGGACAGAGCTGGATATATTTTGAGAGTTATTATAGCGTCATGGTAGGATGAGAGATGGCCCGGTAGCAGGAGAAGAATAGAGTTTAAGTTTAGGAGTAGCATGATTAAGTAAATGGATCTGCATGTTATAGTTGGCAGGTATTGTGTAAGTAGGGATCAGGAAGGAAAAAGAATTTGCAGTGTAGAAGGATATTTAATGGTGGTGGAGTCTGAAAGCTTATTGAGGATAGGTAGGAAATAAGCATTTTCCCTGAAGGAAGAGAGTTTGTCTTAGTATCATCTTTGAAATGTAAGGAATAGGGGTTAAAAGGTTAAAGTATGAGAATGTAGCTAAAACAGGAAGAAGGAAGATGGTTTATTTGGAAAACGTAGCTGATAGAATTTAGAATAGATCGGTCCTGTTGGGTGGTGTGACTATGAAGGAATATAATGCAAAGCAGTACGGGGGGGGGGTCTGGGAATGGTGCTAAAAGATTAAATGGAAACTGGGAATTAGGTAAAAAACAGGAGTGTTTGTATGATAGTAGTGAATTATTTGTGAATGTTATAGAATAAGAGTTACAAGTGAGTTGTGTACGTAGGAAGTACAATAGTAGAGTAAGAGAGGATGGGTGGGAATTGGAGGTAGAGTAGGGAAGCAAAGACGAGCAGAGCATAGTGGGCTTCCACCCTCAGGTCAAATTATAACAGAGAGGAATCAGTCTGTAGCAAAGACAAAGCAATTACCAAATAGGTAAAACATAGAACAGGTGTTCCTTCATTTCCTGAATGCGAAAATCTGTCAGCCAGGAACACTAAGTAACTGGCATATACATCTTAATCTATTGGTCAAGAGAGAGGACAGTGGCTAACTTAGCAAGCGGTCCTTAGAGTGCAAGGACTGCTCTTCTGGTGGGAGAGGAGATGCTAAAGCCACTTTCCAGCACATATTGGTATTTGACTTGTTGAACATAATACACAACAAGGTTATTCGAGTTAAATTTGCTCACACTATACAAAGAAAAAATTGAAAGTGAAAATGTTTGAGAGTTTGCCCTTACGACAGAGCTCCTGCGGTACGCCGCTGGGATGTAGTGACCACAGGCTCTAAAAGGTAAGGAAAGGGACGATCCCTAGCACTGCAAGAGAGCAAAGAATGGGGACAATGGTGACCTAACTGCTCTCAAGAGAGGAAAATGGATATTGCCTTTCTGTAACTAATGCTCATTTTTAGTGGTAATGGTTTGGCAGGATGTCATATTTTGTTCATACTATCAGGGTCTGGTGAATATTTTGATAAAGAAACCATCTAAAGCTATGTAGTTCAGTCCCTTTCAAGTTTCTACCTTATGAATCAGTTTGCATTTTTCTGCTGAATACATTCCTTCTGCATTTTATGTTCTTGCCGATTGCCTTTGTAGGTTTCCAAGTTTCATCAGCTGACCCCAGATGTGCAAGACTTGCCCACTCATATCCTAGTTAATTTGGGGGGAATTAGTAAGGAGTAGCAGACTTACTTTGGTGGAATTTCTTGGCCCCTAACAGAAAGAAGACCTATATGTTAGCTCTTTGGATTTTTTTTGTCCTTTCGTATCAATGTTCCACAGGAAGCCACTATGGTCACCACACCTGATACTGTATTATTTAACCTCCCAAAATGATCTGGGTGCATTTAGCTGCTCTTATATTGCTAGCTAGAGTTGCTAGTTGGCAAAAACTTGGGAAACAGTGTTTGAGGCAAACTCTTAAAAGGCTGGGACAGGCTAAGGGGTTTACTCTCCCATTTGCAGTCGTGAATTAAGAAAAATAATTTTCAAACTGCCATGGTCAGTATCCATTTATTGTTAGGTGATATTTTACATATGTCCTGTGGTCAGCTCTGTTCATTTCGCTATAGGCAGGAGCCTTCTGCATTGGAGAACTACAGGGCTGCTTAAAATGGAGTCATGGGTTTGTAGTTGATCAGTTTTATTTTGGGTTACTAAGTGCAAAGCTAAACAATTAGGTTTGGGCCAACAGGATATACTAGATTGAGCCTCACCAGTGCTTCTCTGCCTGCTTCACTGGATATGATGGATTTTCCATGGATTTTCCATTCAGGGCTCCAAGAAGTTTAGAATTTGTCATCCTGAATGGGTTTTTTCACATAAAAAAATGTCAGGAGTCAAACTAAAATTGATCATCATTGCTCCTGTTGGGGTATATTCTGAAACTATTAAAGCCAGTATGTATTTATATACATTGCCAAATAGTTCCAGCATTTATTCACTGCACATTGGTAAAATTATTTCCAGGACAGAAGTTGTACTGGCATCTTGCAGCAAAATAGCTAGACATTTTTCAAAGAAAACAAGGAAAGGTTTGGCCAAAGTGATTTTCCTCCCAGTTCCACAAAGTTCCACTTATTATGGGATAAACTAAATAGTTACTAAGTAAGATTTAGCTAGCCCAGAGCAAAATCTCTCATTTCATGACCAGCGCCTCTGTTAGAGAATAGTAGTGCAATACCTTGGATGAAGCCTAACCCTTCCCTGCACTATAGATGTCTGTATATCACTCCTTGAATACTTCTGATATAAAACTTAGATGCAATTTATAAAGCATGAGTGAGAGGGGGACAGAGAGAGAGAGAGAGAGACTGCTGTTCCTGTATGAGGAGTTCAGAGTACCCCCTCGGACAATTAATATCATGGATCATAAGTTTGGAATTCACTCTCTCTTGAGATAAAAACCTCTGTTCTCACATCCAAAGTTTACAGAAGGAAAAAAAAAACACTTGGTCATAGGTTTCTCTCTAGGAGACCACAGAGGAGTATATATAACAATTGTCTCAAAGCATTGCCTGGTTAAGTGACCTGCTCAGAGTTATACAGTAAGCAAACAGAGGCAGAAGGACTCAAACCCTGTAAGCAACGGATCAATAGCTGATATACTTAATATAAAATAGTTCATGAAATCTTCACAATTAAAACTGGTCCATATAAGTAATGCAGAAGGAATTTTGTACACATGGAGAAAGGAAAAATTGTGCTTGCTTCAGATGAGTGCCAGGAAGAATGAAAAAATTGCCAGTTATGATCAGAACACAGGATTGCATTTGCCAAACATTTAAGTACTTTTGTTCTCAAAAATTCTGGGTGGTATTCATTATCCTGTTCCAAGTTCATACTGGTAATCCATGAAGATTAACGTTCTGTCCTTATGCTAATAAGGTCATTTAGCTTGACTACGGAAATACTGAGACATTTTGGTAAACACTTTTCCCTATGATAAAAGCACGGGAACATGCTTAAGACATAAGCACTGGGGAGATCAATGGTATTACATGTTTGAGTATTACTATGACTTACAGAGATAAATGTAAAAGGGCCTCATTTACATACAACACACGGAAAGGAGCCTGAACTTACACCATTAAGTACCAATTTCCTGTGGAATATAATAGTTATTTGGCAAAGTAATTAGTAAGAGAAAATGAATATTTACAACCATTCTTTTTTAAAAGGAGGTACAATTATTGACTTCAATTCAAGACATGTTTGTTTGACTGCTTTTAGTGCTTGTGCATATGTGGACAAACTACTGAAGGGGTTGCTGGGGGATCATTCATTTTGGTATCACTGATATTCTTGTGCATACGTGGACAAACTACTGAAGGGATTGCTGGGGGGATCATTCATTTTGGTATCACTGATATTCTTGTGCATACGTGGACAAACTACTGAAGGGGTTGCTGGGGGGATCATTCATTTTGGTATCACTGATATTCTTGTGCATACGTGGACAAACTACTGAAGGGGTTGCTGGGGGAATCATTCATTTTGGTATCACTGATATTCTTGTGCATACGTGGACAAAATACAGAAGGGGTTGGTGTAGAAAATAATCAATTTTTGTGTCAGTGAAGTGTAAGTGCATACTGGGACAAACTACTGAAGGGATTGGTGCATGGTGTATTTTGAGTGCTTGTGCACACCTGTACAAACTTCTGAAGGGTTTGCTGTAGAAAATAATTCATTTTGATGTCATTTTAGTGTTTTAGTACTTGTAAATACTCCTAAAGGGATTGTTTTGGAAAATACTTAATTTTGGTGTCATTTTAGTGGTTGTGCATACTTGTACATACTACTGAAGGGATCACTGTGGAAAATAATTCAGTTTTCTGTCATATTAGTGACTGTGCACACTTGTACATACTCTTGAAGGAATCACTCTGGAAAATAGTTCATTGTGGTGTCATGTTAGTGTTTCTTCATAATTGTACATAGTCCTGAAGGAATCCCTCTAGAAAATAATTTCATTTTGGGTGTCATTTTATTGCTTAGGCATATGTCACCAAACTACTGAAGGGATCACTGGGCGCAAGTTCATGTATTGCAAAGTAGATATCTGAGGGGGTGCAATCCCTTTAACAATGGATGTGCACACAATGCAGACATTGGATTATGAACGGAAATAGCATTTCATTAGCATACACCGATTTTAAAATTTTCTCATTTACAACTCATTAAATTAAAGCATTGTGCATTAGAGTAATGAATCATGTTATAGCTATGCTCACTAGCAAATATCATGGATACCCATCCCACATTTCAGCAAACAACTATGTATACCATCCTCTGTCTAAAACGTCTTCAGTACCAATATTAAAACTTAATATCCAGTTCCTTACATAGCACTTATAACAAAATCACATAACCTCATTCATTTGGTAAAAGCGATCATAATGACATGCAAAAGCGTATTAACATAGAACACAAGCAGAATATAAATACAACTGATAAAATGAAAATTTATATAAAATATTGCAAATCTTTTAAATACATTAATGGAACTGTGAGAAAAAAGTAATTGCACAGATATCATGAATAAATATTAATAATCAAAATACATGAAACAATAATTTATTAATATTATAACTTTGCTGCTCAAAGTTTTAAGACGATACTTGCAGAAACATTCTAGGAACCAAGTGGCAATTATCACAAGTGCCAATGCACTTCATTGTTTTCCAACCTTACATTAGTTAAGTCTTCTTCATGTGTTGGCACTTTTATTAACATATAAAACTAAAAACTGTGTTCTGATGTGTTACAGTTGATTTTTCAGTGCTCGTTTACATTGTTCTTGTGAACATTCTGCAGATTTGGTTATTGTCGTACCTGACTATCTGTCTAAATGGACATAGGAACAATACTGTGCAAGTGACCACATGGGCAAAAAAAAGCTCTAAATGTATGTATATTTAACCTTCAGGGGTTCTTCACACCATTTATGAGTATTTGTTTGAGTCCCACTGCAAAATCAAGCAGGGATGTACATGACAGCCCTCCTATAAACATATATCCAGCCATTGGTTCTTCAGGACTAGACTTTAAGGCAGGCAAAGTAGTACTGTAGTAACTTATTATGGAATACATTGAGTTAGGAAATATACCCCCAGCAGTGAGTCTTGTTTACTTATTGGTGTAAATTTAGGTCCCATGTATGGGTGTTTGTAGAGCCATTGTCTTTGTGAAGAAATACAAGGTCAAATACAACTGAGTCCTTCTTGGCTCAAAAAGCTAGGCACAGGTCACCACTAAGCAGCTGTCCAGCTACTTAGTATAAGGAGAATTTTGATATTGTATTCTACTAATTAAATGAATGCAATACCAAAATTCTCCTTATAGTAAGTAGCTGGACAGCTGCTTAGTGGTGACCTGTGCCTAGCTTTTTGAGCCAAGAAGGTCTACTAATTAAATGATCCGTGGTGGTGGTGCTGCAGTAGTGTTGTCGCCTCACAGTAAGATGCTGTCCAGTTCGACTCTCAGCTAGAGCGTCTTCTGCGTGGAGACATGCATGAATGGGCATTCCTTTGTTGAAGGTTGTGCATCAGAGCTGGCAACTCGGTACGGAATAATCAACTGCCAATCATTAGTGGACCGGAGTTCCGCTGTGGCAACCCCTAACCGGGAAAAGATGAAATACACAACAACAACAACAACAACATTCTACTAATTAAATGATTTAAGGCCTTTCATTCTTTTGGATAAACATATTCAAGGCCCTTGCAGTTGAATGATATGCTTGGATTTCTACATGCCAAAGAGGCCACTGTATTCCATGATGAGTCTAACAGGGAAAGGGTACAGATGATATAACCTTTTAAATTAACTGGGCCAGATAAAAGGGCTTCTTGTCCATGGAGGAGAAACCATAATATGATGAAAGAAAGTTATACAGTGACATACCCATTTTTCTTATGACCATATCTATTTGAAGAGGAATGCCACTTGTAATGTAGGAAATGGGGATGACTATTTTTACTGATCACTATATGTTGTACTTTCTTGCATTTAGCATGACACTGTTTTCAGCACATCAGAAATAAGCATATTCCAGTATATTTTGGAGCAGTTTAATATCAGTGGATGAGCTGAAAATAGTGCCCAGCTTGCAGTCATCAGTAAACTTGGTCAACCACACTTCAGTTATATTGGCTTGCATTTCTGCAATATATATGTCAAAGAGGAGAGTGCTCAGTACCAATCCCTGTGGTCCCCCACTAGTTACAATATTACAGTCACAGAGTGCTTAGTATCAATCCTTGTGGTACCTCACTAGTCACACTTTTATGTTCAGAGAGGGTATTGATACCTTTCATTACTTGGGATCTATCAGGTAGCCAGTTTGCAATCCTAAAGACAACATAAGAGTTTACACAAAGTTGGTTTCATTTTTAATTAATACCAGAATGGGGGACAGTGTCAAAAGCCTTGGCCAGTCCAATGTTAGCAGCATGCAGAGAGTGACCACTGCCCACATCCACTGCAAGCTTTTCAAAGATATTTACAAGGTTCTTGAGACCAAACTGACTTGTGTCAAGATCAGTTAATTTGCTTATGTTCGTGCAAATGACTTCTGCTATGATACATTCCATGGCATTATATTTAAGACTACTTAGAGTGAGGGCCTAAAATTCACTGAGTCTGCAAAGGTGCTACATCGTGTACAGGAATCACTATAACTGTTCCTTAATTTAAACCTAAAATGACACCAAAATATGCCTTACATCTATATTTGCACCATAATATCAAAAAACTCCATAGTATTATTTAAAAAAAAAAAAAAAATATATATATATATATATATATATATATATATATATATATATATATATATATTACTCTAACATTTTACTAAAAATACTCTGTAACCATCAACAGCTTAAACGTAAACCCTTATGTCACTAGATGGGTTGCAAACTGGCTAAAGGACAGAACCCATAAAGTTAAAATCGCTGGAGCAATGTCAGACTCAAAGCCAGTTACAGACCACCCTCCCAATCTCAGGAACCCCACTCAGCCTTCCTGAAGACATTGGAGGATATGAATGTATCACAAAATACCATCATACTGGGAGACTTCAACTACCCAAACATAGATTGGGTACATTATTCTAGCCCTAATACCCTAGCCCAAAGGTTCCTGGAATTCATAAATTCAAATGCACTGGAACAACTAGTCACCTCTCCCACTAGGGGAGATAATATACTGGACCTGATCATCACAAACATGGGGACAAAATGCTCCACACCGGAAGTATACCCCTCACTAGTGAGATCTGACCACAAACTAATCACCCTGGATATACATATCCCACCTCCACCCCCAGCACAAAAGACCACAGTGAAAAACTTCTCAAAAGCAGACTTCACTCTTCTTAAGACAGAGATGGTATCCTTTAAGCCCACTGTGCCAGTGGATGCCACATCCCACAATGCCGAATCCTTCACAAATGCTTTCTATGGACATCCCAAATAAATCCAAGTCCCTCTCCAGCAAAGGCAAGCATCCTGTCTGGTGGACCTCAGCCATTAACAAATTGTATAACAAAAGAAGGAAGCTACTGCACGTCAGAGTAAAATCCCATAAAGGGAAGACATCTCTGATCAACATTAGCAGAAAACTACGTTCTCTCATAAAAACATCCAAGGCCAACTTTGAGAGAAAAATCGCTAAGGACACTAAAGATAACCACAAAGCCTTCTTCAGCTATGTTAGAAACCTGGGCGGAAACCCTCAGATATGCTCTGAGTTAGTTCACAACAACAAAAAATACACTGAACCCACAGATATTGCCAACATTCTGGCTGACAGGTTCAGTGCAAATTTCTCCCCTCCCTCACCCCCAAAAGAAGAAATACTTATCCCAGCTGAATGTAATCTCCCTGTCATCTCAGATGTCCAAGTGAGAACCGCCCTAAACAAAGCTAAAAACACAGCATCAATGGGACCTGACAGTATCCTGGGTTGTGTGCTACGTGAACTCCAAGAGGAGCTAAACCCGCACATAAAAATGCTATTTAACCTTAGCCTTACTACAGGATATGTACCTGAACACTGACGTACAGCAACAGTGGTCCCACTCCACAAAGGGAGTACCTCTACAGACCCTGGGAACTACCGCCCCATAAGCTTAACCAGCCTGGTCTGCAAAGCTATGGAAAGAATCATTATGGAACTCATAAACAGAGACATAGGGGACCTACGGACACTTGATCCCACCCAGTTCAGCTTTGTAAAGGGCAGATCCTGCCTTTTGAACCTGGTTGACTTTTTCGAAACAGTCACTAGAGCCATTGATGAGGGCAAAGCAGTCCATACAGCCTACCTGGACTTGGCTAAGGCCTTCAACACAATACCCCATAATAGGCAGAGCCTCTCACTGACTCTCTTCAAGAGAAATCTTGATGAATGGATGGGAGATCGTAAGTTTACCCCAGGGGTCACATCTGTGTCACTGCTAGACAGGGGCACAGTAAACTAATTCTATTATATAAGGGGACCTTCATTGTGTCACTACTAGACAGAGGCACAGTATTCTAAATTTATTCTGTACATTTTTGTACCATTTCATGGGGTGGCAAAAGCCACATCACTATGGCTAGGCTTACAAATGCCCCAGGGCAGATAGCCTAGTACTAAACTATGAAACTATGAAACTATGAATGGAATACATAAAAATACACTTATACAAATATATTATTCAAATGCAACACATGCCAGCTAATGATTAAATCTGAAATACATTAACGCATTCAAACCTAAATCATAAATGGTCCCTAATTTAATTATACCTTTTCTCTTTAGAAAGAAGTAGACATAAATTGTCAAATTAATTAGCGGAGGAGGAACAAACTTTATCAATGCCTTCAAAACTGATTGTGGCACCTGGGTGTTATCTTCTATGGCAAACCAAAGTATTATATGGTCTGGAACACCTCAGGTCACTCATTTGTTAAGATAACCTTTATTTAAAATGACCCAATGTTTCCATCATATAAAGAGCACTGAGCCGACATGCTGCTAGATATATAGCCCACTCCATGTCACATGTAATCAGCTTCTATTATAAAATACCTCAAAGGTGTTTTTACTAGAAAAAAATTTAGTCTTCATCACATGTTGGCATTGAATTCAATGTCTGTAGATTTAGAACCAATGAAACCCTGTTTGGACAAGACCACATATGGATTTGTAAAGGACAAAAAATAACTACCAATTTTATTCTTACTTCTCCCATAAGAAAATTAACATCTATTTAGCATTAAATTATCAAAAATGCATTGGCTTTCAAAATGGGCCAAAATTTCTGTATGACACCACTTATCTTATGAATATTATTAGCATAAGTTTTAACAAATCTAAATAACCCCATATCCGTATCTCCATTTCATCTTACTCTCCCATAATATCATCTGTCTAGATTTGCCACTGGTGCTATGTTGAGTTTTTTTCTTTACTTGATAAATCATATCCCTATAGTAAAAAATGAAAACGTCATCAATCAAGGTGAAGTTTTCACCCAGTCTTCCTCATCACTAGAAGTATATCTTAACTTTAAAAACTGGGAGTCTGGGCTATTATTTGTCACATCTTTAGGATATCAACTAGTAGCATGTGATAAAGCAATTTTAAAGAATGGTTTGTGATACAGCAAGGTGTGCATACATGTGAGTGTGTGTGTGTGTGTGTGTGTGTGTGTGTGTGTGTGTGTGTGTGTGTGTGTGTGTGTGTGTGTGTATATATATATATATATATATATATATATATATATATATATATATATATATATATATCTTTATCATCCCTCTAATGCAGCAAACTTGTAGATAGAATTTAACATAGTCTTTCATGGAGCAAGTTTAGCAGTCCTTCTACACCCATCAGTTTTGGAGTTAATGAGGTATTTTAGTTTGGTTGTGATTCAAACAATAGCAGCTTGATGAAAAATATTTCCTTTATCATAGGTATAACCGACTTTTCCCTGTCCTGCAAAGTGAAATGTTTTACCATGGTTTTAAACACTGTCTTCTCTTCCTCTTAGCTTTCCTTAGCAATATTAAGGAGTTCTCAGTGGTGCCTTCCATACAGAAGTGCAATATTTCCTTGGCCATTATTGCTTCAGCTTGTTAGTACTAATTCCTGCCTGCTCACTTCATATTGCGGTCACCCAAAAAATAATAAACTTTTTTAAAATTTATATTTACATGTGCTATTTCCAAAGCTCAGATAGCTTTCCTGTAAGAGCAGAAAAGAAATGTCATTATGGGAGTACAGGGGGACCTGCCCTGTTAATAATGTATGAAGTTAGAATGTCTACTTAACCTGTTCATTTTTGTTCAATGCAGCCAAGCTGTTTAGTTTAATAATAGAGATGTAAGAGCAGATATGTACTCCATACAGAAATAGATCGTAGACAAGAGTCCTAGATCAACAATCCCTAGTTGGGGTAATATGCCCCTCAACAGTACTATGTTTTTACTATTCCTGCCTATTCTGGAATTTCTAAATTCTAAAGACACATTTTATTGAACTACAGTATCCATGCACATAAACTCATATACCCTGAAACTCACATCTTTTAAATCCACTTAGCAACTCAAAAGGACACCTCTAGTAAATGCAGCAGTCTTACTTTATTTCCATCAGAATATGTTCACTTGACCCATATCAGAAAAGGAAAGTTAATCCAGTGTCTTCCATCTTTTGGGAGATATTAGTTAAGTAATTTATCATCTTATAGTGAAGTTGTGTTACCTTGAAAAGCATGCACCTCTGCATTAAAGTATAAATTACAATATTGAAAACCATCCTTACTAAAAATCAAGGCACCTGCTGGTCTGCTAGCCACAAAGCAGAGCTCAACCCATGGTAGTTAGAAAGCAAAACTGTGGCTGCATTTTCACTTCCGTGTTACATATGCACTTCTACCATACACTCAGAAAGGTACCTGACACTGGTCCTTGATAAAAATCACTAGTGACACATGACTGTTAACAAATACAATATCAGGATGTCCTGATTTCTAATTACATGCACAGCCTATGTATCAAACCACAGTAGTTATTGCATAATCTCTGCCACCCACAGCTGCAATTCAAATACCATTGAAAGTACTTTGCCAAAGTAAACGGCTATTTTTTTTACCTTTTCTCTAAAACACAAATTTATAATGTTAAACAATTACTGTTGTAAAAAGTTGCCAACATTATACTTATCATGAAATACATGCATTAAATACACTAATTTGAAAATACTTACATTTTTGATTCATTGCTTAACATGAGAATAATTGGGATGTCATACCTGACTGAAACATGCATTTGTCTCATTTTGTCTTTGGCATCATGTCACATGAAATTTAAGGTTACGGCATTAATTTCAAGCAAATAGGCAAATATCAAAAACATATTGCCCACAAGTTTCTCTCTGTCATATAAAACATTGAGGATAAAGTTTGATACTCTCTCCATCAGATTTGTTTTGGGTTGACTCATGAAAGTATTTCTTTTTATGTCAAAATAACTAATTCTCACTTCAAGATGATTATTTATTTGTTTGTTTGTTTGTTTTACTTTTAACATGGCACTTTCAATACATCCTTATTAATTGGGCATATGTATAATAATAATTCTTCATCAAAACAGAATACACTATGTTTACAAATCAAGAGACTAAGACTGAAATAAGACACCTTTATCCTTTTTGGGTTTTTTTTTTCTATCAATATGATATTTGGAGGAAAAACAGTGGAACAAATTCTGAAGATCATATAGTTTAGGCTATACTCTCAAAGCACTCCTACTTATTCATTCCATACCCACAAATCATTTTGTAAATTTCATCTACTACAGGCTTGGTATTTTGTTTAACATGATTCATATGGGTTGTTACTTTTTTCTTTATTATTTGTACAAAATCACTAGACATGCTATATGGTCCCTTGGAACCTGTGTTTTTTAGTTCCTCATGTAGCAGAAATTATCAAATCTGTAGTAAATCAATTTATTCTTCTTGCACTCTAACACAATATATCACTACTTTTTGCTGATGCATTATTTACATTCTATGTTCTAATGATAATGTTATTGTTTATTGATAATATTTTAAAAAGTCAGTGATTACCCTTCTGTTTTCTGATATAATCAAACATACCTTGTAAATCCTTCCCAGCTCTTTGAACAAACTGAGTATATAGTAAGGTCTTGAAAAAAAACTTAGGATAGTTTATTCTGTTTTGCACTTCATTTAAACAAAACATCTTTTTTGTTCTTTTCGGGGGGGGGGGGGTTGTTTGCTTTTTTGACTGGGTCAGCATTTGAAAAGTAAGAAGTTCATCATTTTTTGTTAAATTTATGATCCAAAAAGGGATTTTGTGAAATTTGCGATTTCTATGTGTATATTTCTTGTGTGTTACTTAATGCAGAAGTTAACGGTTTAAAAGAAATCAGTGTTAGAATCTAGAATACACTTATCTGGACCTCTGGGGATATTATCCCAATCTGTTTTCAGATGAATGTCATGTATTGCATCAGTTTCCACTAAGAAAATTTAGGAAAAATATATTTTATTTGTGAATAAGTCTGAGTTTTCTATTAGGTTAATAGTAATGGTATCTTGATCTATGTGAGATATAGGGGCTATAACCATTATCAGGTAGCAGAAAGAACATGAGAGACCACAGAGGTTCTTCACCAAAAAAATACACAACCTCCAAACCATGATGTATGTGGACAGACTAAAAGACCTGTCACTGTTCTCTGTACATATATGCTACTGACAGAAGACTTGTGCCTGGCCTACAGTCAGTTTCTGACCCAGCCCTGATGAATATACTTCACATCCACAGATCTAATGGCACAAGAGTCAGTCACTCTAGGGATGTAAACCTAGCCTGTGACATTAAAAGAATATGTGGGAGAGACAAATATGTCTCCCAGAGACTGCCACTCCCCTGGAGCAAACGTCCAATTCACATGAAACAGAGCTCATTAATGCCTATTCAAGCACATTCTGGACAAACGGATGGGAGACCACAAATTCATCTTGGTGATGGCACCCATGTGCCTCATCAACAGGGGCATTTGGTGTTGACTATAGTGTAACTCTGCAAAGTATGTACACTTAACAAGGATAATTGGGGCAACTTAGGATTGACATGGCTAAGCTTGCAAGGGCTCTAAGACTGCTAGCCTGGGAACCTCCTATGAACCTATGAATCAATATAGTGTGTCAGCATTATTTTGAGCAAGTAAGTCATTATTAGGGCATATTAGATATTACATTTACCAAATCAGTGCTGTCATGTTTAATATTTATCACACCTGCTCTAAACAAAAAGAAATGAGCTATACTCTGGAATCATTTAGACTAGGTTATCAAACCATGTTTCCTTTATGGTACGTGTGTTAACATCCTGAAATGACAGTAAATGATTACTTCTATTGTTGACACCTATGACATTTAAGAAATCCACTATCATCTCATTTTTATTTTGTATTCTGTGCACATTATTGTTACATTTTCAATAACTGGGTTCAAACTGCAACACAACACAACAAAATATCTCTTCCCTTTATATGATTGCATGAATATTTTTTCCATTACTTGATGGAAAATCAATGCTAATTACTGCAATTCAGACTTAGAACACTTGAACTGTACCGCAGGCTTAATTTCAGCTAATGATAAGGTTTTTCCATTTTTCTGGAAAGACATGCCACAGAACACATTGACAAGGAATGGCCAAATACAGAGAATGAAATGATATTTCATGATGTTTACCATATTATTCCTCAAAAATCATTTATATATTTCTTCTTGTACCTCATTATGTTTTGATAGTTTTACTCAATGTTAATGCAGTTATGAATTGGTTTTAATTTTGCCTGCATATATATATACATTAAAGATTACAATCACGGTAGTCGTGGGAATTATATATTAAAATCATGCATATAATTCATAGGTTCATATGTTCTTAGGTTGATACTAGGCTATCGGCCCTAGGGCCTATACAAGCCTAGCCATAATGATTCTCTGGCTATTGCTTCCCACAAATATTTAGTTTCCTGGACCCCTGTCTTGCAGGGCTACTGATGTGACCCCTGGGGTGAATTTCCTTTCTCCCATCCAGTCGTCAAGGTTCCTCTTGAAGAGGGCCATTGAGGCAATCTGCCCGACATGTTAGGAACCTATCCCTCCAGCATGTTCTATTCATTGTGATGACAAGATTAAGATCCCTGGAGCGTGTCGCTCAGAGGGATTGGGATTTCTTTAAGTGTAGCATGTCCAACAGCTCTGGGTTTGACATGGCCTTGTATGTTAGACAGAGATCGTCTCTGAGTAGGTGATATGTGACAGAGTATAGCTGGAGTTTCTTTAGACGGTCAGCATAAGACATCTGCTTTAGGCCTGTGATTCTTTTTGTGAGGTATTTCTGTGGCCTTTCTAGCTGTTGCGGATGTCTTGTGAGGTGCATACCAAACGGGGCATTATATTCTATAATGGGTCTAATGAAGAATGAGTACAGAGGGACAATGACCTCCTTTTTTCTGGATGAGAAGCCCTTAGTGATGAGGTGTGCCACCTAGAAGGATTTTCTAACTGTTGTAGCTATGTGGTTATCAAAGGTGACACCACTGTCCACCCGTGTCCCTAGGTCTCTTATCACACTTTTGGTGTTTAGTGTACTGCCACCTATGCGGTAGTTCACAGGTACATGGTTTTTCCCAAAGGGGACAACTATACATTTTTTGGCATTTAGCTTTAGCCCATGGCTCTGGCACCAGGCATCTGTGTCGGTAAGGCCCTTTTGTAGTATATCCACATCATTTGGGGATTCAATAGTGGCTCCCAGCTTGTAGTCATCTGTGAACTTTGTAAGCTAGAGTCCCTTAGTGATGGCCTGTACTTCAGAGAAGTAGATGCCAAACAAGAATGGCCCCAGGACAGAACCCTGTGGTACACCACTTGTCACTAGTCTGGAACTGGATTTCGAGTCGGCTACTTTTACAGTGTGTGTTCTGTCAATAAGCCAGTTTGCAACCCATCGAGTGATGTAGGGATTAATGCCCAGCTCAGTAAGTCTATCTATGATTCCAGAGTGGGAGATAGTGTCAAAAGCCTTGGCAAGGTCCAAGTAGGCTGTGTGAACCACCTTACCCTCGTACATGGCTCTGGAGACTGATTCAAAGATTCAGGAGGAAAGATCGGCTCTTCATGAACCCAAACTGGGTGGTGTCCAGTGTTTGAAGACTGCCAATGTCTTTATTTATAAGTTCCATGATAATACATTCCATGGCCTTGTAGATCAGACTCATCAGACTGATAGGACGGTAGTTCCTGGGATCCAAAGTGGATTCCTCCTTGTGGAGTGGGATGATGTAGCTGTGTGCCACTCTGTGGGTACAAAGCCTGAGGTAAGGCTATGATTAAACATGACACATAGGTGAGGTGCCAGTTCATTTTGTAGTTCATGCAATACACATCCTGGGATGTCGTCTGGTACAATGGATTCTGTATTCTTGGCTTTGGAGAGTGCATTTTTTACCTGAGTGGCCATGATTACCAGAATTTAGCATTCTTTCGGTATTGAGATGGGCCCTTTAGGGGGTGAGAGGGAGATGAAGTTGGCACTGAATTTATCTGCAAGGATATTGGCAATATCCTTGGGATCAGTATATCTAGTGCCATTCTGCTGTAGCTCAGTGAAGATCTGAGTATTGCCATTTAGATTCTTGACATAGCTATAGAATGACTTGTGATCGTCTTTGGAATTTTTGGCAATTTTGTTTTCATAACTAGCTTTGGAAGATTTTATGAGGGATCTCAGCTTTCTAATGAGGCTGGTGAGGGAGTTTCTTGAATCATGGGTTCTTCCTCTTTTCTGCAACAGTTTTTTCCTTCTGTTGTACAGCTTGTTTATGGCAGGGGACCACCAGATTGGCTACCTTTTTTTAGAGGACAGCATCTTGGTTCTATTTGGGATGGCTCGGTCCATGCATGAGTGAATGTGCTCGTACAGCACCTTAGTGTAGGATTCAGCAGTTGAACTTCCAGTTCCCATCTGCATGGGTGTCATGAAGTTTGTTACTTTTGACTTGAGAAGAATGAAGCTGGCTTTGGAGAAGTTTTTTACGGAGGTTTCCTTAAAGGGGGGTAGGGTTGGGATGTGGATGTCAAGGGTGATTAGCTTATGGTCTGATCTGACCAATGAGGGGGTGACCACTGGTGTGGAGATCGATCTCCCATGTTGGTAATGACCAGGTCCAGAATATTGGTACCCCTGGTGGGACTATGAATTAGTTGCTCTAGGGCATTGAAATTTATGAATTTCAAGAACCGTTGAGCAAAGGTGTTGGTACAAGAGTAGTTTTCCCAGTTAATGGCAGGGTAGTTGAAATCACCCAGTATTAGGGTGTTTGGTTGTATCTTAATATTTTCCAGTATGTTTAGAAAGGTGTAGTGAGAATCCTGGGCCATGGTGGGGGATCTGTAGCAAGCTACAATTTGTATTGCAGTCTTACCTAGTGTTAGTTGCACCTGGAGAATTTCAGATGCATTGTGTTGGGCAACCAGACTGGAGGTAGTATCCTTGGTGAATATGGACACTCCTCCACCTTTAGTATTTCAGTCCTGGTTTGGTGGCCAAAAAATGTGGTATGAGTTGTAGCCTGGTATTACAGGGGTGCTCTCTGGAGTTTTGAACCAGGTCTCAGTTATTGCACAGATATCGATGTTCTACATTTTTAGGAGAGCCTCAAGAGAGTGCATCTTGAGGTTTAGACTTCTAGCATTGAGAAGCATTACCTTCAGATTTTGCATGCTTGTACCTATTTTGATGGTAGCTTTGTCCTTTGAACCTTGCCTAAAAAAGGCACTATAGGAGTGGCAAGCGCTTTAGTCAGTAACCTGAATCCCAGGGAAGACAGGTGCAAACCATCTCTTGCAAAGCATTGTGGTTTGTCGATCATGTTGTCCCAGGCAGACAGATACTGGATCCCCTTTGAATGACACCAGAAGCTTAGCCAATTATTGAAGTCAATAATTTTGCCCTTATACTGTCGTATCATTGTGGGTGATGGCAGGATGCTGCTCAGGGCTAGGGTCATACCTCCCTGGGCTACATGATCCGAGAGCTCTTCCATGTCTCTTTTCATGTAGTTCAGGGAGGTAAGTCTCAAGTCATTCACTCCAACATGGACAATGACAGACTCATATTTGTACCTGTTGCGGAGTGACTTGAGTGCATGCATTATGTGGCAGATCCTGTCCCTCGACAGGCAACTAACTGTAATTTTCTCCTTGTTCAGCCTGGTGAGTGGGACATCAGTGTGCCTGACTATAGAGTCACTTATGACTAAAGTGTTGGGTACGTTGTCTTGCATTTCAGTTCAATGAACTGGAATTTCTTGTTTAGGTAATCAGTATCTTTGATTAAAGGTACACTATGCAGTATAGAATATAGACAGCTAAGAGGTAATCTTTGGCATATAATGTTTTGTCATAAATTTATATTACATTACGCAGTCTAAGGTTTCATCCAAAAAATCAAGTAACATTTTTAAAATGCATTTCCAAAACACAAAAGAAGAAAATTTGTATAAGCGACCTATTCTCATGAGTCCTGAATAAGATGTCTAATGACACCATATCTGCTAACTCATCCACTTTAAAAAAGTCTATACAATTATGTAGACAAAAAAAAAAAAAACATTTTCTGAAAATGTTATGATGAGATGTGAATGTACTAGGTATGAATGTGTAACTTCACATACAGATTGAGCTTCCTTATTTTCAAACTGATCTAACTATTCAATTAGTTTGCAGTTCAACTGTGTTTGTGACTAGATATGTTTACTGCTTCCTTTTACCACCCATTTATGCATATATGGAGAAAAAATGTATTATAAAACATATTGTTTCTAGCTGATTTATTAGTTTAACTGTGTAGAATTTTAAAATCATGTCTTCAATGGTGCTTGTTCACAGCAAATACTATTAAAAGACGTTTAGGCTTAAAGCTAATGAATTTAAGTTGTAAGCATTAGAAACACTACAGTAGCTCAGGTATTCTATCAATGAACCAAACAACTGCTTGCTTTGTGCTTCTCTAAGTAGAAATTCAAATATAACTGTTTCTGACACTCAGGCTAACTCCTGATGATGAAACGCTGAAGAAGTGCTTTGAAGGGTATCCACCTAGGGGAAATTGTTTGCTGAGTTACCTGCTTTGAAGCAAGACATTAGCATATGAGTTCAAGAAATCAAACAATATGTTGAACTATAGCATCATAGACAGAACACCTTAACAACAATAGATCACATTCTATGCAAACAGGTTACGAGGGCTATGAATAAGGACAACACTTCAATAGCTACAGCTATAACAAACTAAAATCTTAAAAGAAAGTACATCTCAAGCTTCCAAACAGGTTTGTATTCCTAACTTCATTTCAGTAGATTTGCAGTAAGCTAAAAGCCAGCAACATAGCAAGGTCAGACTGCTGAATTACAAAGGGATACCTCAGCTGAATAACTGTATGCTAGTGCTTTTGTGCACAACCAAATAAGCCACAAAACAAATTGCCTTCAAAAAATTCTCATGATCTGAAATCTTCTGACAAATTGAAGATTAATATAAATCAAACTACTTTTTAATTACATTTTACCAATGTACAGTATTTATTGTAGCTGTAGTTGCGCATTCTGCTTAGTGCAGTGTGAATTAAATACTTGCTATAGTTTGCTTACAAGAGACAATGATTGTTTTCTAGTTAGAATGGTTTAAGGTAAATTCATTCCAGAATAAAGGCAGTGATCCTTACTGACCAGGTATCATTGAAGAACTGTGTACCTTTACTGACCAGGTGTCATTGAAGAACTGTGTATCCTTACTGACCAGGTATCATTGAAGAACGGTGTATCCTTACTGACCAGGTGTCATTGAAGAGTGGTGTATCCTTACTGACCAGGTGTCACTGAAGAACGGTGTATCCTTACTGACCAGGTGTCATTGAAGAATGGTATATCCTTATTGACCAGGTGTCATCGAAAAATTGTGTATCCTTACTGACCAGGTGTCATTGAAGAACTGTGTATCCTTACTGACCAGGTGTCATTGAAGAACGGTGTATCCTTACTGACCAGGTGTCATTGAAGAATGGTGTATCCTTACTGACCAGGTGTCATTGAAGAATGGTGTATCCTTACTGACCAGGTGTCACTGAAGTACTGTGTATCCTTACTGACCAGATGTCATTGAAGAACTGTGTATCCTTACTGACACGGGGTCATTGAAGAATGGTGTATGTTTACTGACCAGGTGTCATTGAAGAATGGTGTATCCTTACTGACCAGGTGTCATTGAAGAATGGTGTATCCTTACTGACCAGGTGTCATTGAAGAACGGTGTATCCTTACTGACCAGGTGTCATTAAAGAACTGTGTATCCTTACTGACCAGATGTCATTGAAGAACTGTGTATCCTTACTGACAGGGGGTCATTGAAGAATGGTGTATGCTTACTGACCAGGTGTCATTGAAGAATGGTGTATCCTTACTGACCAGGTGTCATTGAAGAACGGTGTATCCTTACTGACCAGGTGTCATTAAAGAACGGTGTATCCTTACTGACCAGATGTCATTGAAGAACAGTGTATCCTTACTGACCAGGTGTCATTGAAGAACTGTGTATCCTTACTGACCAGGTGTCATTGAAGAATGGTGTATCCTTACTGACCAGGTGTCATTGAAGAATGGTGTATCCTTACTGAGCAGGTGTCACTGAAAAACGGTGTTTCCTTACTGATCAGGTGTCATTGAAGAATGGTGTATCCTTGCTGACCAGGTATCATTGAAGAATGGTGTATCCTTACTGACCAGGTGTCATTGAAGAGCTGTGTATCCTTACTGACCAGGTGTCATTGAAGAATGGTGTATCCTTACTGACCAGGTGTCATTGAAGAACGGTGTATCCTTACTGACCAGGTGCCATTGAAGAACTGTGTATCCTTACTGACCAGGTGTCAATAAAGAACTGTGCATCCTTACTGACCAGGTGTCATTGAAGTACTGTGTATCCTTACTGACCAGGGGTCATTGAAGAATGGTGTACCCTTACTGACCAGGTGTCATTGAAGAATGGTGTATCCTTACTGACCAGGTGTCATTGAAGAATGGTGTATCATTGCTCACTGTGCTTCATATTGTATTACATCTGCCTGGAATACTAAGAGGCCCTCACCTTGGAATAAAGTGGTGGCTTCAGCTAACCCAGAACTCCACAGCATGGTTGACATACTGCAGTTTCAGGGATACAATGAGTAGCACATTTGCCTTGCTGCAGAGCACTGTTTGTTCAATTCCCATGCCAGGTAAATGGATTGCTGGCACTGCAGTACAACAAAGGGGGGAGTTGTACTTCTGAGTGTCCTGTTCTTCAAATGAGATGTTAAACCAAAGCCTCATCTGCCTGAGATTGTGGTAGCTCAGGTGGATGGAAAAGATCACATGACACCTATCAAAAAGTGTAGGAGTCCTTTATTTTACACAGCATTGAAATCATTACTTACATATTTAAAAATAAGTACATTTTTACAGGCACATATATAAACATTTCTATTTTTTTGCAATTTATCGTTTTTCTTATAACATTCTCATGGTTATTCTTCAATAATTGACTCCCACTCCTTCAACCACAACCATAATCTAATTTTTCACATCTCTGCCATAATCTATTTGCCATTAAACATAATTTCATTCAGTCTTTCATTCCAGATACATATTCTTTCTTCTTGCTGTTATAATGCCCATACATAATCATATTAAAATCTATATTGTTTATTCCATTAAATTTCTCAAATGTTTTTTCTTCACTCTTTTTCCAAGAGTTTCACCATTCTTTTACATTTCAAAGAACATTCTCTGTTCTGTATTCCACCCTACAAAATTAACACTTTCTTTAATATTGTTTTTGTATGGAATGTTCCCCTGTGCTAGTAACTTATTTATTATAAATCTCAAGAGGAAATCCTGACACTCTACTATCTTGGTACACTCATTTTCCCTTACTTTAATTACTTTAATTTCTTCTTCTGGTAAATTTACCTATGGACTTATATAATAATATTGCTCAATCACATTATTATATAGCATTGTTTTATATTTATCTATATCATTATTTTTTATTTTCAATGTTAGTATTTTTTTCTTGATAATTTTAAATTTATTTATTTAAATATCCCTTCTCTTTTTTTCTTATTCTCATTACCCCACACAACTTTTTGCAGTTATATTTAAACATAAACATTTTTGCACTTATATTTAAACACACTTACTATTAATTTGTCATTCTCTGCATTTACTCACTTTTATACTTTGCAAAGGTTTAAAGAAACAGAATAAACAGCTATATTATCCAGTCACCCTTCAGCTTATTTATACACAGCACACTTCTTTTCACTAGGTTTAATCGGGAACTCCATATGAACAAAAACATCAGTTGCATAGTTTCCATTCAATATTTTTCTGAGATCATGTAAAACATTTGACATACATGCTGTATTTTCCATTAATACAGAATTCACCAGATAAACGTTTTCCTGAATGCTAATCTATACAGTTTCCACAAAAGACATATTAATTTCATTTCTTTTAACAAAACCTCTCATTGCATCATAACTGCATCATTTTTCCCAACTTTTATCCCTAGCAAAAACACTTCATTCATAGAAAAATACACAGACCCAATTTTCACAACATCACCTAAGCCCTTAACTTTTATCTTTATGCATGGTCATTCCCATTTTCTTTAAACATCTATTCAGACAAATCAACACTTCCCTCAGCAATACTTTGTTCTTAGCAGCTACAACTATATCATCCACATATATGAAAACTACTGGAATTACCACATCCTTTTGCATCACATTTGTAGCATATTTCATTTGCTAAATGACTTTGCTCACTATCACATTCACTACCAATGTAAATGACATTCCACTCATGGCACATCCTTCTCTTATACCATGTGTTACACATATTTCTCTACTCAGCCACCAACGATCTCACTGTATTATTCTGGTACGCTGACATATACAAGCTCCTAAATCTATTACCTGTTCTATACTTTTCCATAACATTCCACAAAGCATCATGCCATACTGTATCAAATGTCTTGCTAATATAACCTACCATAAGTTTCATATTCTCCTTTTTACTTATAATATCATCCACAATTTCTCTCAGAACCAATAAAACTTCTTGACAACCATTCCCTTTTATGCCATATATATTTTCTTTCATAATATCCCCCATCCTTCCTTCTATTCTCCTCTGTATTATTCTCATATACCATCCTGCCATTGAAAGAAATACCTTTTATACTTATTTTTTTAAACTTAATCCACCATAAAGACCATTTTTTATTCCATAAATGCAGTACTTTTCATTGTACATTTTTATCCCATAATTTATTATTTATTATTTGTATTCCTATTTTAATATACTCCCTTTCTTCCAGCATATCCATCCATATTGCTAAATGGTCTGAAAACGCCATCACAACTGCATCACCATCTGGTACCCTCAAGCCTTCTGATAATACTAAATAATCAATTTCTGATCCAAGAGCCCCACTACTATAACTCCATTGACTTTTGGTCCTCTCAGCTAACTAAATATATCTTACCACTTCTATCACGTCCTGTATGATTTTCATCTTTCCCTTTCTTTCTATATTTTCTATTATTCACAATTAAATGTCCCCTGTAATTATAATTTCATTGCTAACCAGCAAATAGTCTGATATCTGATTAAATGGATTCTCCCTTCCATTGTTAGTTAAAAATGCATATGATGCTGCAATTCTGTAAACATATTTTCTCCCTTTTACAACCACAACAGTTAACCTTACCATCCTTACCAATGTTTCTGGCATTTTCATTGTTTTTTTACACAACACAGCTATTCCAGAGCAACATCCATTTCTTAAGTTCCATGTTATATTTCCAGCTTACAATTTTTCTATTTGCAGCCTTTCTTCAGTTTTCAGGAATCTTACATCCTTTAACAAAATAATGTAAAACCAACAAAAAGGCAAACCGAGGTAAAAAAAAAAACTCTGTTTATTATAATGTGAGCGCTTTTGTACAAATTAATAAATTGTACTTCCTCAGACAAAGAACCCAGCATCCAAATGGTATTTAAACTCATAGAATCAATTAAACATTTCATTGAATCATTAAAAAACCCACCATATTCTTAAAGCAACATAAACTTGAAAGTAAAATTGTTAAAAATATATTTGATTCACTTTACTTGATGCGTGATGCTAAAAAAGCACTAGAATTATCCTGCCAAAAGTATACATGACGGAATATAAAGTACAATAAGAAATTCAAAAGAACTTATCCAATAACAAATAAAAATAAAAATAATAAATAATTGCTTCCCCTTATCACCCAACCAAAGATGTTCCCCGGGATTCATGAAGCTTGCACCAGGCGCAGGCATAGCGTAGGTGGTATAATGCCAAATATGGCCGTCGAGTGATTCAGGTACGATCCAATTCCACGTGCACTACCGGCATACGCCAGAACTGCGCAGCCCTCGGCTTAGGTATGCTAATCACTCCATGCACAGTGTCGCACCATGCAAATAAAGGCATATAGTGATTCATGAAGTGGTGCAGGCGTAGCGTAAGCCCACGGAAATGTAAACCAAAAAACACGGTTTACATTTTCCCAAACAGAACATCGGAGCTATGGAAGCGGGCCAGACCCATGTATCACAAAGTTAACATATGCCAATGGCGAAATACACAGCCAATGGCATAAGAAAAGATGCACAACACGTAAAAAACAACATTTAATGTCATGTCCACAGTAACGCACAGCACAACCACAGGGCATGTGTGCGGAAACTGTAACATAAAGAAATAATATAAAAATGTCATAAAATCGCAACGTAATAGAAATCAGGTTTACAGCATAATACACAATGGTAGGCATGGAACACCACAACCAAGGTGCAAGGGTTGCTAAGGGCCTGCGATAGTGTCTGGTGCGGTAACTATGAATTAGTAGTCAATGCCATGCAAATGAGGCAGATAATACTGAATCGCAAATGTCCCACCGGATGAAGGTTGTACCATACGGTGCAGCAGTATAACACTGAGGAGTGGCTCAGAGGAGATACATGACATCAGCAGAGGGGTGTGCCACCGTAGCAGTAAGCACAATGGAGCAATGCAAATCTGGCCTGTCCGTTGCTAAGCAAAGCTGCAGGACAGGGGTGGGGAGGAAGGTATAGAATCGTTTAGCTGAGAGCACACATGGTGCCCAAAAGCGCATGTGTACGGGGATGAAAACGTGCCCAAAACCCAGTAATCAGACGCACGAGCCGCGAACAATAGCACAAACAGGAAGGTCAGTGGAAGAAAAGAAGGAAATGCTGAAGTAGGGTAATTGGAGTACTAATGAGCAATCAACACCAATCAACTCACGATGGCCAATCGACGGCAGCTGACAAGTCTGCTTGCAGAAACCTGCAAAACAGGATAGGGGAGGCATTGGAATGCAAAGAAAGGAGGGGAGGTATTGGATTGCAAAGATAGGAGACCTGACACAGCAGAGCAAAGCAAACCGACAGCAGACCGGCAGTAGCACACATAATGCAAGATACGCCAGGTCCAGGAAAGTACAAATGAAAGTAGGCTGCTGGATGCATGCCAGAAAATGGTAGGTGCCACGTGCAGAAATGTAAAGGGAAGGTCAAGAGGTAATCCACGGCAGCCAAATGTAATTCAACACCAAAGGCACCACAATAGTAGTTCTGGCAGTAAAACACATAAGATACCCTGTGGCTACGATCGTACATACACACCCTATGACATCATCGGTATTCACAGCACAATAGTATAAAGTGTGAAAGCACCCTACACACACCTGTGTATTCCCAAACACTGCACCATAGGTGTAAACACACGGGGAACTTTTAAAATGTATATGTTGGGAGCTGCCATAGCTGTGATTCATCAGCATGTGTTAGAGACTGACGGTGTTGTGGAGGATGATGCCGACAACCACCGCAGGCCTCGGAGGACAAGGAGAGTGTTCAGACCAAGGGTAACCTACCAGGGGCTACATGACCTGGAGATAGTAGAGCGTTACAGGGTGGACAGGGACATCTTACAGCAAATAGTGGAGCTGTGCCAGCCACGCCTGAGAAACACAAACAACAGAGGGGAACCCATCCCAGTGGACATGAAGGTATGTGTAAGCCTGCGAATACTGGCCACAGGTACCTTTCAAAGGCCCACTGGAGATATAATGGGGATCTCACAGGCATCAGCATCCAGGGTACTACACCAGTTCCTGGATGCCATGTTACCACATGCCAATGAGCAGATATACTTCCCCGAACTCAGGAGGAGTTGGCCAGCAATATGCGCCACTTCCACCATGTGGCACACTACCCGGAGGTACTGGGTGCGATAGACTGCACGCACATACAAATCAAGTCACCACCCGGTGAGCATGGTAGGCGCTACATAAACCGTAAGGGATTCCACTCCATCAACTGCCAGGTCGTGTGCAATGCCCAGGGCATTATCATGGATGTGTGTGCTGGCAGCCCTGGAAGCTACCATGGCTCCCATATCTGGCATGCCTCACAGCTGTATCAGGTATTTGTCAGGGGGGACATCCCACATGGCCATCTTGTGGGGGATGCTGGCTATGCACTGGAGCTGTGGATGATGACTCCCATCAGAAACGCACACACACCCATGCAAGAACGCCATAATGAGGCACACACACAAACCAGAATCATCATAGAGCGTGTATTTGGGATGCTGAAATCATGGTTCCGGTGCTTGGATACATCTGGTGGAGCCTTGCAGTACTCTCCAGGCACGTGTGCCCACATCGTCATAGTGTGTGCCATGCTACATAATATGATCCTGCGGAAGCAGCTGCAGCAGGGACAAAATGGTGAAGGCCCTCATAGCCCACCACAATTGCCAAGGTCATTACAGGCACAGAGGGATTCAGACCATGAACACACTGTGCCAGCCCCAGTAGGCAGATGGAGGCGTGCCCAATATGCCTACACCTTGGCAAAGAGGGAACGTATAGCACATACTCTGACAGTGTAGGCCCCTACGGACTGACACCTCTCCACCTGCACACACACAGTAAAATGGATGGCACACAAACATGACAACCTGTAAATTGTAATGTATAGGTGGCCCAATGTGTGACTCCTACATAGGCAGCCCTCAAACATTGTACACACAACAGCTAGTGGAACACGGAATGTCAACACCTGAACAGTACATGAGCCTTACAGCATATGGTGGTGCTGTGTGCCTGTCATGTTCCCCGCCAGATATATATATATATATATATAGATATATATATATATATATATATATATATATATATATATATATATATATATATATATATATATATATATATATATATATATATATATATATATTTATACACATATGCATATATATAATACAGATAGAAAGGGCAATAGAGTGATATATGTTGATATAGATGGATTCAGCGATATCTGCAAATATATATAGATAGGTCAATGACATTCATAACACCTTGGAGGTACAAATAAATAGGATACCGCCAACTATGGAATGTGTAACATACCAACATGCGTAACCACGAGGCTGAAAGACTGATAGAACACAGTACCGGAACAGTACAGCCGCGAGTAATAGTATGATGATATGAAGGGACATTTAGTCACTGCTGCCGGTGTTGCGGTCCACGTAGGTACTGTGTTCAACTGTGTTTGTGAGTGCCGTAGTCTGTGTATGTGTGCATTGAGGGTGCCGTGTGACTGCAATGTGTGTGTGTGTCCACAACATGTGTCTGTTAGTGCCAAGTCATAGGTAGATCAGTACGGTAGGTGTGGGTATAGCTAGCCGTAGGCATACGGTTACCACCTGCCCCACAGTAGGAGGGACAGCCCCACCCTGGGCAGGTGTGTCCTGACATAAAACAGTACAAATGGCAAATGTCCGAGATTTTAGGACATTAATATGTCCCATATATAATGTAATAGTCGTATTTAATAGTTATGCCTGTGTGTAAGAAACGTAAATGTTACATGCAATATGATAAGTAGCCAAAGTCCCACAACAATAGATATGTATTGAGGATAAAAGTATGTGCTAACCTGTGTACGGACAGTGGCTACGTGTTGGCCTGTAAACACCGCTGTGTGTCCCGCAAGTGTCCAACAATGACCATATGAAAAGGTGGCAACCCATGGCAAACAGGTTCTTTTACCAACACAACCACAATGACTGCAAATATCTGGGACAGAAATACAAGGGATAGCTGTCACTTACACATATCCCTTGATATATCGCTGCAATTCCGGAGGTATATAAGTAGCAAGCTCACCTGCAGACGATATAGAAACCAATTAACAACGGCCCGATGTACAATCTCGTAACATAAGTCTACTAACTGTTAGCTCTCTAATTAGGGACGGAGCCCACACACATATATATGGAATATGTAGAAATGCAAGCCCCACAAACCTGTATATGCTACGTACACCCACCAACATCCCCCACACTAGAAACTAAAGCAATACAGACTGTAATAGCAGCACAAACATCCAGTCAGTCAATTACATCTGCAGAAACCTCAACATACCGTGTGAGAGACACAATTAAAGGCGTCATGCAAAATTGCAGGCGTTGTATAATGGAACAAACAGCCATGTTACAGGTTTTGTTTGCAATGCATAAAGTGGGAAAAGGTATTTATGTAGTGATGTCTTGCTGAGCATACTAACGCTTGTAGAAACTGTGCATCCAGCAGTGGGCCACAAGGTACACATCACAGACACCACAAGGGATGCTACATGAGGGCATTAAACAGAACAATTTCATACAACCCGCCGTCAGTGGTAGGGTATGTCCAACAAGTTCGTGCCATAGCAGGGGATAGTATATGTTGATATACTGTCACAGCACGCATGTGTATGGGCATATAACGTCAATGACATATCTAAGGTGGTCCTGCTGTGCAAGTATGCTTTGCATTATGGGATACTATGTGAAATATGTGTAATGTATAGTATTGTAGGTAGATATGACAGATATTCTACACAGCATAACAGGCATATCATGCATACCAAAGGTATCATCTATTGGCATGTACAATAACAGGATACATATGGCTTGTAGGCATGGGACATTGTAATAGCATGATAGCTAATCTAAATGGAAGGGCTACCAAGTAACCATGCACAAAGGACATTTAATAGCTTCACAGGTGCATAGTGGGGTACTATGCAGTCTGGCAAGTCCATGTGTAAGCACAACTACAGTGTTCACACCAGTGGCACCTCTCTAGGGTAGTGTCCTGTGAACAGCAGAGCCATGTGTCATCTGCACCTCTGCAAACCAAGGGAGGTATCACATGAACAGTGCTACTGAGTGTCCCTGCGTGATGTACATAGGACTCATGTTCCAAAGCATGGTGAGTGTCCGGTTTGGGAATGTAACCCTCAAGCACATCCCACTCATGGTGGCGTGTGTGCATACATCCATGTTGCTCACAGTGGCTTTTGCTTATGTCGCGTATGAGGAGTATATCCATTAATAATGTTGTGGACATGGGCCCTGTCTGATCAGCAGACATCACCCCTGAGTATGAAGTATGCAAATGTGTACAGATGTGGTGTCCGTAGTGCAGCCGCATACTTAAACTGTCGGAGCTCAGTAAACGTCATGGCGTGTTAATGTTGTGGTATGTAAAGCTGTAGCTGTTGTGTAAGGTACACCCTAAATGGGGTGGTGTACCCTTGAATGAGTGTAGAAGTCTTGAGTTCAGAGGTACAATGGGTGCCTATGTACCAGCTACACACCCAGTACAGATAAGTGTGGCCACGTAGAAGGATATCCATGCCACAGTGGCAATACGGTAACCACAGGAGTGGGTGCGACATATGTGTGTACTGCAAACATGTACAATGTGATATGTATGTAGGGGACTACCACCCATGTGATAGTCAGTGGGTGAATGGTGTAATGCAAAGGTGATGTTCATGCACCTTGTGTCATGCAGGTTTACGCCATGATAGTCATATCAGGTATCTGTCACAGTGACACCCGTATGGATGGAGTCAGTAGCAGCTGGTGGAGCAATCATGGTGCTTTGTATGCAGGGGTTTGTAAAGCTAGGCAGGGAAAGTCCCCTGTGCTAGCCTGTACCACAGGGAAGCATATACTGAACATGAGGGGCCTTATGACTGAGGACTGTGGTATGCCAAATCTAACTGACATGCAGTAGGTACTATGGTATGCTGGCCTCACTGTGTGTGTCCTGTCCATGAGCCACATTGCATAACATCCTGAGACATAGGGTACGATGTGCAGGTGGATGTGTATGTTGTCAATACCAGAATGGAGAATGGTGCTGAAAGGCAATGAGAGGACAATGTTGGATGTGTCGACTCCCGTACCATCAGCAACTGCCCTGGTAACTGCATGAAAGGAGTCCACCAGGTGTAGGGGCCATGCTCTGGCCCTAACAAGCCCAACCCGGGTGGCATCTAAGGACAGGAGCCCAACAATGTCTCTGTGAATGACGTCCTTGATGATGTGCCCCATAGCCATGCAGAACAGTCCAGTCAGGTGTGTAGGACTATAGCCCCACTCGTGCATTGTGGTGCCACCTGTGTGTAGTGTGATAAATGCTGCTGTGTGCCATTCAGGGACTATAATGTCTGAAACAAGACTATTACTGAATATGGTGGCCTAGTGGGGAGACATGTCATTCAGAGGTCTGTGGACATCAAAGCCTGGGACGTTGGAAGGTGACATGGGGCCAGTGTCCCAGGACATATAGAGTGCAGGTTAGTACTGTGTAGGTGTGACCACAGGGACACCACAATGTTCCTGTATGGATTGTGGCCCTGCAGTGAGTGAGAGGGTGTAATGTTAGCATTGAATCCATCCTCCAGCATGTTGCCAACATCACCTGGGTCTGTAATGTTCCTGAGTGACTGTTGTATGTGACAGCAGATGTGGGTGTTGACTTCGACTACTGACATACCACCATAATGCCTGGTGGTACACCCCGGAATGTGTCGCAGTAATGTTTACGTAGCTAGTCTTGGGGTATGTGATGAGGGATCCTGTGGCCCTACCAAGGCTGACCAGTGAGCTACTCCACCCATGGGAATGTACACCACTGTGCAACAGTCTACACCTGTTGTTGTACATCATATGTCCATGGAACATGACCACCAGAGTGGTGTCTGTTATCAGGTGTGTACCATCATGGCTCTGTGTGGAATAGCATGATCCATGCAGTTGTGTACATGCTAATGAAGTGCACTGGGGTATGTTACAGCATTTGTATGTGCATCGTCCATCTGCACGGGTGTCATGACGGTAACAACCGCTGTCAGAAGACGTCTGTAGTAGGTGTTGTAGTACTCATGTACTGTGTATGCTGTGATGGGCATGGTGCCAGGATGTGGCTAACAAGGTTGATTAGCATATGTTCGGAATCCACCAATGAGGGGATAACCCCAGGTGTGTAACACCAGTCACATGGTGGTAGTGTTCATGTCAAGGTTAATTTTGGTCTTGGAGGCGGTGTGTATGGGTTGATCCAGCAGAGTGGAGGTTATGACTCATGGATGTGTCGGTACATGAGTGGCTATCCCAGTTAAGTGTGGGGTAGTGTCAGTCACACATCAGTAGTAGCTGTCTGAGGCCCACTGTCCAATATACCAACAAATGAGGTATGTTAACCGTGGGGTATGATGTTGACTCTGTAGCTTGTTACAATGTATATAGCAGTCCCGGACACAGTTATTTGCACGTGAAGCACCTCTGATGCATTGTGCTAAGTAACTAGCCAGGATGTGTGCACAACATAGTGGGATATGGGAACCCCTCAGCTGTGGGTGTGCCGGTCCAGGTATGTGCCTGAAAGGTATGGTCTGTCTATAACCTGTCATTGCAGGTGTGCTCTGCAGAGCCTAGAGGCAGGTCCCAGTCACTGCAGAGATATTGGAGTGGTGCATTATAAGGTGTGCCTTGCCTGCGTGCATCACAGAGGAAGATGCAAGCATTGTGTCACATGACCCCATGTCGTGCTTGCCAGTTCCCGTTCTGCCGGTGACTGTTATTGGAAACTGTGCAAGACAGGTAGTATAGAAGCAGCAAGAGCCTTACATGTGAGCTGTACTCCCAGGGCTGACAGGTGCAAGTCATCTGTGCCACAGCATTGTGTTTGACCAGGTCAGTCAAAGCGGACAGATACCAGATGCCTGTGGAATGACAATAGGAGCATAGGCAACTGTTGAAGTGACACATTCGGTCGTTGTACAGTGGTATCGTGTCCGGACGAATGCATAATGCTCCCCAGGGCTTGGCCCACACCCTCAGGGCTATAAGACTGGTGAGCTATTGCATGTTCCTGCACACGTAGTCTGTGAAGTGGCATCTCAGGGCAGTCACACTAACATGGAGAATGAGAGTCACATCGTACCTGGTGAGGTGTGGCATGGGTGCATAGGTTATGTTGCAGAACCAGTTACCCGACAGCAAGATGTAAGCGACTATCGCCTTGTGTAGCCTGCTGTGTGGAACTGCAGTGTGACTCCCTACAGAGTCACCTATGACTGGTGTGTTGTGAATGTTATAACTCCCTACTGGCTGTATGTGATGGGCACACATGAGTCTGTGGGCTATAAGTTGGTGATGTTGTTTTCCATGATGGGGGCTACCTCTGGTGCCTACACAGAGTATGGAGACGTACTGCACAAGTTGTCCTCATAGGTGTGGCCTGTGGTGGAGATCATGTGAGACTATGTGATGGGTAGGGTGTGTTGCAAATGTTACACATCCCCACATGACTGTCAGGTGCAGTCAGGGTTGGTGACAGCATTACCCCCAGCCATAGCTGTCAACCTCCTGTCCCCAAAATGAGGAACATTAGCCCTCATAATGTGTGACAAATGGGCAAAACGTGGAACACTTACTACTGGCTTACTAACAGCTTCAACTAGGAAGGGCATATGATGGCTAAAATAGGCTGGATTTATGTATAAAAAAGATATTCTAATGAATTAATATGATTCCCATCTATTTAGCCATGGCTAGCAGTTAAACAATTTCCAACAATGAATGTGTGACAGACCCTTTCAATGTGGAACCTTGAGGAACATGCACTTTTGAAGACCCCAAATGAGGTACGTTCCTCGTAATGAGGTACACTTGAGAGCTATGCCCCCAGCACGGCTGCAGAAGTGCATCCCCCACAGGCTGTAGTGTCGTATTTTGGGAGGTGAGCATTGAATGTGTACATGAGACAATTGCTCTATTGCCACATGTACGACATATCCATCATATAGACAGGCAGTAGCACTGGTACGTGATAGTTGGACATGCCTGTATATACAACCATGTCCCACAGGATATGTGCGTTACATGTGTACAACAGCTGTTGTACCATAAGCAAGCTGGGAAATGTAGGACAGCCAGTGTACCTGTGGGAAATGGTGTGGAATGGGTGCTATATTAATCAGTAGCTCATGACATGCTCACAAGTTCTGAACAAGTGCCTAGCATGACCATACAATACAGATAGGGTGTTGGATAATATCAACTCACAAGTGGTGATGATAGTCATTATGGGTGGCACCGCACTATAACCCTGCTGAGTATAGTGTGCATGTCCATGAACCATTATCACTGTAGATGTTAGCAGTACAGATGTACAAGACAGCACGGATGTTTGATTACAAATACCTTTGTATGTGACAGGAGTGTTCCACCAGTGGCCTGTTGACAGACTCACAACTACAAAAGGTGCAGGAGTGACATGTGCACATCACACCAGTGCCAGCTACAGTAGAACAGGGTTAATGTGTTGTACTCCACCCTCATTGTAGCCCATACCACACAGACAAATGTTAGGCATCTGTGTATGTAAGGCTGTGAATGGCCATGACCTATGAGTATAGCTGTGTCAGTGTTGTGAACAACATACAGAATGGGCTGTGTGGGTGAGGTGTGTGACATATGTGCACAGTCTGATGGATGATACCAGCATTGTCACCGCTAGGTGAACATCCCTGTACCCATTAACTACTACCTAGGCTGTGGTCAACATTATGGACACTGTGTAAGGGATGGTGCTGTGCAGTGCACCCCCCTGACTTGGAGACGTCTCCAGGCCCCTTAGGTAGTCATACGAGGTACCCATGTCATGTCAGGGTGCCATCCATGAGCACGGAGATCACTGGACAGGCATATACAGCACTGTGGTGACCAATATTGGATCACATACCACCTTTAAGGGGTAATGGCCATGCGTGGATGGGCGATACCAGCCTTCACAATCCTCACCTCCACTATGCAGCATGCTGTCTACCTTGTAGAAAGACATTTGCTACACCATGATGATGGACATGCTACATGTCCATATCCTGATCTGTAAGACATATGTCATTGACAGCCACCATCCTAATACTAGGATCGCCACAGGCTGGACAGATCCCTGTGCCATATATGTGACATACTCCCGCCATACCATGCAACCCTGTCCATCAAAGCAGCACATGTCATCCCAGTCATACATGGTGTGATGGCCGCATGGTAGATGTACTATCAACTGACTGGATCAGTAATGTGGCACTGATGCACCTTGCGGTTGCATAATGGCTGTCTGTTACAGCTTGGAAACCATGCCCGCACATGCTATGGTTGATAACCATCCCTGCGAATGACGTCTGACTAGCCATTGTCCCATGTCTATCACATGTGCAACACAGGCGATCCGTGGCAGGATGTTGAACAGTTGTACAGTGCTGTGTAGATGTATATGGCAAAACACATGCATGTACAGGTGTCCATGCGTATGTGTGCATTGTCACTGCTCAAGTCCATTACGGCTGTGTCTGTGTTGATATGTGACATATACACAGCATCAAGGTCAACAGCATTACCGTGGACACATCCAGGCATGTGCAGATAGGTAAGAACACAAGTGCAGGCAAATAGACATGCCCACAGCAAGACAGCATTCACATGGAGTATGAACACTGTAATGAGGTGACACACATATATGGTGATGATATCCAATGCATAATGGGTGTGACATGTGTGTGACGCAAACACGTCAGTCGTGTCAGTGTCATGATGCTTTGCAAAGATAACTGTGCAGATGTAGTAGATGTCATATAAATGTATGTGCAGCAGTATCTCTGTACATCTCTGAAACTGTGACCTGTCACCATCATTATGTCTTACAGATAATGCACCGTACACGCCTTCCAGCATACAGCCACCAGGAGGATGATGTCCTCATACCACAGCTCCATGAGAACTATGACTTGTTGTTCAGCCATGTGCCACAGCATGCCCAGCAGCGGGATGACCTGTGGCAGGATCTACGCAGGAGGGTGAACGATGTGTGTGGCCATAACAGCACCTACCAGCAGGTGCGCAGACACTGCACGGACTTGATACGACATGCAAAACAGTGTGCCACTGCAATCGCTAGGGAACAAGGTGGAACAGGTGGTGGGCCACCAACCCAGCCCCCACTCACACACACCGAGGAGCTACTGGCCAGTCTGGAGACACCCAGGGAACAGCATCCACAAACACTAGCTGCCATCGTGGAGGTGGGTGTCTCCCAACCAATGAGCCTGGAGTTGCCTGGTAAGTCAGTACTGCACATATGGCTATTATATCCCATTTAGTTGCATGTGTCACTGTACATTATGTAAAGTAACAACATATGCAAGGTATGTGGACACACATGCTGCATACTACAGTAAGCTACTCTGTGTATGCACACATGTGCATACTATATGCTAATACACAGGTGAATGTGTTAACATGCACAGTGCAACCTGTGGCTGTCATACAGTCATGGATAATGTTCATACTGCTGTGTCACCCCTATACAGGTACCTCTGGCGTGCCGCACAGACATGAGTCCATTGCAGGTGAGACTGTCATCAGTATCAGGCATGTTACAGTGTAGATCTATTTGCCATGTGGCCAGTTAACACTTGCACACTTGAAGTTTGTTCCAGTCACCATATACAGGTCACATCACCCATCATTCACACAGGCCACCCATGTGCAGTATATACAAACGAAATGATACACTGACTTGAAACCACAGTACTTGTCATTGTGACATGTGTGGTCAGCTGTGCATACAACAGTGGAGGTGTTCTACAATGGAGGCATATGTAGTATGCATTGGAACAACATGTGTGGTACGCACGTAGTACCACACAGTGAGCTGTGATATGGGCAGCCCACAGGTGTCACCATTGTGTCATATGCCCCTGCATTGGGTGCACACATTGTGATGTGCCACCTGACATGTCCCAGACACGTAGTGTTCTGTCTACAATATTGTCACACTATTGCATGACCTATACCCCACATCCCAAACATACAACCTGTTGTCTGCAAAGCCCTGTGGATTGTGAAATATCTGACATCTATGGGTGTATGTCATATGGGACAACACAGACATGTGAGATAGATGGCCATCACACACATTTGGCCAACACATGTGCACACATGGCCATGGGGGATGGCCAGAGACATGTAGCCACACAGTACATGGGATGTATATACACCCTGTTGCACATTGTCCACACATGGTCCAATTTTAGCCTTAGTTGACCGATTATACAGTTGATGTGGTACACTGGACATCCTAAAAGCCTGTGCACAGCTACTGGAGGTGTCACTGAAGTCTACCATATATGATCTGTTGAACATCATGACTGTGTCATAGCATGCAGTTATGGCTATGCAATGTGTACATATTATGCATTCTACAGCAATATAGATGCCTCATGATGCCATGCAATGGCACAGTGTCTGTACTTCACACTGTATAGCAATGTAGACGGCTCACACTACCCTCCCATGCTCATGCACATTTGCAAAACATGCATTCTATCTGTAGGGCATACAGACAACACTGCAATGTGAAACCCATTATGATGCTGTACATGTGTCAGGACACCATTGTGTCAGACATGTATGCATGTTAATGCACATGTCAGCAGATTACATGTCAAGGTCACGTCAGCCATGTGTACTGTTATCCTGTTCTGGGCCACATGGTGTATCACGGGGATGCATGCATACTACCAAGATTGTGTGAACTGCATGGCTACTGATATGACACCTGCTTGCTGTAGTATGTACCCCAGGGAGGTTTGCTTACTAACACTATTAATGTCTAAGATGCATGCCCTCTGCTGTATCACAGGCATGCTGCATGCCATCTGTCAAATCACATGCATGGTGTGTCTGTGTGTGTGCATGTCTGTGTGCGTGTCTGTGTGTGTGTCTGTGTGTGTGTGTGTGTGTGTGTCTGTGTGTGTGTCTGTGTGTGTGTGTGTGTGTGTGTGTGTGTGTGTGTGTGTCTGTGTGTGTGTGTCTGTGTCTGTGTCTGTGTCTATTGTACTTTACAGTATTTCTTTGCATTCACAGGTGATGTAGGTGCGTTACCCTCCTGCGGTCCATCTGATGTTATTGTCCCCACAGATACTAGCGGTGATGAACATATGCATGAGGTACAGGCAGGGTTGTCAGGGGCTGAATCTGTGCCAATTGTTAACATCCCAGCTATGTCCCCCTCTTCCCCGCACACAGTTCTGCTGCCAACACATACCGTATCACCAGTGGCCATAGAGGAAGGACAGTCAGCATCTGTTAGCGTGGAACAGGAACGTGTGGTGGCTACAGAAGGTGTGTCTACACACCATGGTGTCAGTGTAATGACTGCAGATGTGCCACACAGGCATGTGGCCAGTGCTGCTCGTAGGAGGACCTCTGGCAGACATGCACCTGCAGGACAGAGCGCAGCAGCTGGTATCACCAGACGCATGTTCCAGACTGTAATGGTGGCACAGGCACATGCTGAATGGCAGAACAGAGAAGGGCAGAGGCTGCAGAGGGCTGCTATCCATACCCTAAGTGACAACATCCAGGCATTGGCAAATGCTCAACAGCAGATTGCTGATGTTCTGGATAGGCAATTGGGTGACATGATCGGAATCCTTGACCGTGGCATGGCAATCCGCAAGCATGAGCTGTCTGTGCTGGAACATCTGGTTGGAGTGAGGCGTAGGCCACGTGGACGTATGCCAGCAACACCACCTAGTGTAGGTCGACGTGAGCATGCCACCTCACATGCCCGCTCCCATAGTGCCGGTAGCAGTAGCAGTGCAGCTGGTGCTGCGCTGTCCACACCAGGACACAGCAGGCCGTGTGGACATGGCCCTGGATGTTCTCAGCGGGGACACGTTTCCAGCAGACATGTGTCATCGGACAGTAGCCACTCTGTACCTCCACCGGGTAGTGCCCGTGCAACCCCAGGCAGGCACAGGTCACATGGCCATGGACGGACACAGTGAGCTGTACAACCTGGTCTGTACAATCTGGGGCTGTCAATTATACCCCGTGTAGGCCTCACAAATTGCAGAACTGTGTACACACATACACGCACACAGCAAACACAACTGTAGGGCTCCACTACATCCACATGCATTCTGAACAGACATGTCCAATCAAATCACCGGCCCTTACACACACACATGATGTCATCCATTGGGCAAGCCTATGCCCCTGGCAAACATATCATCCTGTGCATATGATGAAGCCTGTGCCGCATCCCTGTCATCCACACCATCGGTGCAGGGATATGCTCAAATATTCTGATGCACAGGGTGAACAGAATAGTGAGAGGTGTATGTAATATTACCTGTGTATGCATAGTGAGGGGTGTGTATGTTGCAGTGGTTGTGTGTGAATACTGAGAGATGTGTATGTGACATAGGTTGTGTACTGTCGACATGCACCGGTCATACCATGTAGTTCAGGTGCAGCATGCATTGTGATGTGTTCACGGTATGTGTCTCGGTTACATCTGTAGCACCATGTTGCTTGTGATACCCTGGTTCCCTCCTATGGTGTACTTGCATATACCTACAGGTTGCAGTGTTTGCAGTCCCCCAAATGTAACTGTGGATTACTCACAGGCACGTCTGGCAATATCAGCATGCTACATGTACCCTCACCTGACTATTGGAAACACCAACATGACACAGATGTCCGCACATATACTGCACCTGATGCATGTGGTCAGTGCCACAGGCTACACTGTACAGTGACGTGACATACATAGCAGGACACATTACAAGTATGGTGACATGGTGCAGGGGTTGTACACAGCAGTCTGGCCAATGATGATGTGAGGTGTCACTTGGTAGCTGGGGGCCACACTGTGTAGCAGTAGGACCCTGTAACAGTACGGGAACATGGCCACATTCACGGGGTGTACACCACTATAACGCACACCCCATAGGTTCATAGGTTCATACTAGGCTATCTGCCCTAGGGCATTTATAAGCCTAGCCAGAATGTGTTTGGCTTTCGCCACCCATTTTAAATTTATTTTGCTATGCCCTTTTTCGAGGTTAGTATACTGTGCCTCTGTCTAACAGTGACACAGAAGTGATACCCGGGTAAACCTACGATCTCCCATCCACTCATCTAGATTCCTCTTGAAGAGAGTCAATGAGGGACTCTGCCTAACCTGGACTGGGATTTTATTCCAGAGTGAAAGGAGCCTCTGGGTTATGAATCTGTCCCTCCAGCATGTCCTATTTATTTCAGTGCTGAGGTTCAAGTCTCTCGAGCAATAGCTCGATGGGATTTGGATTTTCTGAGGTGCAGCATGTCCATTAATTCCGGGTTGGACATGGCTTTATACATCAGGCACAGATTGCCTCTGAACAGGCGGTATGCCACTGAGTAGAGCTGGAGTTTCTTTAACCGGGCAGCATATGGCATCTGTTTGAGCCCTTTGATCCTCTTGGTGAGGTACTTTTGGGGTCTTTCCAGTTGCTGCAAGTGTCTGGTAAGGTACATCCCAAAAGGGGCATTGTACTCAATTATGGGCCTGACGAGGGATGAGTAAAGAGGCACGATGACTTCCCCCCTGATCTAGATGTGAATCCCTTCATGATTAGGTGAGCTATATAAAATGTTTTTCTAACCACTTTGGCCACGTTGTTGTCAAATGAGAGATTGCTATCAACTTGGGTCCCCAGGTCCCTAATTACTTCTTCTGTACTTAATGGATTACCACCTATGTGGTAATTTGTGGGCACTTTGTTTTTGCCAAAGGGGATGACTATACACTTTTTGGCATTTAGCTTGAGGCCATGGCTCTGGCACCAGTTGTCTGTTTCTATGAGGCCCTTTTGGAGGATGCTTGTGTCGGCTGGAGAGTCGATTATGGCACCCAGTTTGCAGTCATCTGCGAACTTGGTCAGCCACAGTCCTTCCGTGTTGGCCTGTACCTCCGAGAAATATATACCGAACAAGAGAGGTCCCAGGACTGAGCCTTGTGGGACACCACTTGTAACTGGTTTGGAGTCTGACATGGCTCCAGCAATTCTAACCATGTGGGTTCTGTCCTTGAGCCAATTTGCAATCCATCTAGTGACATAGGGGTGTATATTTAAGCTGGTGAGCTTATCTATAATGCCCGAGTGGGGTATTGTATCAAAGGCTTTTGCGAGGTCCAGGTAGGCTGTGTGGACCACCTTCCCCTCATCAATGGCCTTGGTGACTGTTTCATAGAAATCAACCAGGTTTAAGAGGCAGGATCTGCCCTTAACAAAGCCAAACTGGGTAGGATCCAGTGTTTATAGGTCCCCAATATCTTTATTTATGAGGTCCATGATGATCCTTTCCATAGCTTTGCAGACCAAGCTAGTCAGGCTTATGGGGCGATAGTTTCCAGGATCTGTTGAGGCACCACCTTTATGGAGAGGGACCACTGTTGCTGTACGCCACTCTTTGGGCACATATCCTGTAGTAAGGCTGAGATTGAACAGTAGTTTTATGTTTGGGTTTAGCTCTTCTTGGAGTTCATGTAGGACGCAGCCCGGGACACCGTCTGGTCCCATTGATGCTGTGTTTTTTGCTTTGGAGAGGGCGGCTATTACCTGAGCATCTGATATGTCAGGGGGGCAGCACACTGCTGGGATAGATATTTGCCCTTTTGGTGGGGAGGGGGGGAGAAGTTTGCGCTGAACCTGTCAGCTAGGATGTTGGCAATGTCTGTGGGTTCGGTGTATTTTTTGTCATTTTGGACTAATTCTGAGCATATCTGGGAATTACCACCCAGGTTCCTAACATAACTAAAGAAAGCCTTGTGATTATCCTTAGTGTCCTGTGCAATTTTTCTCTCGAAGCTGGCCTTAGACAATGCATAGTGTTGAGGTGGGGAACCTTGCCTATGTGGTCATCACCCTCACAGTACTATGCACCCACACGACATGTCACAGAGAAGGAACATGCACAGGTAGCCAGTATGGCTGGGACCTATGGCATCAACAGGGTAGTGCACTGCATCACCATTACGGGTTAGTCACCACGTGGGGTTAGTGATCATTTCTCACTGTATATTAGCATACACCCTCACACCAAGCACCAGACATACATACATACACACACACACTGTGGTGACCACACATGAGTATACGGACAGCCGACGTGTGTGATGCACCACACCGGCCGACGTCATGCTTCCCACACTGACATATGTACAGATCTCTACAATGGTGTACAGGGATGTGTAACAACTGGGACATAATCCCCACAATATGTGGCAGCTCTGGTCACACATTCGGACACACATGGCAGTGCTGGGAATGATACACCTGCCATATGATGACACGTTTGATAGACATGCAGCGGTATTGATTGCATTATGTGTACCAACGCTATGTCTGGCAATTGTGCTGCTATATGCACACGGGAGGTTGTAGGTGTTACAGGTGCCATGTGACATATAGTTGGTAACACCTGACCGCTGTGTATGCGTTATGTCAGCACCATCACGTAACAGTGACATAGTGTACTGTTTGCACATGGCATGATAGGATGGTGTGTGACACAACTGTGAGCCACCCCAAGCACACATACATCTACACGGGTGGTTCACAACTTTATGTACACACATCCCTCCATACGTGC
>NC_056728.1:799830675-799880675 GCF_019279795.1 Protopterus annectens | reverse complement strand
TAGTGACAGAGCTCACGTACGAGTATGGGGGACTAGACATTGTAACGGTGACACTGCATGACACCCTGAGGGACACATTTCTTTTGAGTCTATTAACCTTCCACATTGACTTTTCACAGGGCATACGTTGTCATTCACATTTGCCGGAGTACATGCTTATGACTTGTACATGTTTTGTCATTTGTCCTGACGTCTTTCTTCTCACCTGTCCACTTAGTATCACTAGTTCTGTACATGTATTTTGGACAGGTTACCTTCATACCTCTCACCTGTACACATTATGTGTAAACGCCCTGACGTTTGACCTTTGCTCTTGTTACATTTGTCATAATAATGTGCCTTTCTGGTAAATTACTGGCAAGGCATTACGAACTGTGCGGTTAGATAATAGTGACTGACATTTCTATGTCATGATTAGTAACACTCATAACATTCATATTTCTGACTACGCCAGTATTCTATCAACATTCTGACTTTGTCTGTGGTATATCTAATATAGTCCCTATTTGTATTTCATGTACTATGCCTTAGTGCAGCTGTCTTATTCTGACAGTTTGCCAGGTATGGTTACCATCTTGGTCGTATGCATGTCCATCCATGATAATCGCCTACATGACACTGATATAGGGCCCTGCATATTCCCACAATGGTTTACGCAATATCCAGTGTATGGTTTGCCCCATTATTGGGAATATAGGCGTGTGCTATACCCACATCACTCCCACGGGGCGGACCTAATAAATCTGCGCCAAACAACACCTAGGCCCATTTCTGCATACCCATGATTCCCATACCTGACACCCCTCCACAGTACCCATTACACATGTTTAATGTGAGCGGTACTAAAGTGTGGAGACACTTATAAGCACTCCCCACTCTCTGGATATCAGTTTGTATGTGATACATTCTATCGACACATGTGTTATTACCCTTGCACCTGCTACTGTTGCATGTACAGCTATATCGTATTTGCTGAGGTCACTTCTTTTGCGTCAATGACGGTTGACACTATGTATGGATCAATTTTTGGGGTCCTGCAATGGACACCTATATTCATGTTTAAAGTGTAGAACTTGCCGGACTGTCACTTTCTGGCCAATGGTTTGGAAAGTAGCGGTTTATTCACCTTTCGTGCATGTCTGTTTGTCTACCCATAATAGCTATGCCGTGACCTATTTATGTACATATGTCATATCTATGGGACATATGTTTGTTGTGTTTACATATATACATGTACAGTCCTCATTTCATAATTTGCTTTGGTTTACGTCTGTGGATTATGTGTATACACATATATCTATATCCATACCATACCTTTCCACTGTACAGATTGTCACAGAATGTACAGCTGGCTGCCTCTTTATCTTCAGTATGTTTTTCATAACCTGTGTCTATCTGGCAATTTAGTGGCATTTCATTAAAGACTTACGTTGGGAAATACTGGCAAGCAGTTCAGGTTACGACTGCATACCCTTCAGAGAATCCATGCTACTGACACACCCGTTCTATCCACTTTCTATGTTTGTTCTGGCACATATCTGGGGATTGTCCTTATTTCTACCAGTAGTTTGCATGGCTTTGTCCAGTTTCAAACTTTACGGGGTTAACAGGTTTGAGCCATGTATATATAACGTGGGGGAAACAGCATTCATTTACTATGCTGTGAGCGGATCACACACGCACAGGCGCACTTGCATATACATGTTGTGGGTTACATCTGTTTAACAGATATGTGTGCTTGTGCGGCCTTTCATACTTCTGACCATAACTCTTACTTATCTGTAGTCCGGTTTACAGACTGGTGTGAAACACACGGTTCACCTTTACGTATTTAACTGTGTGTACAGCACGAACGCATTCATTACACTTTACAGGGATATCTGCAGTGGTCGTAGGTCAACCGGGACTGCATTCACGTTGGACGGATGCCGTAAACAGTATTCTGTTGCTGTTCTACCTCATTGATATGCATACCCATAGTACTTAGCTACATCGACATACGCCTCACCGCTTCACTTACAACACAGGCATCCATTCCCCTGCTGTGAGAAACATGGTACTACATATTACACATTCCCTATTGCCTACTGCTGTGGACCCCAGCTGCATTGTTAATCACTCCGAGGATATGCAGAACACCAGGGCATATAGTCGTATCACATACATGTTTCTGATTGTCAGGGTGTTCATGTAGTGATCTGGGTATAGGCTTGTCCGCCTGGTGAATGGAACTTCCCTGGCCGAGTTCAAATGTCAGATGAAGCATGTGGACAGGGAGCTTCTCCCTATTATGAACATTTTACCTGTATTTATAGACACATGTGTTTGCGCACCTATCAGGAGCTTATTCTGTTGGCTGTACATATTATGGGTGGGGTTGTTACGGTCCATACTCCACGGTGGGGGGGGGGAGTTTCCCATTCACATTTGACTATTACCTGTATTCATTCATACAGGGATTATTTTCTTGGACATGTTGTGACTACAGGTATGCAGTTGTACATTACACAAATGTCATGAGTTGTTACTGTACATATGTACGGACCATACCTCTCAACCTCTTTGAGCAACAAATCTGCGCAAACCCTACATGATGGGGAGAGTAAGAGGGACACATTTTAACTAGTTTCCTTACAAGCTTATAACGTTGATAGAATACTAGGTTTTGCATTATCATGACTCTTCTGCGGGATGTGGAGTGTTATACTTAATCCTCATTATTTCGTGACGTCAGTCCACACCTATTTACTGGACAGACACAGATTGTTGGAGGCACACAACAATATGAGCCAACACTCTGGTCATTCTGCGAATATCTGGACAGTTGAGTGGTATGGTACGAACCTCTGTAATACGCTGTTGTGTTCTGGCACAGCAGTAGCTCGGCATTAGGGACAGATGTCGGGACGTGCTGGCAGACAGTTGAGTTTCAGACTTCATACTCCGGACATTAATGCCATTGTGCAAACTGTCATTCTATGATATATCTATGTTTATCCATCCACATGGATATATTCCTGCTTGCACCTGTTATACATTCTAGGGATCTCACTCCTCTGAGCTCTCCATACTCCTGCTCCTCTACCCTCCAGCTTAACCAGACTTAGCTGACACTCACTTGACTCCAAGTATGTCATTGTTGTAAATTTCTGTATTACCACTACAAAACTCTGGATTTGCACTGTCTTATTATGCACATTTTATGCATGTGTATTTCCTGACTGTATGCCTTTTACTCTTGTATTTTACCTTTAACATTATGTAGCCTTTATTTCCTTCTATTGCTTGTGGAGCTTTTCTACCCGGACCTCCGCTGTTACTGGGCACTTCTTTCGCCCAGTGGACTTCCCGGGTACTCAGACTGCACATACATGAATAACTTCTAACAGCTATCTTTGCATATTGTACCTGCTGTTGTACCTTTGTCTCACTTGTATTCATGGCTCTGTCAAGATATCTAGCTCACACAGGTTGTCAGGTATGGTCGGTCACGCCAGCACACACTAGGTATCCCTCACACTTCATCAGGGTTATCCTGTTAATGTCAGGTGTCTTCCTCACCCTTCTGCCGTTTGCCACTATGCGAGTGTGCAATATATTCTCCCGCATATTTGTGTGGGGACACGTGCGTCACGGGAAGGTGTTTTATCCTGGGTACTAGGTTATGCATGACCCCTCAGGTCTGGACAGTGTCTTGGACCTCTACTTCACATTCTGACTTGTGTCCAGATATGTACAGGATTGGACATCTTGTCGTCATACCCATTCTACTATTTACACAGGTTACTTATCCCGTAAGGGATATTCCAGAAATTGGACCATTCCACACAGAAACGATATTGAAATGTATTTTGGCTTTAAGAAAATGTGCAGGGGGTTTAACATGCAGGGAATACATGGTTTGCTATCCTGACACTGCCTAGGGTGACAATACCTACTACATATGCGTAGGGGTCGGTATGTGTAGCTGTGTCTGCAACGAACCAGTGGGCCACGTACGGGTGGATTTGGTGGACGTTCTGTTATGGGGGGTGGGTTGTGTGATGTGGAGGGTATGCTGGGTAGCCCATTATGCAGCCAGGTGTGTTGCATTTGTTATGGCCAGTTCCATCAGGACCAACCTGTGAGTATGTGACGGTGACATATCTATACATTTTGATCGCACATTTACATGATACATATGTTTGTGGGATTGTGTTCTACACTATGGCCTGTCTGCTTGTCTTGCAGCTGTTCCTCCATGTGTTTGTGTTTATTTCCACTTCACCCGCTGCCCCCTCCTATACCTCTGGTTCACCTTTTCTGCATACGACACAGTATCGCCTTTGCGGGTTCTACCATTACCCATCCACCCCTCACATGCAAATTACTCACATCCGATAGCTCACTACTTTTGTTGTTGGGCCATGACACGGCCAGAGTAGCACATTGACTGCCCTACAGGTGTCGGGTACCTTTATGGTTGTGTGGACTATCCTGCCATGTTTGCTTCCCACGTGCTATACCTCACACACATGGGTACACGCCCATACTTCACTTTCATTACTTAGTTGGTATACCCGGGTACTACCCATTCGGCTGTGTCACATACTAGTTTGGCTTCTACCGATAACTCCCAGATTTTGCAGACCTGTTGTACTCATTGGGGGGATGGCACCTTTTCCTATGTCCATGCTATTCCTTCCACATATCCGACTGTTGTGGACAATGCCTCTCCACAGTCTACGGTACTGTTTCCACCTTTTCAATTGGCCACAATGTAACATTTGCGGTGGACACAACACATTTTACACGCCGACACATACCCATGGTCAGTTCGGCAGATAGAACTTACAACTCTTGCCTATATCTGAGCTTTAGTCTTGTAGCATTTCAGTGGCTTATTCTTTTTCTTATGACATTTATGTAATATACGTGTGGAGAACAACTGTTTAATGCCACTATTGCATGACGTCTGAGGGATAATTATGTCCTATAATCTCTGCACATTTGCCATGTTTACAAGCTTGTGTCGGGACACATCTGGCCGCAGCGGTACTGTCGCTCGCAAAGTGGGACAGGTGGTATTCTTAGTCAATGGTATGGGTCATACTGTTCCTTTCGGCCTACTTGTGTCCTTATTGTTGTAGCTGTTTCTATGCCCCTGATTTGTTTACATGTGTATTCTATTCCCTATCACATTTGTTATGTGGGATACAGACATACCTTTTGTATGTGACTATTACATCCCTTGTGGGATATGATTCGGACATACAGTCACTACATATATCTACATTTCTCCTTGTGTATTTTGTTATGGACACATCTGCACAGTTATGTACCCTCCCTCACATTATGGGTCAGCTGGTGACCCTCTCCATTGGGCTGGACATACCTCCTGGTGGCTCCCTAGCATATGATATGTTTCACTTCCACATGGTATAGCTATCAACACTATGTTGGACTATGGGCACACGGTTTTTCTGTCATTTGTTCAAGGGTAGGGACCTGTTATTCCCTATCGTGCATTTGTGTTTGCTTCTTCATTTTCTTTTCGCAGGGACTATCTTGCATGCTTTGTAAACGTTTCAGTCTCCACGGACACTGATAGGTGCGATTATTACTGCAGGCGGACTATAATATTCAGCAGTTTAGGTTGCTCATCGACAGCCAACATTGACATGCCTCCCTCCGCAACTTTGTTACGCCCCATGTACTCGCACACGTTTCCTATGCACATGGCTGTGGCGGCTGCACGCCTTCATTAATATGCATATGGCGCTATTACTCCATATATACGCCGCACGGCTGGCGCAAGCCTTACACCGGCCTTGCGCCGAGCTTCATGAATCCGGGGGGTTATCTAATAATATTTACATCACATTTAGCACACCATTCCAGTATCCCTATCCTTCTTACAGTGTCAATAAAGCTGTTCACATTTACTGAAAGTGTTCTAAAATTCATATTTTTTTCCTTCTTTTTAAATTTAGGAGAAATATTTTTAAATTTTTCTTTTCTTATTTTTACTCTTTCTACAGTGAATATTTTAAACTGGGTTTATATACAAATAATCATTAATATTCAGAATCAGATTTTATACTGGCTAGAGCTTCAAAAAATATTAGTATCAATCCCTCCTCCAGCCCTCTCTTCCTCCATGCACTCCCTCTCCTCATCCCCCCTCCATATTTTTTTTCTTTTTCACCTAGATCACCTCTCAGCAGCATATTGTTCTCTTTCCTCATGTATGTTTTCTTCCCTTTCCCTTCTTTTGCATTATTTTCTGTTTGCTCCTGACAATCCATCCAAAAGTGTCCTTTTCTACATAATCTACATTCAGGCAAACACCTTCCTGCTGCATGTGCTTTCTCCTCACACTGGTTATATTGTACCTTGCTGCACTCATTAACTGAAAATGTACCTACAAAAGAAATATGATTTTGGCTAGTCAGCTGTAAAATAACACTTGGCAAATGTTTCTTCACGCTGTTTTCACATTTAAAAACAGCTTCCAACCTTCACCCTCCATTCCATAAGTTTCTCACTTCTCTTTCACAATACTAACAACAATTTCACACAGACCCTGAAAGCAATTTTTAACATCATATTCTTTCAGTTCGTCCATTTTAAACTGCTAAATAACTTTTTTTTTGCATTTACATCATTACCAGAAAACAATGAAGTGTTCCTCAGATAAATGTCCAGCTTTTTTGTACTACTGTTCCAGAAATGTCATCATCAGTCCATCTGTTTCAAATGTTAAGTAACTAAAAGTCTCTGCCCCAATATGAATAAAAAGGCTAATATTCTTGAGCTTTAAAACTCCAAAACAGATACCATAACATGGTGATGGAAACTGACAATGTCGAATCACTGTCAAGCGCCTGTGTCTGAAATGTGAAGACCTGACAGTGATAGCAGGCCATGTTAGTGCTTAACTCAGATCATGAATATTTCTGAATATTAGACCAAGATCTGATAGTATCTCTCCTTTATCTTAATAAATACTCATTTAAAGAACTTCCACTTTGAGTGTAATCATTAAAACATTTATTCTAAATGTAATTCACACAAGTCTCTTCTAACATTAATTAAATTATTAAGGAAAAACTGTAGTATCTCCTCAGTGAAACACAGATACAAACTAGTAAAAAGAATAAAAACTTAACATTTTCTAAAAACGTTGAAATGTTTGTCTGTGAGCTCCCTTTCCAGACATAACAGGGTATCAAGGTGATATTACAGTGTACTTATGGGCTTTAGGTAACAGACAGGAGACATGTCAACATCTGTCATCAAGTAACCTAATTAAAAAAATATCATTATTTTGGTAGCTAAACTTTTCTAGCAGTGTTCAAAATTTTTCTCCATATCATATCAAGATGTACCAAATATCTCTATTTTTGTTGCCTACAAAGATGAAATAAAGTAGTTTTGCACAAGACAGTAGTATAAGGTGATAAGTAATGACTTTTTTGTAATACAACTAGAAGTACTCACAAAGCTGTTATGCTTCTAAAGCCTCTGCTTGAGTCCATATAACGTTTTCTTTTTTCAACACTAAAAATCAATGTTTTCCCAAGCAAGTATATTAAAGCCATTGACATTCTATATGATTCAATATCAACACTTCTATCTACTAAAAGACAACTTTTTGAGTCTGAGTCAATCAGAGTTTTAGCTGGTATAAGGAAGGATCTTCCTCTGCCATTGTAGCTTTATGTATTCTCCTTTACTATGGAATTATTTGCAAATAAAAAAGTCAGTAACCCTACAAGTTAAGGTAGAATATGTATCTCAATTGTAAACAGTATTGCTTTTTCTATGAGATACTGCAATATCCCAATACAGCTATCACCAAATGATTAGAAATAATAAACCATTACTGTAAAGTATTGTATTACAAGTTTATTGTATAAAAAGCTTAATCCTTTCCTTTAAGGGATGCTATTGTGATGACAAATCCCTCCCACACATAATCGAGTAATACATCCATGAATGAATTGAAATATCTAGAAGTAAAATTGAAATCAAATACCGATTTGGTTCATACTGTATTTGATTCAGTAATAAATAAAATAAAAACTTACTTAGATCTTTTTATTATGGCCTTGTATAACCAAATGGAATAGTTTCTTTGACTTCTTTGACTTTTCTATGTTTGTAATTATTCAATACCACTGTAAAAGTATGTCCTAATTGTTATGACACAACAATATCCCTACAGTCATTCACAGTAATTATTTGGATCCCTCTACCCAAAAAAGGAGGGCATATTAATCTTGTGTTTTATTATGCTTTTCTTAATGCCTTGAAATTGTTCTGACTTTCTCTGCACATTGTTTTGTCATGAAGAAACATATAATTATGGATCATTACAACTAGATTTCAACATCATAATATATTTCCCCTTTTAGGAAAAACCCTCAGGTTTCTTCATCAAAAATGTTCTATTTTTAAAAGCATTTATCAAAAATTTGCAAAACCTCATTAAGAACCCAAGACTGTTTAACAAGTTTGTACTATTACAGCTTCTTACAGATACTCCTATTACAGTTACAAATAATTAAACATATCAACCATCTCATGATCTACATCTTTTATCTGCATCAACTTATGCAGAACAGTGTAGTGATCCTGAACTAAATTCTGAAGGACAAATATAGCCACAACAAAATTTCTCTTTTATGTTTAAATTCAATTTAATTCATATTTTGTTAACTATGATGTTAATAAACAGTTATTCTGTAGTACCACAAACTCTGTATAAGAAGCATCATGTATCTTTTTGCACAATTTCATTTTAAAATGTTCTTACTCTTCAGAGTTAAATGTTCTTTATAGTAACCAACTACATACATAAGATCAACTTAAATCTTTATTGTTTCTCTGTAATAATGTCTATAAATGGTAAATAGCAAAAAGCACCGTGAGGCACCAAAGCAGTGAACAAATTGTAAAATTCATAGCTTTATTATAAAATCCATAGCTTTAACAAATAAACAAATACATAAAAAAAAATAAAGCTGTAGATTTTACTATTTGTGAACTTTTGTTGTCTGTTTTGGTGCCTCATGGTGCTTTTTGCTATTTATTGTTTGGTTAGCACTTGTGTGCTCTTGGCACTGACATGTTGGATTATTTGTGAATGTCTATAAATGCTTACCCTATTTTAGAAGTATATGTTAGGCCTTTATGTTCCTGAACAATGCCTCCCTGACTACCCAGAATTCAACAGTGATGCTTAAGTTGTTATCACCTGAAGAAGTACTGTGTTTGAAATATTCAGCAGCTGACTTGACATTTTTTCTTCCATTTTCATTCATCCAAGTTGTAACTTTCTGGTTTAGTTGGCTCATTACTTATTAAGAAAAAAAGATTGTTGTAAATGATACCACTATCAGTGTACTTATTCAGTACTAGGCTACCTACTCTAATTTCAGCTTGGATTATTTTTTTTTAACCAAATATTACTCCAAAACTGTGGTTTGACTTCCTCAAAAATGAACTTCCAAGTTTGAAACATTTTCAGAAAATTTTATGAGAAATTTCTTAATATGTTGAAGCACTTTAATTGAATATGCTCTAAAAATTAACACAAGTGTATGTTTGCTTATCTGCTAGTTTTTAAAGTTGTGATTTTTTTTGTTATCCATGCTGTCTGGTTTAGTTATATTTGGTTTTCAATCTGCTTGCTAAAAGGATTTTGCTTCTTTCACCTCTGGAGCTAATATTAACCATGATGCTGATACCATTTTGCTTTATTCCAGGACAATTTGTTTAAATGCTGCAGTTTAAAGTCATATTTTGACAGTGCTCTTGTTATTCTATATCACGTGTATTTTATAGACTTGGTAAAATGAATGTTCATTATTATTGTTCATGTTTGCTGTGCATTTCATTTGTGTAATAATTGTATAAATCATAATGTGATATAAGCATAAGAATAAAAGTTATAAGTATTAAAACTGTTAGAATCACTGTAAAATAAAACAGTTATGATAGCAATTTGGAATATACAAAACCAATGACTGTAACCACACAAAGGAAATACCATTTGCATGCTACTGAGATTTTCAAAAGAGATATTATTTAATGAGGTTATACACTGAGCAAATAATAATATTTAAATATTGTTAGGGATGTTTGGCCTATATCCCTCACTATGTTTAGTTTTGAGCATGATTCTTGAGCAAAGAATTAGAAAGGTATCGTTGGTAAGGGCATATTGTAAAATAATACTGTTTGCATTTTTCATTTCACAATTAACATAATTTAGTATTGATGGACGCTACTCAGATAATCAAATTAGTTACCTTGGCTCCCATATCTTCACACCAGACAACAAAATGTATACATTTCTCTTATATGAAGGGAGGCCACTGGATGTGAAATCACAAATTCATGCATTAGTCTTCTGCTAATGTAATGTGAAAGATTGCATTCATTTTGCCTTACTTTCACACCAGACTGCAGCATAAAGCATGATTTGTTTTTTTAGCATTGTGTTAACAGAGTGAAACACTTGATATGAACACCTTCTCTGGAAAATCATTCATGACATACTGGACTATTAGATCTCCCTAATACATGATGCTTTAAAGTACTAGATTATGAACCATAAAAACTAATCCAAGAATGAAATACACTAAAGAAACAGTGCCAAGAATGCTAGTTTACCTGTATTGCTTGTTTTAAATACCACTTCTAAGATACGTACTTTATCGTTAACATTTTCTGGCATATGCTCTTTATCCTGCTCATTCCTGATGTTTCGTATGTAGCAAGGAATTGGATACCCATGAGCATCATGTTTCATACAGATGCTGCTGCATCAGGTCTGCATTAACAGTAAAAGTAATAGTGCTATAATTCCCAAAGATATAATGCTATAAATTCAAAGTTATTACTCTGCAAATTAAGACAGCCATAATTCTGGAAAATATTGAGCACTGTGGGATAATAAATGAGCTTGCAACAAAAATGTGTATGTTTGCTTAAGGCTTTGTTTTTGACAGAGGCAGTATTCAGATATGTTGGTTGGCATTCTGAATGGGTGTAAACGAAAGTAAAGTCTTATCATCTACTTCTTTCCACACCCAGAAGTATCATACCTTATTTATCTTTGACTTTTAGCTAAAGTCCAGTCACAAGTTTTGTCATTTATCACATTTTAAATGTGAACATATTCACAGGTGTCATCAGCTCCTAAGATACACCTGATTTTAATTAGAGGACACATACTGTTTTTCCTTGAAGCATAATAAATTGCATAATACAGATTTCTTTGCTGGACTTTCTAATTGATTTCACAGTTACAAAATCAATTGACTTCTTTCAAAGTACACTATTATAATATTGTCATTAAGGAACATAGTAGTTTAATCAAACTTACTTAAATAACTTAGTCGGACTTATAATCTCTTCCGACATTTTTATTTTACAGTATGCCTGACATATGTCTGTGATTATATATATCAAAAATAGTGAATATTGAATTAGCATCACCACACTAAGGAATTATTTTGTCATTATCTATCTCTATCCTGCCACACTTAGATGCTCAGGTTTGCCTTCTGCCATAGCTCCAGAATATATTTCTCGATTATGGTCATTTCTTCAAATTTGTATTTCTATATAGTAATTTAGGATTTGGGCAATAAAAAAAACTTGATATTTCCACCTATATTTACTTACATGGGAACTAAAGCATGATAAGTGACTCTAAATGAGTCTCACTGAAGTTCACTTTACTAATCTGACTTTACATCCATGTTTTACAATGTTCTGAAAATGACAGCAGAATGAATATTGTCTAAAGTGACTAAGTGGAAGTTAACACAGAGGACTAAAGTACTCTGCAATTAATGACTCACTTCCTATAGTCAAGGGTAATGGCTTTTGATTTTTTTCCACCTACATTTGTCTACTGTTCACTCACAGAAAGCCACTTAAGCAGACAGTGCTCTCAGGCTACCTATAAAAAGGGATACTTTTGTCCAGTATGCTTAACTGGTTAAAATAAAAATAAATATCTGACCACCACAGCTGAATGTAGTATACTTAAAAAAACTTTAATAAATACACATAAAAAACAAATAAAATATCAGTAAATGCTTTCACTGTGAGCAGCAGCTTCATTAGACCATCTGAAGTTGCCGTATGCAGTGAAAGCGCTTACCAATAGTTTGTTTTTATGTATATTTATTAGTTTTTGTTAAGTCTGCTATGCTCACCTATGGCGATCAGATATTTATTTTTTATTTTACTGCATACCTGTTGCATAAAGGCAGTACAACCAAGAAGCAAACAAGATAATGTGTTGCTCTGAGGAAACGTCACTCATTGCACCACTGTGCCACCATTAAGACACACACATACATACACACACACACACACACACACACACACGCACGCACGCACGCACGCACGCACACACACACACACACACACACACACACACACACACACACACACACACACACTTAGCTAAAGAACCACAAATTTGTTAAGACGATTTATTATCAAATGCCTAGTCTACAACAGCAGTGAGAGAAATCTCAGAAGAGGCAGAGTAGTGAAGGGTTTTTCATCATTTAGGTCAAGAAAGTGAGAGTGACTCCTGATTATAGTGCAGCCCTGCATTTTAAAAGGACAGTATTTGTTTTGTCATTCGGCATTGTAGAGAGTTGGCCTGGCCTAAGTGGCTCAGTTCTCCATTTGCTCTCCATGTTGTCATTCAAGGGCAAAAGCATATATTCCATCATCCTTCAAAAGCAGATGGTACCATAAAGAACTTGACAAGCACAACTGGATAAAAGCATGCATTGTTTTGGCCTGTTGTTTATAAAAAGGCTGTAATGGTGGACCCAAAGAAAAGAGAAAGGCTGCTGTTGTGATCACCATCAAAGTCACCATTAAGTAAGAGAGGTTGAGACCTGTCCTTTAAATGTGCCATTTTATTATATAGTATCTTTTACTAGCAGAAATCCAACTTAAATGCAGATCCTGCAGTCATTTCATTAAATCAGTTGCTCCAACTGATTGAAAAATACAATGAAAGGGACTTAGACTTTCTAAATCCAGACCCTCCTATCCTTGAGGTCTCAAAAATAGAACAAGAATTAATACATTTTGATTTTGACCTTAAGATGGAGTTAGTAGTTGCTACACCCACAAGCTGACAGAGTTACAGCTTAATTTAAGTATATTTTTGGCTCATTTCATAGTCTGAAGCCCTGTGTGTGGAGTAGCACATTAGAATCTGTTCTAGTAACTTTGCCTTATGATTGTATTACAACATGGGTGCCATTGACTTTAATGCTTGATATAGACATTATGGAACTGTATGTAAGATACCAGTCTGTGATTAGTGGCAGGGTTATAAAATATTTTATAGTATTACAAAGATTTATTGTACCTTTGTGAATTATGTATTTATATGGTTACATTGAATTCCCTGGGTACAATCCAAAGCATTTTTTAAACAAGTGACCTAATCCCTTTTATAGTTATTTCTGCTTTGCTTGCTGGCTGTTATTTTACTCTAGTCTATTGGGCTATAATTTTTTTGGAGGACAAGGATGACGTCTTGAGCTGAACAAAGTTGGAACATGGCACAATGGAAGGTGGGGTCATGTAAGGCTGTACACTCAGTAAAGGATTCAGTAAGATTAGTAACATGTAATGTTAAAGGCATAGTGATCACTTGGAAAAGGAAAGCCTGAGAGACTAGAGAAAAGCCAGCAGTACCAACTCCTATGAAACAGAAGTACTGGTACTGGTACTGATCTATACATAACACAACTGGACTCTCATGGTCAGCAAAAGTGACACTGGAGGGTAGGCGGGTAGGGTCTAAGTTCGGGCCATGGACTCTGCAACTGTTTTACCCAACTTTTTGTTCCCAGAATATATCAGTTGTCTCATTTATATGGATTTTTTTCCATAACATCCCAATGAGTGGGTGGAATGTGAGAAGTATTTTAGGAGGTGACTTTAACTTAGTGCTATACCAGGTAATTAAAAAAAAATAACTGCCAGGAAATCATGTTTTCTTATGTCCTGGAATTGGGATTTTATTGAGGAACTGAATCTTATCAAGATTTGGAGAGGTGGTTGCTCTGATGTGTGTGACTACTTATTATGAGTATCACAACAATGTAGCTAGCAGATCAGACTTGTAATAGTTCAAAAGGTGGAGGTTTCACATCTGGCAGAGGTGTTATCAGACCATATAAATGTTCATTTAAACATGTTAGGAATAGACGCTTATGTACCAGTTTTCTTTTGGAAAGTGGACCCTCTATTTTTATGAAGTGCAAGTAAGGATCAGAATATTTGTGAGCGGCTCTGTGATTACTGAGGTTTGGTTAAAGGGCATTGTGCAACAAAGAGATGTGCATGATATCATTTTAAATTAGATGTGAAGGAATAGTTTGACATGTTAAAAAGACATAACTCTATCAAGAGGAAGCAGGAACTATTAAAGTTTGAAATACAGAGAGAGGAAGAAGAACATAAATTAAGGAGGGGAGGGATTCAGGAATGATTTGCATAAAGACAATGTAAAACTGCTGAAACAGGAATATAAATCTATGCAATTTATTTCCATGTCAGAACGGTTTGAAACAATGTAATCATTTAGCTGGGCAAGAGGGATTACATCCATTAGGATACTCACCAGGAGATTACTAGAACATAAAGAGGATTCTCAAATTGATAAGTTTAAAGGGAAGCAAGATGACCTGTTATATGACCTGAAGGAGATAGTTCAAATTATGCAGAATCGACTAATGAGCTTATACACTTCCTCATCCAATTGCAGTATAAGTGAGCTGAGAACAATTCTTGCCAGTTGCCTTTTCCCTAAAATAACTGAAAGGGACAGTGAGTTTTAGGAAGTTATCTGAACCAATGAAAACTGGAACACCATTGACTCACTTATGCCTGGGAAGGCACCAGGCCCTGATAGTCTTACCCCAGACTGATTTATATCATGTAAGCATTACATAGTCCCTGTTTGACTGAAGTTATATAGAGAGGAGGAAACTGACTCCACGATTCAGCCTATACCACACTAATTAGAAACAACAGAAGGATGTGATGGATTCAAAGTCATATAGACCTATCTCTCTCTTAAACCTTGATTGTAAGATATATGCAAAAATCTTATTAAAACGATTAAAACAGATCATTCCATTCTTAATCAGTGCTAGACCAAATGGGTTTATCAAGGACCATATTGGGGGCACAGATTTAGTATGATTAAGGTTTAATACTCAACAAGCTAGTGAATATGTACAGGAACCTTGAGCTGATTCAGTGGAATTGGGTATTATGTGGTAGTTAGTGAGACAGTACAATATTGCAGAGGAACTTATTAAAAGTGTAAGTATTTTATACTGTTCTCCTAGCACCATGATCATTGTTAACAAAATTGTTTCTGGTTCATTTTCCCTCAGTCTGGGAACTAGACAAGTAGGCCCACTGGCCCCCTACTACTTGCTCTTGTTATAGACATTCTGGCTCTTACTTTAGAATTGGAACTTAAACAATATGCTATGCCTGCTTGATTTTATGCTCCCATTTTATCCTCCTGGTTTGCAAGTAATGGTATCAAATGGATGTAATGCCTGGTAGAAGCTATCCCTAAGATCTTAGATATCTTAATACACTATGCTAATCTTTCTGATTTAGGTATTAGTCAAAAGAATCTGAACTTTTCCAGCATAATAAGGTAGATTTGGAATGTTTAGAGTCGCTAACTTCCACTATGACATGGTGACACTCACGCACGTTACTTATGAATTGTAATGACTTGTCCTTTAAGGGTAGAGTGGATATAAATGGTAAACTGTTACAAAGGGTCTTGTTAGAGAAACCCCAATACACTTCTGCACAGGGTTCATGTGATTAGGATGATTTTATTACTCAAAAATCTATATTATCTGTGCCATCTTCCATACGTCCAGATCACTGAGGATTAAAAAGCTCCAAAAGTTGCTTATTGGGTACTCATGGGTGCATCAGGTTCTGAGAGTTAGTAGGTGCAATGTGTTCCTGCCCAGACATAGAGGTGATTATGGTGTACCAGACTTCCGTCTATATGTGTAGGCTATAGCTGAGTGGCAATTGATGAGAATAAGAATGCAACACAATCTGTTATAGTCTGGGATTGAAATGGGGTTACATTACATAACCACAAAAAGAGGGACAGTAATGGCTGCAGCAAGGTCATGCACCCAGGGCTTCATAATAAAACGGTAGTTTTATTTATTAAGAAGGAACGCAGACTGTGGTCAAACAGTGACGTCTTTATTAAGAAAAAGGTTCAATAATATGGGCTGATTTGATCAAAGTAGACATTCTTTATATGTTAGATTTATAGGTTAAAAACTTCTGAACAACCACAAATCCTTGTGCTGGTGGAGATATCTTCAGTTATCGTTCATGATAAGGTGACACCTGTCAGAGACTCAGAGGTCAAATCAAAAACCAATTAAAGATATTTTGACTTTAAACCCATTTAAGTAACAATTAGTGAAAGACACCACTCTCAGAAAGATGTACAGAAAAGAGACAAATATTTATTTCAGAGGTTATAGAAAAGATACTTTCAAAAGGATAACTTGGTTTAGAATGGAAATTTCTGATAATACATGAAACAAATTATTAAAGATTGATTCATCATAAAACCTTGCTCAATGGGCTGCATTAAGTTTTTTTTTAAACTATTAAATTGGTACCAAAAGTCATCTGATAGGTTATGGTGTAGATTAAGCATGTGATCTTCATCATGTTGGAGATGTTTAACACTGAATGCAAATAACAGTTATATGATTTGGGAATGCTCTAGATTTAGACAGTATGGTTCAATGTATATCCACCTACTGTTTTAAACTTACTGTAGTATATGCTGGCAAATCAGCCAGGGTTGAAGTTTTAGACTTTAATCAGAGCTCTCAACAGACTCTGGAACAAATACAAAAGTAATCAGGGACACTATTGAAATGCTAGTACTATTGATATGAGATGCTTGCAAAGTAAGAGAATATGAATTAATATACATTTTTTATGAAGTAAAAAAAGTCTATAACTTTTATTTATTGTCATTGATTTTTTAAGTATAATTCACAATCCTTTCTCCAAACATCACCAGTTATAGGAGGGATTAAGTGAGACAGAGCTAAAAATTGAGTCAAAATCAGGGGTGTTGAAGAAAATCAGTGACAGTTGAGAAGTATGGACTTAATAACCTTCAGGTAATGCATGATAATTAATGTCTGTCTCTATTTTTGAGCCCGTGTCCCTCCATTATTTTAGGCTTCTTCTGGATTTCATGAGCTAAAAGGCTGAGGTGTTTGCATGCCTCTTAATTTTAATATGGTTGCATCCATTGCTCTCTTTTGCTGTCTCTTCCTCTCTCTCTCACACACACACACACACACACACACACACACACACACACACACACACACATACATACACACTTCCGCTTTCATGCATAGCAACACCCATACACTCATACATGCAGACAGAAATATAAACACACATGCACACGTGCACACACACGTGCACACACACACACACACACACACACACACACACACACACACACACACACAAAGTCTATACTGCATTTCTGTGCACTTGCACTACTCATAAATGTTCAATTTCTTAGAATTGTGGAATTTTCTTTTAATATTAGTACTGTTTTATTGATGACGGGTAGTGCTTTTACTAGCCGTATGAATATCCATTTCCTGCCTGGACAGAAACAGAAGTGAAGTGGTAAGAAATGTAATTATTATTGGCTACTCATTAAAGATCATTGAGGCAATTAATAGCTGCAATCAAATGCTTTCATCTAAAATGAAGTACAATTCGTGTGCTTTTCTGTTTATGTTGTTCTTACCAAAATATTTTTGCTTATAAACCTTTTGATTAATTGGAAACAAAACATAATTACATAAGTTAGTACACACTTTGAATAAATGCTTAGTATCAGTTTTGTACTGAGTGATGTACCATTTTTGCAACACTTTTAAATTTTGCTAAAATCCATCCGTGGCTTTGCCTTTTCCTGTAGGGAGGACTGATTAGATATTTTTAGCAGACAGCCATTAGTGCAACTGTATAGTACATGCAACCTCAAATCTAGGGCATAGCATAGAGTAATAAAAAAAAAGCAATAACGCAGAAATCTATTTCTGTTTTCAGATGACATATAGTCCAACACTGTGACAGCAGCATGTGGACTTTAATGACAAATAGACAGTTGTCTCAATGGTAAGCATTTGAACGAAAGTTACATTTGGTGCTGACCTAAATATCTTCCTAAGCTTGCAGCATTAATTGCATCAGGAAGCACATCTCCCCAGCAGGCAGTCAGGAAATTAAAGTTATGCTAGCCAATGCAAGAGAGAGAAAAAATGCAGTTATGAGATATGCCACAGCACATGACAATCCTCAGCCAGCATTACATATTCATCTGTACTTCCAAATGCACCTTCCCTAAATAATGCAGGAATACTTAAGATGGGCATTGATGCTGAGAGCAAAACAAATCACTTTTCCATATAAGTAATATGCACTTTCCACTCATCATCTGAAATAAATAATGGCCACATTTCATACTGGGACTTTTGTGCTATAATTTCCCCTTAAGTTCAATGCTATCAACATAGAATTTCATTTATATGTTATTTTATGTTGCTCAGGCATGAAGTCGAAAAGTACTGTAAAATGCAGTCACCCAAATTAATGACACGTTATACTGAGATCAGTGATTCTTTATGTAGAAATAGAAATAGTATAAAGTTAAATTGAAGAGATTTTTCTCCAGGTGACCTGCAGAAAGTGAACAGAATTATATTTAGTCTCCAACAGCTATAGCCCATTTCTTTCTGCTAAATGTAAATAACCTTCTGCCATCGTTATTATACAGGGAATCTGTAACAACTGCCTGTAATGCATTTACCTGGATATTTAAACCAGAGTGTCATACTCCTCTCTGGCAGGAGCTCACAACAGAAGAGAAAAACAGGTCTCTGTTGACCTTAGCTATGCACTATCAAAGAAATCTCACTATTCAAGACTGACTGGAGAATTACTGTATGACAGAGAGATATATAAATGATATAGTGTACAAAATTCAAATGCATACATCAGAATGTTTTAATGATACATTGTTTTAAGTCATTTTCTGTAAGGTCTTCAGCAGAGCTTTGGGAATCAGTTCCACATTTTTTTAAATATGTTTCAGATTTCTCATTTTATAATACAGCACCTCATTTTTAAAGTTAGTTGGAAACATCCAGAAATGCTTTGTTATTCCCATTATTACTACATGTGGGGCTACCTTGTGAATCATAGCTCTTTTCTTATTGCGCAATGATATCCTTTACACCGTTACTGGAACACTCGTGTCATATATTGTGATTGATATACATATATATATATATATATATATATATATATATATATATATATATATGTATATATATATATATATATATATATATATATATATATATAAATATATATATATATATATATATTTACCTCAAGAAGCATGGCATCATTTAATAGATGACGGACAAAACGCTCTACTAGTACAGCAATGCAGGGTCGAACCAACTAGTAATCCAAACACCAATGACCAGCATGTAGGTAGATAAGGCAATAAATCTTTTACATTTAGGTCTGAAGAATAAAACTTATTTATAAATGTAAAAAATTTATTGCCTTATATAGCTACATGCTGGTCATTTGTGTTTGGATCATTTAATAGATGGAATAATTTGCTTTTGCATATACAGGCCAAACAACAAGTAGTTACAATGAGTGATGACTGTGACAGTGACTGAACTAGCAGGTACAATATCATTAAATATTTGAGGCACAGTTTTGTAATTTTCACATGTATTAGCAATCAGTAGTTATCCAACATGTGGATGAATGTTAGTCAATGGAAAGCTATCAAAGGATGTTTGTTTAATTGAAGTTTACTCTTGCCTAACCAGATTTCCTATCATGAGAGTAAAAACTAGTGTCCTCTATTTTTCTGAAGAATGTTTGTTTTCCACACTCTTGTGTGCTCTGCAAGTTGATATATTTAAGTAAGGGTAGTATGTGAGTCACATAAGACAAACAGAATACCTCTTCGTCAAACTCTGCTTAGATAAATCTTATTCCTTTGATCAATTATTTCAGAGAAGTTTTTCTCAAGGGAAAAAACAGTTGGCCAACCATGCATGGGATCTAGAACTGAAATAAAACTTTGCAATATTCCCTTTATTATTCACATTGCTTTCATTATAACACTTAGTATCCTACATGCCTGTCAACAGCCCTTATTTCTTTTTCCTGTCAGCTTTTCTTGTAGAATTAAGTTTTTTTATTTGTGATGCAGTTAAAACATTTTCTAATGATTCTTCTCTGTGTCAGTTTTCATAGACTTAAAGGTTCTTACTAACCTTAAAAACATAGAGATCACTATTAGGGTGTTTGACATCACCAATTACTCATGGGAAACTATCAATGCCCCCCCCCCAACACACACACACACACACACACACACACACACACACACACACACACACACACACACACACACACACACAAAGTAAATTTATTTTTGCCCAATGTGTTTAATAACTATATGGAGTTAAATAAGTTATCCAACTAACAGAAAAAAAATCTTCTATTATCCTTACAGTGCTGAACAAGTTTGTAACACCGTGTACCAAAATGTCAGCAAAGTTTGAGACAAGCCCTCACCTCCTTCCAGGAGTCATTGTTAATGCAGACTATTCAGCCATTAAAGTTGTAGTCATCTCATCTAAGTAATTCTTTCAAAAATATTGTATAACAGTTGTCAAACATACAATTCATTTTCAATTGATTTGAAATAGAATATTGATTACTTCTGTCTTCCTTGTTGAATAACTAGAACTAAAACTAACATGTTTTCGATTTAACAGCAAGATACAATTGTGCAAAGATGGGCTTAATGAACTATCAAAATCCAAATAATTTAAGGTCAAGCTTTTTTGTCAAAATAGTTGGCTATTACAATCATCTATCTAGCTATATATATATATGGATTTACTTACTATGATTGAAAAATGTGAATTTGGATATCAATATTGTCAACCTCAAAAGACAGACAACGCTGTCAACAGGTGTCTACACAGGTGCAAGAAAATTTTCTCTGCATACATGCTAAGAAATCAGGTAAAGGTTCTATGTTCATTACCACTTAAGAAAACAAAATTAAGTCCTGCTAGAAGAACTAAACCACTTAATCAGAAAATGCATTTAACAAATATGCACACAGCCTATAACTCAAATTCATAATATTTCTTATGAAGCACAAAGTCCATAATGGTCTTCTTATAGGAAGCATCAGCCACAAACCAAGTAACCCTTGCCCTAAACAAAAACTACAAAACCTAACTCATCCTAGCCCTAGTATTACCTCAGTACGAAAATAAAAGTAGCACTATTGCCCAGTCTAATATCAAAATGTGCACCCATTCCTCACATGGGGCATAGTTGTAATCAAAAATGAACCTTCATTCTTTACTACGACCCAAAGCACATTTCACGCTTAAAAGTCACTGCATTGGCTATTCTCTATCAAATGTCAGTTTGTTCATACTAACAATGCAAAAAATTGTTAGTGCATTTAGTTGCACAGTTGCATACTTCAAATTTCATCAAACAGACTCATCTAAGCGCCTTTGGACCATCTGCTTATAATTTGGCAGCCTGATATCTGCTGTTAGAGAAGGAAAAGTTGTAATTTTTATTACTCAGATACCCAATTCATGTGCTGACACATCTGATAAGAATATGTCCATATTTATGACAAGGATGACTATTTCTACTTTTGTTTTAAGTGACGAGATTGAGAAAAGAGATATGCTGCTGCATTGATTTTAATGGGTTCTGCTATGAATCACTGAGTTACAGGAAGCTCATTATTCAAAATACCAAAGAAATATAATAACGCCTCAAAACATAAGGCCAAATATGTAACTTTAAGCATCATCCAAGGGCAACCCCCCATCTGAACTTATACATACCAACTCCATGGTCGCACCTCCTCAGTTAAGGGAGAAATCTCCCAAAAAGGATAATCATTGCCAGAGCACACTTAGAAATCATACCTGCGATGCACTCCCTGCAGAAAAAGCAATCAGCATTCTGTGTATTCACATTCTTTTGGTGAGCAAGTTAAGCTCAGTGAATTTCACCTCGACCAGTTGTATACTAGCTATTTTAAAGATCGTTGAATTAATAGTACAAGAGTATTTACTTTTTACAAACAATACATTTTAATATGGCTTTTTATAATGGTTGGAGTACAATGAAATAATTATATGCAAAAAAAAAAAAAAAGATGGTGAAGAGGAAGTTTAATAATAACAGTTGCTTACATGGGGTTTACAGTGTACATGATTAGTTTACAGTAACAATGAGCCTTAGGTGAACTGTCATTTCTCTAAATTGCCCGCAGGTATTCATATCATTGTAACAAAGAGAGAAAGAGAGTTATATTAGTTTCACTCTACTTATGACTGGATTTCAAAAGGAAAAAAAACAACATTAACTAAAATATTTTTTCTTAGTTTAAAAATATGAGATCTTTTATTGTATTATCCATTAACAAACTACCACTTAGAATTACTGAACTTAAAAACACCTCTTCCAAAGATGTTTAGAGACTTTTACTTTACAAAAAAAAAAATAAAAAATCTGCCATTTTCAGAAAAGATATTCGGTTACCATTTTTAGTTGCAATATTCCAGCAAATAAAATTTAAATCAAGCCCTGTGTCAGGTAGATGGGTAACTAAAGCAGTTTAATTTACACAAAGCAGATTAGACTGTGCTCCACTTCAGGTATTATTGTCCTGGTCCCCTTCAATAAAACATATCACACCAAAAATCTGTTTTATGACCTTTATTGACTTCTAACAACATAACTTTATTGCACCATTTCAAAATATTAATCACAACATGAACATCCTTGTAACAATATGTAACATCCTTGTAACCACACATCAGTGAATGTATCTCCACTCACCCTGCCTGAATAAGCAGCATCCACACCACCACTCACTTATTCTTACTAATAAAAGCAGCATCCCATCATAGGTTCATAGGTTCACTCACTTTCATCCCCCAAAGTGTATTCCTAATCACCCTGCCTGAATGAGCAGCATCCACATCACCACTCACTTATTCTTACTAATCAAAGCAGCATCCTATCGCTCGCTTTCATCCCCCAAAGTGTATTCCTACTCACCCTACCCAAATAAGCAGCATCCACACCACCACTCACTTATTCTTACTAATCAAAGCAGCATCCTATTGCTCGCTTTCATCCCCCAAAGCGTATTCCTACTCACCCTACCCGAATAAGCAGCATCCACACCACCACTCACTTATTCTTACTAATCAAAGCAGCATCCTATCACTTGCTTTCATCCCCCAAAGCGTATTCCTACTCACCCTACCCGAATAAGCAGCATCCACACCACCATTCACTTATTCTTACTAACCAAAGCAGCATCCTATCGCTCGCTTTCATTCCCCAATGCTTATTCCTACTCACCCTACCCGAATAAGCAGCATCCACACCACCACTCACTTATTCTTACTAATCAAAGCAGCATCCTATCGCTTGCTTTCATCCCCCAAAGCGTATTCCTACTCACCCTACCCGAATAAGCAGCATCCACACCACCACTCACTTATTCTTACTAATCAAAGCAGCATCCTGTCGCTCGCTTTCATCCCCCAAAGCGTATTCCTACACACCCTACCCGAATAAGCAGCATCCACACCACCACTCACTTATTCTTACTAATCCAAGCAGCATCCTATCGATCGCTTTCATCCCCCAAAGCGTATTCCTACTCACCCTACCCGAATAAGCAGTATCCACACCACCACTCACTTATTCTTACTAATCAAAGCAGCATCCTATGGCTCGCTTTCATCCCCCAAAGCGTATTCCTACTCACCCTACCCGAATAAGAAGCATCCACACCACCACTCACTTATTCTTACTAATCAAAGCAGCATCCTATCGCTTGCTTTCATCCCCCAAAGCATATTCCTACTCACCCTACCCAAATAAGCAGCATCCACACCACCACTCACTTATTCTTACTAATCAAAGCAGCATCCTATCGCTTGCTTTCATCCCCCAAAGTGTATTCCTACTCACCCTACCCGAATAAGCAGCATCCTATCGCTTGCTTTCATCCCCCAAAGTGTATTCCTACTCACCCTACCCGAATAAGCAGCATCCACACCACCACTCACTTATTCTTACTAATCCAAGCAGCATCCTATCGCTCGCTTTCATCCCCCAAAGTGTATTCCTACTCACCCTACCCAAATAAGCAGCATCCACACCACCACTCACTTATTCTTACTAATCCAAGCAGCATCCTATCGCTCGCTTTCATCCCCCAAAGCGTATTCCTACTCATCCTACCCGAATATGCAGCATCCACACCACCACTCACTTATTCTTACTAATCCAAGCAGCGTCCCACTGCTTATTTTCACATGCCACACTCCTTGCATCAACACCCAACACCAGGACAGGAAACAGAAGAAGTACAAGCCTGCCCGTCTTCTCCACCCACTAGCCTTGCCCCAGGCTGCTCCCCATTGCTTAATGAAGAACTTTCACTGAACCCTCCAAAAATAAATTTAAATGTATATTAAACAGATCCAAACCAAACTCATTCAGGTGCACTCCATCATTTCTGTCTCCAAAGTCCCTATGATTTTTCATGTGCATACCCAAAGCAACCAACTGCAATGCCAGCCTACAATTAATAAACTGCCATGCCTGCTCTAATGCTATAAAAACTAGTGTCATTCTTCCCACATAAGCACTGTACAACCCTGAACCATGCAATGCAAAAAGTATGATATAACCTCTGCAAGGTATCCAAAGCCTCCCTTTTCCTATACAACAACTGCTTCTTAGAAATTATTCCCAAGTCATTACCAGCCAAATGTACCACCAATACTTCAGGAGGCCCCATCAGTGATTATATAAATGCAAACTTCTCCATAAGCTGATTCCCCCTAAGGCCTCAAATACTCCCTAAGGCCTCAAATACTATGCTACCTGGGTCTGCATCCAAATGAATGTAAACTAAATTCCTTGTCAGCCAGTCTAACAGCAACCCTCTTTACCACCCAACAAATATGTGAATGACCCAGGATGATAATCTCCATTCCTGAAAATTTAGTTTTACCCATCAGTTTAATCCGTTATCTAACATAAGATAAAAAGCATTTGAAGACTTCCAACCCACTGTCTGAATGATCTCAACTGATCTGCCTTCCCTACCTAAATCTGCAACCCTAACAATGCGAAAAGAATGAGTAGAAAACCTCTCCTGGAAAACCCATGCAATGTAAAGCACTTTTCATTGCATGTACAGACTGAATACTGAATACCACCTTATACCCTTTCAACCAAAAAAAACAAGTCCTGAGGGCTCCCCACATGAGTCTGCATTAATCTCTCAGTCCAACCCACCAGGCACATCCAATCACTCCTATCTTTCTCAAGAATTATATGTGTGCCCTTCCCTAACTGATCCATTTTAGATGTACATAAATAAATGTGCAATGTCACAGAAAAAAGTATGACATCTCCCTAAAGTACAGACAGGTCTGACACCATGAATTATCCAAAATACATCCATAAGCAAAAGGTTACCCACAAAACATAATCCACTGAATCACCAACCACTAAATCTAAACCCTTCAATAAAACATTCGAAACCTGTCTTGTCAAAGTCCAATGCATATTCATATTCACACCAACCACTCTACTCCATCCTGTCAACTTACGCCCCACTGTCCAATTAGTGAAATCATGCCATCAGACCAGCTGCACAAATATACTAATTGCTTCCAGGTCCTCTTGACTAACTACACTGCCTTTCCTTGCACCCAAGCCCGAGCCAAATATTGCAATAATAGTTCTTCCAACCAAACTCCCTCCTCCTCCTCAGGCAACTGTAAAATAAATTTATCAAAATCATATAATGCTCTACCATATGCCCTCCTGGTAAACCTGCCCAGGACTGCTGCACCAACCATCTGGTGACTGTTATACCTCATCTGGCAACACCATTGTCTCTTTCACTGCCCCCGGAACCAACTGACGAGACCTGGTAGACTGAAATTAAGACAAACTATCAGCAAAAATTAAGACTGTGTAAAACCAACTTACATAAAAGTAACAATAACAATTCAGACCTCACAATCTTTACCTGCAAAATCTTTACCTGCAAAACTTGTACCACTGCCATATTCTCCATATAAAAACTTACCCTCTTTCACCTCAACCTCTCCTGCCAAAATACCGATGCAACCCAAATTGGATTAACTCCAAAAAGCAACTTCCCTCTTCCATTCAACTTTCCAATCTGCTGGTCAATGAGCCATAAACCATTCCCTGCCAAAAACTGCACCCATTCCAATACCCCCTGCTGCATCCATAAACAATTACAGTTTCCATTGACCACCCAATCCATCTGCCAAAAGAAACACCCTGAAAGCATTCCAAGAAGGACAACCAAAGTACTAAGTCCACCTGCAATCATGACCCGATGTTTGCTGTTCCCTCTTTAACAAGAAACTCACTGCTTTACAAAAAGTACACCCTGGATGAACTGCCTGAAATGCAAAATTCAAAACCTTCATAATCTCTGCAATCTACCTAGCAAATCTTCTCCTTCAAACATGCTATCTTATCTGTGGTAAACAAAACAAACTAAGCTATGCATCCCCTAATAAACCCAAAAAGTCAATGCCTTAGCCAGGCCTTCCAGCTCCTGCTTAGCCAAAGGGACTCCCAGTTCCTCACACATCCTCCAAAAATTCTTAAAATCCTTCCCACTCCCCCAAATCCTTTGCCTACTATCAAAAAATCATCCAGGTAATGCACTGCCAAAGAAAATCCATCTATTAATTCATCCACACCTGCCAGATCCAGAAATTGCATGAAGATCTGCCACAATACCTCTACATTAATGAGAGAATGTACCCCCCGGTTTTCCCCTTATCCCATGAAAGGACACCCCCTTCCAGAAATCCCCCTGACCCTGACAACTTTGAAATCCAGGAACAATGACAGTAACTCAATCATTTCAGGCTGCTGTGAACTTAGATTAACCAATGTGCCTTCCCATCTACCACACTGCACTGCTAAAATCCTTCCCACACACTTTGAACAAGTGTGCAAAAACCTACACACCACCCATAAGCAATGGCCTGTATTAAAGGCCCAGCATACTCTTAGCCTGTCCCCTCCTAAATTAACCCGCCTACTAACAACTCCAAGGCTATCTACCATAGTGGCTAGCCAAATGTCAGGAAGCCTAACGTTCCAAAGCAATGACTGATCCACTACTTTCTGCTTCTGAAACCTCTGATTGTATCACATCCAGACATTCGCTGCCTGCAAACACTGTGCCTCACAGATCGTGAGAATATAAGTCAAGAGTGGTAAGGCCAAAGTGGTATCCTTTTCTAAGCAAGCTTCCATGTAATAAACAAAACCTAAAACCCAATTGTCCTATGTTCTTGATTGTAGTCTACCTGCCCTCCTGCACCCCAAGGCTGCTAAAACCACCAAAATGTCTTTACTGTTTGCAGTTTCCAAATCCATTAGATGTTGCACCCCATCAGCATCAATTATTTGAAAATATTGACATATTTCCCCTTCTAGATCTTTTCTTTAACTGAAAGCAGTATATTAGGGGTCAAAAAGTTCCCATGTCTACCTTGCACTAAAGCCTGGGTAGCTTATAAAGCACCCAGATGGATCCTAAAGTCCGATCCAGCCTTATGTTGTTGTGATGCCCCTCCACCTGTTGATGACCTAAACTTCCCAAAATCATACCTAAACCCTTCTTATTGCCAAAAGCATCCTCATTAAACTGTCCATCATCCCTAAACCTCTGCTGGTCTTCAGCTACGCCACTTGCTCCACCCTGCTCTTGATGGACGTCATCCCCTCCTACCCCCACTACTCCCAAACTGCACCAAGTCAGCTATGCCTAAAGGAGTATCCAACAATGTGGCATTACCTGTGACCTCATTGTGTGCTGCTCCAGCGGCCGGAACATCTGCTGCAACAGCATTCCTCAGCTTCTGAATCCTCTTCCCTCGGGCCACCAGCTTGCTGCTCACTGTCTGCCTTCACCTCTTCTGACTGTATTCACAAATCTTGAAACAGGTCTTCCGCCTATGAAATGACATCTGCCTATCTCTGTTGCAATGTCTACACCTCTACCATCTGCTCTAGAGGCACCTCTTAGCCATATCAAACAAATGAAGTGACCTATCAACAGGAAGAAGAAATTAATAAGTAAATAAATAACTGTAATCACCCTTCTGCAAACAAAATCAACAATAAGACCCTAGAAGAGGAAGCCTTCACCAATATATCCCAGGCTGCTCACCATCCTTCTGACCTATTTTATTATAACTGTAGTTTCATTTCCTTTGTTTATTTTACTTTTCTTTTTTTGTTTGTTTTTTTTTTTTTTTTTTTTTTTTTTTATCATGCATCAGTCTCTTACCCATCTCCATTTTTTTTTTCTAAATTTGATGGAAGAATATGGGACAGGCAGAGCCTCCTCTGTGATGTCACAGCATCACCTATCAAATAGTGCACTTATGCTTGCCTCAGGGAACTTAAAAGGTAGAGAGAAAAAAAAAAAAGCCCACACAGACCAGCTTGCATTGCCTTGCATTCGTTGAGCATTACAGCCTTTATCGTCTGTTGCTAACCTCCATTTCTGTAGGATTTGAAGCCTGAAACAACAGACATCTGAGTCTCCAGCTACATCTTCATTTAGAATTTATGCTATTGCCAAATCTCTTGTACTATCCCTTTCCTGATATTGTAATAGCCATAATGAAAATTGCCCCCTCTCTGGCCCTTCACCCACTGTTCTTTACTGCTCTATCTGTATTTATAGTTCTCAACATTCCACCTCCAAAATGATGAAAACTAGCCTCATAACATGAACCCAATGTGCAAATGTGGATAACCTACCAATGGCATAATAAACTTTAAAGTAAGAAGATCATAGGCTGGTTAACTGCAGGTTCCGTGTAAAAGAAGATCTTTTAATATATTAATATGCATCGCTTTTATTAGCCCTGGATTCCACTCAGCAACTTCCTAACCCTGATTGTGTGACTGAAGTTTACAGTTTGGTACTTCGAGGAATATGAACTTTAAAGACTCAAAATTCGGTACATTCCTCGTAATGATGTACAATCGTACACCTGCTCCAAGCGGTTGATTTTTATTTTCTTTTTTGATTTTTTTTTTTTTTTTTGAATGGACCCAATAACCAAGTATCGAACATGGCCCAAATTATCTTGCAGGTCCACGTTACTCTCCTAATGGCTGGCACATCACTGCGCATGTCCGGTGAATGACTGTTAACCTGAATAGCTCCAAGCCTGTGAAACAACACCCCTGAGAGCTCAACATCCCCCAGAGTCGGCTAAGTAGAAAATAACAAAACAACTTCCATTTCACAACTCACCTCCACAGTGATGACCCAGAACACCAAATTCTTTCAGTAAGTACCTTTAGCTAGCAATGGGGAAAAACACACAAACATATGCACACACACACACCAAACCACAACAATACCCCTTGCAGCCACTACAATTTAGAGAATTTGTAGTTACATAACCCACAATACACCCTCTCTACCATTATTCTACAGCACTCCATGCAACATGAAGACTGCAGCAACAAACCACCACTACCAATGAACAACAGAACTGGGGGGGAGCATGTAAATCAATAACTGTGCAACGTGAAAACTGCAGCAATGACCCCCTCCAGAAATGGGGGGGGGGTATCTGAGTCCCCTACCATCATGGAAGTCCAGATTACTAAAATAGCCAAAAACTATGCAACCACTAATCCCCTCATTCCAACCCCCCACCCAAGGACCTAGCCAAACCTAAGTCACTTAAGATAAACAGTGACCATTACCCAAAAAAGCAAACATAAGAGAGAGAGAAAACAAAAATCTATCTACATAATAACTTATGGAATATTAACCAACGCCTCCATATGCACAATTAGTAATCCAAGGCCTGCTTGACCACTGAATTACCTACAGGTCATCTGGGATGTAATCCAGCACTGTAGCAACATCACCCCCAATCTGATTTCCTTTTCCAGTTACACTTAAATAAAACCCTAAATCCCACCCTACACCTATCACACTTCCTCTAAAGTTTCCCATATTAAATTAACCCTTCCCTTCCCAGAGTCTACTCAATCTTCCCTTACTTCCTAGCCTTAACTTCCTTCCCAAATCAAAACCCCACACCCTCATTTAACTCCCACTAACTCCTATACACTGAAGATGTCCAATGGCAAATTGGTTTGTTCCCTAACCTCATTAATCAATGAAAATACCCAATATGATGCCAAAGTATGCTTTGCTGTAGTATTGGCATTATAATTATTACTTAATTCTATCCACTGTAGATAATGTATTCCTTGGCTCTAGGTACCAGTGCCTGGCCGAGCAATAAGCTGTCAGTTATTTATTCAGCTGTATGTCTAATTTTATACACAGCTATTAGTCTTTAGGCTAACCTAACATCTCAGTGTATGATGTTACTCTTACCTTGTATTTTTTATTGGTTATGTTTTAAATGCACCTATGTTAGATTTTGTGGATGGCTTGGTGAATTCAGGAATGCTTGTGCATGTGATTATGAGTAATCTGTCTGCGTGTAAACTCACATGTCATGTATGACAAGCATGCCTGGTGCCTTACAGTGACATATCATTTACTTACTATTGATTTTGGGTTTGATTACTACATTGCTCAACTGGACTGAGGGCAGTTTTCAGTAGAGCTCCTTGGAGAAAAGCCGCACAATATATATGAAATAAACAAGCACTGCATAGTACAAAATCATAACAAATAAAATGACATATATATATATATATATATATATATATATATATATATATGTGTGTGTGTGTGTGTGTGTGTGTGTGTGTGTGTGTGTGTAGAGGGGGGGTTCTCTTCGGCTTTTTAACTAGTTAGTTGCACTTATTATTGTCCAGAGACTATGATACCATTTTTATTTTTAGTTTGGATATTAAAACTGATGGCACTCATTTCAGACTTAAAAGACTCCGTAATATTTTAATTTGCTGTCTTAAAGCAGCAAGAATCCTTGAAGTCTGCAGCTTGCTGTGTATAGTACAGTTTTCCAGGATATGAGGTCCATGTGTTAGAGTTGTTGTTGTGTCTTTCGGCTTATCCCGGTTAGGGGTCGCCACAGCGGAACTCCGGTCCGCTAATGTTTGGTAGTGGATTTTTACGTGTTGAGTTACCAGGCCTGATGCACAACCTTCAACGAAGGTACGCCCATTCACGCATGCCTCCACACAGAAGATGCTCTAGCTGGGAATCGAACACGACAACGTCTTGCTGTGAGGCGACAACGCTACTGCAGCACCACTACAGCGGGACCATGTGTTAGGAGAGTAATATTGCACAATTTAATTTTAGTAATCAAATCTTATTATGTGTTACTAGTGTTATAGGCAACATGAAGTCATTAACTTACAACTAATCATGTGTTAGGAGAGTAATATTGCACAATTTAATTTTAGTAATCAAATCTTATTATGTGTTACTAGTGTTATAGGTAACAGGAAGTCATTAACTTACAACTAATTTTTTGCAGTTGAATATTGCAGACAACCCTCATAGATGTGTCTAGTACAATGCCTATTAGCAATATCTTAGTATCAGTTAGCATTCTTGCAGTAATACTTGCAGTGTTAAGACAATATAGTGATTCATTTGGAAGTAGAACAGAAATAAGGTGATTTTATTGCACTTAGAGGAACCAGGTAAAAACTCTGGCATGGTCAACTGCTTTGGATTCTTCATGATACACGTCTAAACTAATGTAACATTAATGAGATGTAACTGGATTGTGCCGGTCCATTCACTGCTACCACATACCATCACATTTCAAAAGCAATTCATTTACATTTTAAAGGAAGACATGTGTTCAGCCCCCTGTTAAACTTCAGGTTTGGATTACCATTATTAGGTTAAAGTGCTGAATCATTGTTAGAATATGTTGGTAGAGTAAATCATTTGGCTTAACAATATATCAGAACATCAGTCTGTGAGTCTACTGGTGCAGAAGTCTTCTAATTATTAATAAATTATTAATAAATGATTAATCAGAGAGTCTGAGTACCATATGATCTATGAAGCTTTTTCAAGTTTTTATATTTTGATTGTGTACAGTGCAGTAACAATGTAATATTTTTTGGTCAAATTAACTGGATAAGATCACTAGTAGTATTGCTTTAAGGACCAGCTCATTTTTGTGTCACCTGATCAAGTTTTAATTACTTAACGGGGTATAAAAATAATGTATTTTAATTCATTTTAGCTCTGAAGAAGTTATAATAAAAAGAGAATGACAGCACTTGGCAATTTATAGTGAGTAGCATGTGGTTTCATTAGTGCCAATCATTTCATGTGTGCAGTCACAGCAGTTTTTATTTCAGTTTCCTGAAGACATTTAGTTTTATTCTTTGTTTTATGCATCAAGGATTTATTGGGATAAAATATACTAAGATTTTCAGACTCTATTATATTTTAAGGGTTCAATGTGATTCCAAGGCTGCTGTCTTCAATGAATGTATGTGTATATCCATTTCAAAATTTCTGCTCATTATGTTATTTCTGGCAAAATTATCGGAAGAGCAAGGAAGATAGGAGAGTTTGTTTTGCATGTCGGTTTTTAGAGCCATCATTTCACATAATATTTTCCCTTGATTTTCAAAAAGGAAAATAAATGTTTAACTTTTCTTGCTTTTTAGCTTTGTTTTCCATTGGACAACTGCTCCTTTCCCTTTGTCTGTAATTAGCAAAGCTAGAATTTCTACTGTGTGATACCTTAAACCTCTTGAATCAGAGGCAACATGGGATATATGTAAATTACCCTTTAAGTCTATCAGGTGTTTCAGCTAAATGGTATTTCTGAATGTCCATGACTTTTTGTTTTACTTTTAAGTCTTTTTATGGACAATCTCAGGCCAATAAAGCCAAATCCCTCTAGCTATGGACATGCATGTTTCTGCCTTCTTATGACATCATCAGCATAGCATAAGAAGAATGTTTGACTTTTGGAAACACAGTGTAGTCATACCCAACTGATATCCATAAACCTAAGGGTGCCTACAAAATATTCCAACTGACAAACTAAAACAATGAGTTAAATGGTCACACAGGAAAACCAACTAGTTAAAAACACAAAAAGAAAAAGCTAGAAGTTCCACTGTGTCATACCTTATCAGCTAAATGGCATTTCTGAATGTCCATAACTTTTTTTCTTTTACTTTTAAGTCTTTTTATGGACAATTTCAGACCAATAAAGCCAAACCCCTCTAGCTGTGGATATGCATGTTTCTGCATTCTTATGACATCATCAGCACAGCATAAGAGAAACGTTTGACTTTTGGAAACACAGGGTAGTCATACCCAACTGATGTCCATAAACCTAAGGTTGTCTACAAAATATCCCAACTAACAAACTAAAATAATGAATAAAAAGGTCACACAGGGAAAGCAATTGCTTAAAAACACAAAAAGAAAAATCTAGCAAAGCTAGAATTTCCACTGTGTGATACCTTAAACCTATTGAATCAGAGGCAACATGTGATATATGTAAATTACCATTTAAGGATATCAGGTGTTTCAGCTAAATGGCATTTCTGAATGTCCATGACATCTGGCAGGTAATGATGGCTGCTTTGGGTATGCAGATGATAGAATATAGGGATTTTGATGACAGGGACCTAGTGTGGTTCAGAGATGATGGGGTACACCTGAATGAAATTGGTTTAGATCTGTTTATTTGGGTCTATATTATAAGATCAACTTTTGAAAACATCGAACAACATATGGTCCACACCATATGGTCAATGTCTTCAAACATTGACCTTATAAAAAGACAGAAAGAAAAAAAGAAAAAAAAGTACCCTAATGGGTTTAAGAAGGGGGCAAGCCCCCCTGCACCCCCCTTGTGGGTGGCTGCTCCATCCACACCCCCGGCTACTTAAATATACCAACTCTGAGACCGCACTACATTGCAGTAAACGTAAATCTCCCCTTACGGAGATTTCCGTGTACACGTTCGAGATTCTGAGCGTTCGATAGTCTCGTGGCGACAATGTCAGATTTGACATTGTTGGCTTTTGAGAATATAATATAGACCCATTTATTTCAAGAGGGTTTAGTGAAAGTCCTGCAGTTGATGAGGGGGAACAGTCTGGGGCAGGCTGGTGGGCAGAGAAGAGGGGCAGGCTTGACCCTCTTCTGTTCCCCCTCTGGTGGGTGTTGATATAAGGCATTTTGGGGGTGAACATGAGCAGTAGGATGCTGCTTGATTAATAAGAATGACTGGAGGTGAGGATGCTACTTATTAGGGCAGGATGAGTGGGATACGCTGCCCTGATGAATGGTTACAAGGGTGTTCTGGTTGTGATTAATAAATTGAAATGATGCAATAAAGTTATGATGTTTTATGAAGTTTTATAAAAGGTTGTCAAATGTCAATTTGGTGTGTGGTGTTTTATTTAAGTGGATTGGAACAAACTGTGCATAATATTCTAGAAAAAACAGACACAGTTTCTTGAGAAAAAAGCAAGTATGGAATGATGACTACAAAAGAAATTATCATCCAAGTATTAAAGTTAAACTAACAGCAATGCAACAAGGCTATGGAAAATGAACTCACATAATAAAATTTATCCTGTTCTAATGCATATGTTTTCGCTAATGCAACAGTATTCTTGGAATCGACTCTCACGCATCTTCTCAAACAAAAAGGGGTATATCAGTTATAATAATTTTGAGGGGAAACATACACTACCCATTATGGTTATTAAAGGCTAATTTTCCACTCATTGTTTTTACTTTCAGTCAGTGTTATTTGATAATCTTCTCCACTTTACAGTTATCAAATTTTGGTAATCTATATAAAAATAATTGTTCTTATTAATGCCGGCCTTCAGTTACGTCTGGATGCAAACTATTATATCATTTGTTGTAAGCTTTTCTTTTCTCACAGGATGTAGTTAAGGCATAAGCCTATGAAACAAAAGGAAATACTGAATCAGAATGACATCAGCTTTCCAAAGGTCTTACAATGTTGTTACTGAGGACCGTGAAATTTAGAAAACAAACCTGAGCCACCTTTTGTTAGAGAAAGAAAGAAACATCGCTGCCTTGAGACCATTCATATGAAGCAAATTACTAGACTGGCGTTTTGGATGCAGATGAAATTTTTAACTGCAGGCCTGCTTCACTTTTAATGAATTTTAAATAACCTCTATCACAATTAATGTTTTTTAACAACTTGTACTTATTCAAATAGGAAACATCTGACATGGAAAAATAGAATGCAGTGTTGTTTCAGCCCCTTAATCTATAATTAGCATACATTTCCAATGTCATAATTAGTTTCAATTAATATTCATATTGCAAGGTAAATACATTTTAACATGCTAGTATAGTTGGTTAATATAGCTCTTTAGTCACAAACATTCTGCTTTGTTCAAACTGAATGCTGCTTTTGAAACTTTAAACCGCATTATTTTACAGTATGTTTAGGGATTTTTTCATATGTAAACCTTTCCCAGCCCTTAACAAAATGGGCACATTGTGCAAACGATTGTAATAGTTAATAGTGAAACATTTCAGAGGCAAATAAAACGCTTTCATATGTCTATTATAAAAGCTAGTAGAGGTAAATATTTGCTGTACAATGTTTTCCTTTGTCTGTTCTATTACACATTTATTTGTGACCACCATTTAAAGGAAGATTGCACAAGGGATCTTTTTCTGTCAGAGTGGATTTGGCTCACTTGACAACTGGTTTACTCTGCACTGAGTTCTGCGTGTGTTCTGGAATAAGCTGGCTTGGGAGATTTACTGCATAAGATTGAATCTAGCGGGCCTCTATAAATTTAATTTATCATGAAACATCACGTTATCAGATAGCTCCCCATAGTAGAAGAATTATGCTGTGGGTTTCATTAATTTCACAACATATGTGGCGAGATGCTTAGGATATATAGCCCTGACATGATCGGACAAGCTTTATTACATATAGTGCACCTGAAAGAGCAACCATTAATTCTTGCAAAGGACAGCAAGTGAGTTTCTATAATGGCAGTATCCACCAAAGTTCATAATCAAATGCTGCAAAGCTGTTTTCATTCCTCATCAATGCAAACTCCTCTCAAATAGCAGACAGATAGCTGTTTTCTAGTGCACCACTTAAAATACAGCAAGATAAATTGTACTGGCTGCAGGGGATTCTAAGGTCAACTGTATGAAGGAAATAGTAAGAACATGAAGATTTCAAGAAAATTAATAAATGCTAAATTTTACTTTTGTTTTCTTAGAAAACCCTTCATGTTCTGCACTAGCAATAACATGTAATATAATACTAAACTGCACTTTCAGTCTTTATCAGGTTTTTGCATAATAAAAAGTTTTTATTTATTTACTTATTGTTTGCAATTTGGTAAGCACGTACGTAAGCTGGTCTAGGGACCCTTTTCAGATCCACCTTGGGTACATTAAATACATTTCACAATGCTTTTTAAATAAATTATGACACTCGTGGTGATGAACTTGAGCTATAAGGCATTGTGAGAAAACACTGCAAAATTTGAAACTTAAAACAATATGAGATCACATCAAAATGCATAGAACTGAATTCAGAAATGCTGCGTAGGATGCATTGAGCAATCAGTAACATTCACATAGATTAGAACAATGGACTTTGCTGGACTCCCTCATGAGGACAAGATTGGCATATATTACTAGCTTGATTTCTGGGAAGTCTGAAGTCATATTATTCATAAAGTTGGAGTAAAGTAGTTGTCCAAACAAGCCATATCTTGCTATATGTATATATACATAATCTTAACAAGAGGTATACATAATAGTTACAGTAAGATGTTAATTGTTCTTAATACATGAGCCTAGTTATTAACTAAAGCAATTACATGGGGGTAGAAACAAATGAACACACTGGAAATATTTGGGATGTAGAAAGATAGCACTGCCTATGTTAGGAAGTAGTTCGACCTTTTTAAAGTGGTTAAAATGAAGCATACTGGAATCAGTACAAATCTGATTTGCAATTTATGTGTGCTGTAAGCAGAGTAGGGGAAATTCGTATGCTTGTTTTGTAATTAGAAGATTTTTGACAATAGCATTGTAAGCAGCAAGAGACAGCAACACATGCGGTGGTAGAGTTTGAGGTGAGTTGTGCTGACGCCTTTATGAAGTTATCGTCAGCATGCAGTGAGAAGAAGAGCTACCAGTTTAGAGTAAGCCCTAGGTATTTGCGCTGGCTAACATTTGGAATAGAGATACTATTAAATCACTATGATACTGTTGCATTGTATATACCATTGTATAGATACCCTCAATATCAGTTCAGTATTACTGGGGGCAGATATCCAGTATTGATGAGTAGTGAAAATTGTAACTTTACTTTTATTTTCATACAGAAAGAGCTTGTTGCCAAAAAAAAAACACATAGATAACTTGATGGCTCCTGCCTGCAATTTTGTTTGTAAAGTCACATGGGCTTTGCTGGACTCCCTCATGAGGACAAGATTGGCATGTATTACTAGCTTGATTTCTGGGAAGTCTGAAGTCATATTATTCATAAAGTTGGAGTAAAGTAGTTGTCCAAACAAGCCATATCTTGCCTAAAACTGTTTGGTATCATTTCATGATCAAAGATAACTATAGGGCATCATGTTTATTTCTTGTGACCCGGTAAAGCAAGAAACACAGTGTTAAGTGTGTTTTGCTTCAATAGGAAATCCTGCATAACCAGGGGAATGAAGCACAGATAACTTTAAGAATAGCTGCAATATAAAAATATTATTAAATTGTCCATATTTGGGTTAAAAGGAAAAAAAAATCTGAGAGCATGTAAGTTTGAAGTGGATTATTTTGGAAAAGAGGAAGAAATTAAAAAGCAGCCAGAAAGAGGCATGGGAAGAATATAACAAATAATAAACTGAAAAAGAATATAAATAAGATGTTGTGAAGTTAACACATAAAACCAACAGAAACACTCCTGGGGTAAGGTACCTACAAATCAAAAGAAAATGTCTAGTAAAAAAGAAAAAGTAGGTACTCCACGACTATCGATGCCAACCAGTCCACTGAACAGGTATAAAGATAAAACTTTTATTCAGTAAGCGCTTTCACGTCCCCACAGACGCTTCCTCAGACTTCAACTATTAAAACAACTCAAACTAACTATTTAAGCATCAATTTCATTAAGCTGAAAGCCAATGAATCTCTGTACATAGAAACACATGACAAAACTGTCAAAAGATCAAAGCTTAACACATTCACTTGTTATACAAACAACCTAAAAGCATCAATAAAACACACGGAAGGCTCTTTTTGTTCACTTTTTTAGATAATTAAGTATATGTTGTAGATGCATATATTTATATTTTTTAACTTTAATAAATTATAGGTTATATTAAATGTTTTATAATAGTGTTCACAAACAACATATATATTTATATATATATATTTTTTATATTTTTGTGCTACCTATAAAGAGCCTTCCACATGTTTTATTGATGCTTTTAGGTTGTTTGTATATAACAACTGAATGTGTTAAGCTTTGATCTTTTGACAGTTTTGTCATGTGTTTCTATGTACAGAGATTCATTGGCTTTCAGCTTAATGAAATTGATACTTAAATAGTTACTTTGAGTTGTTTTAATAGTTGAAGTCTGAGGAAGTGTCCTTGGAGACGTGAAAGCGCTTACTGAATAAAAGTTTTATCTTTATACCTGTTCAGTGGACTGGTTGGCTTTGATAGTCGTGGAGTACCTACTTTTTCCTTTTTACTAGTGAAGTTAACACCCATGAGCTCTCTAATTATGTATACTTAGATATATTTAGCAACAAGTAGGATGTAACATCCATGTACATATTTTTATTTATAAATATCTGTATAGTGTGGATTATTGGGATTTGCAGTACCTTTTTCTGATGTGGCCTGCAATACAGAATGCAGAGATATACGTACTACAGGTGGAAATACTGAATAGGTGCAGAAGATGCCATATACATCACAATATACTTCACCGTTGTTTGCCTTTCGGCTTTTCCCGGTTAAGGGTCACCACAGCGGAACTCCGGCCCGCTAATAATTGGCAGTAGATTTTCACAAACGCCAAGTTGCCAGTTCGACGTTCAACCTTCAACGAAGGCATGCCATTTATGCATGTCTTTCAAACGTCCACCGAACCATGGGGAGGACATGCAGACTCCACACAGAAGGCACTCCCCACACTCCAGCCGAGAATCGAATGGGAGAACCTCTTGCTGTGAGGCAACAACGCTACCACTGCACCACCATGGCATTATCACAATATACTTCACCGTAAACATAATAATCTTTGCATGGCAACTACAAATCCATAAATAAATAAATGAAAAGTAAATTAAAGATCAATCCCGCTGCAGCTAATACTTTCAAGGGATCGCTGTATGTGGGAAGATATGAATATTTAGCATCAATGTGGATGAATTAAAAAATGGGCATTTAGCATAGAAATGGATGGCCTTGAGAACATGTGCATAATTTTGGAAAAATTGTCACATAATCTTATGTCTGTGATCTCACAAGGATGAGATGTTGTGACCCTAACAGAAAATAAATCTTGGACAAATGACTTAGAAGTATACATATCAGGATGTGCAATATATAGATGCTATAATGAAGGCAAAAATGTGCAAAAGGTACAGAGCTATACTATACATTATGAAAGAGTCAAATCAAGGGAATCCCAAGTAAATAAGGGTTTATGTAGACATGCTGAAAGAGAAATGCACTTACAAAAAACACAAAATGAAAGTCGAATACAGAGGACAAAATACTAGAGAAGATCTAGCCCAACATCACAAAGAGAAGATGAAAACAATGGCATAAGTATGTAAACCAGGGCCTTTGTGTCACCTACAGGCAGTAATACTCATATGCAATAAGGCATGAGGGGAGTATATTTTACAGATATTTCCACATGCCAGTCGAGTTTTTATACAAAAGGCCAAAGGACCTGTGCCTTACACTCCTTGGAAGTGCTGTAATATATGCAGCATAGACACCCCAAGTACCTTATTGCTGTTAAAAATTGGCATCTATATTACTTGCAGTTTGAAGTTTATATTTAGTTGTTTATGTATGGTAATTATATCTATAGCCACCAAACTGGCTGTGAAGAAATTGGGAAAGTGCATATCCATGATGCCAGGTACATTATTGGGTGAGCTACAACGATGCTGTGCAACAGGGGTTAATGGTGGGATAACTAAGGGTGATTTTGTGGTTAGAGACCAGAATAGGCTATAAAATGATAAAATTCAAGGGACAATGTTCTTCCCAATGCATTCATCCATTGCTCTACACTCACCAAATTACTTGAACAATTTCTGCAGTGGCTTTATAGGGAAAATTTGGTTTCTAGGTGTCAGCAGCTATACGGGGAACTGCTAATCACCACCGCATGATAACCAGTGGCACTCAGCATAACAGATTTACAGATTTATATTGGCACTTAAAACATGGGAAACAGGATAAGCTGTGGCACTCAGTATAACAGATTTATACTGGCACTTAAAACACAGGAGACTGGCTTCTAAACCCTCTGGCCAGTAAACAACCGCACTTACAGCTTTCTTATGGGTTACCAAGTCAGACAGACCAGACCACAACCTCCTGCAACTAGATGGAATATCTCAGTCCTCTTAATGGAAAAACACAAAACGATTGCTTGGGAGTGTAATGCTACCACAAAAAAACAAACTTAAGCAATCTACCTGGACAAGGGGATTTTAAGTGTTAGGAACATTTAAATTATTTTAAAATGCAAAAGCAACAAATAAAGCAAGAATAAAGAAGTAGCACTCTAAAACAAATAACAGAAGTGCAAAACAATAAAATAAATCTCTTATCTGCAGGGATGGAGCAGGATGAGTTCAGGACCCCCCAGAGTGTTGTGAGGGCAGCAAGCAGATGGGGGCTCTGAGAAAATGAGCAGGAGACAATTTGTAGTAAGGGAAGTTGACTCAAGAGCAACACAGGTTTGCTGCTTGGCCAATAGTATTATGGAGCTGTGGAAAACAATGGCTGGGAAAAATAACTCATTTACACAACAGCCAATAGGAATGAAAGAGGAGAAGGAAAGACTTTGTAAGTCAAATTACAATAAGGAGCTGAAGCCAGAGATACAGCCTTTTAAAATCACAATAGGAAAAGGGTGAGAGAGTTGAAGAAACATACAAGTTTCAGGAGGTCAACTAGCTAGAGACATATCCAATCAAATAAAGCCAACGCTGGAGATCTATTCCTATGACTGAGCTACAGGTCAATGATTTTAGGTAGGTTAGAATTTCAGAAACCTTAACTTAATGTCTCAGTGGATCAGGTGACAGCAAAAAGAACATGAAAAACAGGAGCTAAGTATTTTATTTATTTATTTTATTTTACATTTGTTAACCGGGATGGTCTGACTGGACACAGGTCCATTTTCAGTGGAGGCCTGGGGACAAAAGCTCCACAGTAAGTAAAATTTTACACAATGTTAAAATACAGTATACAGAGAATTTTCACACAATATGTTAAAATACAGTATACAGCAGAAGACATAACAAGACCTATATATATATATATATATATATATGAAAAATAGTTACAGATGGTTAATAACAGAATAAGTAAAAAGAAAGGCAATGTAATGTACTATAATGCAACTATAAGCAGTAAATGATAAGCAGAATATAAGACTCTAGCAGCAGAAGTGAAATATAAACAGTTGCAAAAGCACTCAAGCACCAGTCCTAGATTTCCCAGAATTTACAATATTGATCCCATTACAGAATAAGTCACCTGACTATGCAGACATTTATGGAAAAAAGCACTAATGACCAAATGAGGCTCAACTCTCCACAACTTTCAATGAAACTACATGACTAAGGCACCAGATGGGGTTCAAAATACAAACATCTAGTTTTTACAAGTCATTCTTCTTACAGAGATAGAAGTACAGTATAATATATAAACGATGGAAAGATCTTGCAGTAATTCACAATCTTCCCACAAATGCACATGAAGTTACAAGACTAAGGTCCCAGAACAAACTAAAAAATGCAAATAGATAACTTTTTGGGTAACATGAGGAAAAGAGCAGAAAAGTGCAAAAAAGGATCTCTGCATAGGTCACCATAAGTTCAACTTAAAATATTCAAATAGAATTGAAATAAAAATGTTTTTCTTCTCTTTTTGGTGAAAAGGTTGTTTCTCCCAGTTCAGGGCTTTCCACACCTATCAGAGTCTTGAGTAAAAGACTCACCAAGTACATCTAGATTCTGATAGAACGATAATGTAAATGAAGTAGTTAGCTTTTTTGAAAAGTGAAGGTCAAAAATCATCTTTTAACCATGTCTCGTATGCCACAAGGATATGGGGGTTTTATTGTTCAGAATACATGCAATGAGGCAGGCAATTGTTAGGGCCTTATGTCTTATGAGGTAGTTGAGGCTGCCTTGCGGCTACTTTTGTGTTGTACTGAAGATGACTTTGCTAGCGTCTCTGCCACACTGGGTTATAGAGGGCCAGGATTTGTTTGAATGTTCTTTGATTGAGTTAGCTTGGCAATTAGATAGTAGAGGTTTGATGGAAAATATGTGATTTTTTAGTCAAAAAGTTGGAGAGGTTATGCAAAAGTATCCAAAAAACCAATAAGACTGGACACTGCTCGAAGACCAACTCCTTCTGTTTATTGAAATTAGATACACAAAAGATATAAACAGAAGGAGTTGGTCTTCGAGCAGTGTCCAGTCTTATTGGTTTTTTTGGATATTTACTTTGGTTTATTTGACTGGACTTTGGTGAGGCACAGAACATTGTTTTGCTTTTATGCAAAAGTATGTTTTGATATAAGGTTATACAAGACTAGTCCTATAAACGTATGTGCATTTTATTTGTGTGACATGAGACTACTGGATTTCTGTTATTTGAACAGGAGTAGGATAATGGTAAGGTAGCAGCAATGTATGCAGAGAAAGTAGCACAAATGAGCATGTTATGCAGTTACTCATTTTAACAAAATGATTGGAGTAGTATGATAGGAAAATGGGAGGTAGAAATGCTGATAAATAGTTAGCTCTGGCTACACTAGCATTTATCCAATGAATTACGTATATTAAAACTTTGAGTTTTTCCTCCAATTGGGAATAAGTGATACAGTGAGAATCTGAATATTCCAAAAACAAAGCTAAAGTGAGGTAGTATAGTGCCAAGATGATGTAACTTATTAGGATGAGCTATTGAAAGCTAGTCTTCCTGCCAGTGAGAAATGAAGATGGTTTGTTTTGCTGCTTTCAGTCTAGCTGCCACACGTATATTGAGAAGTTGAGACATAGGTAGTTAGTTACATTTAGCAGACAGCTACCACTATGGATGTTAAAGAGAGAAGAGGAGGGATGCAGATTTACTGTCACTCAGCCTGTGCATTTTCTTGGATTGAGTGAAACTGGGAAATAATAAACACAGATAATTGATTTTGGGGGAATTGATTTTGGGAGACAGTGGGAAAGAAAGAGAAGTTGAGCGCAGCTGAGGACTAAACAAGTAAAGTGAATGGATACAGTCCGTGTCTTATTCTATGTAATATTGGGGCCACGTGACAGAGAAGTGGGTTCAAAGGGACAAGGACACTGTTGCTGTAGTTATCTGAGTGACAGTTAGAGGAAGAGAGAGAGAGAGAGAGAGAGAGAGAGAGAGGGAGACAAAGATGAACTATAATTGCCTAAGAGGGAGACTGAAGAAGTATGCATACGGATAATACTTTGGGTGAGATGGTTGAGTGAATGGAGGGAGATATGGTATTATATTTACTTGTATCACCAGAGTAAGATTAGTAGGAATTTGGTATACTGATGGACAGAACCTGTACTTGTATAATGCTACCATTATTGGTTCTTGAAACACATTCTAACTATCGGAGATAGCAAAAGATTGGATTTGAGGTAGATCCATATGATTTGATGTGGGTGATATTTCTGGGAGGACATATTCAGGTATTGTCTATAGTAGTTTATGTGAAGGCTGCCAGCCTAGTCAGATAGAAATTTATAGATAATTCTATCATTTGTAAATATTAATGTAAGACACAGGCTTGTTGTCTTAAATGGAAAAAACTGCTGTTAGATGTGGAACTGAAAAAAAAATGTAACAACAGTACACTCTGCTGGCAGAAAGCTGACCAAGTAAAGCATGCTGTGACCCTTTGATTTAAAGTTGGCTCCAGCCTGGCTAGATGAAGATATTCTTTCTATTGTTTTAACCAAGAGTTAAATCGCTAGATTTAAACATGCAAATGTATTTTTATTGCTTTGCTTCATGACCAGCTGCAAGATAACACAAGGATATGTTAAGAATGTTATTGTGTCTTTCGGCTTATCCCGGTTAGGGGTCGCCACAGCGGAACTCCGGTCCGCTAATATCTGGTAGTGGATTTTTACGTGCCGAGTTACCAGCCCTGACACACAACCGTCAACGAAGGCACGCCCATTCACGTATGCCTCCACACAGAAGACGCTCTAGCTGAGAATCGAACGGGACAACATCTTGCTGTGAGGCGACAACGCTACCGCAGCACCACTACCGCGGGTTAAGGAGATGTTAAGAATGTAAATGTAGTAAATGCACTGTCTTGTTCTATAAGTAAGTTTATCTTAGACTTGTGTTTTCTCTTAGAAAGAGCAAGAAGCTAGAAAGATTAGACTAAGTGTTTTTCTGTGATGTCAGAACTGTACTACTGAATTATTTTAAGTATTTCTCTGTGATCTCTGAACTCTTGACTAGCACTGTGTAGTAAGAAGTATTGTCTTTTGTTTTTAGTATTTATTATTAAATATTTTTAAACCTTTCAACTGTGGCTGTTTTGTGTAGAGATAATTTAAGCTCTAGAGTCCCTTGCATATTTATAGTGATTACTGTACCAAATCACTCTAATAAGCCTTGACTGTTTAGTTATACTACCAATTGGATAATAATATTGCACAGTAATAATTGGACACCCTTTTAAGGGCCTTTCAGTAGCTGCTAAATATTAGCTGGGTGGTGGCAGTGATTTCCACCATATAGGCTGGGTAAAAGGGGCACAGCTGGAGAACCTGTGCCAGCCTTCCCCAGGAGTGTCTATGTGGTTGTATAAACTCTTATCTCAAAGTGTGTGTGTGTGTTAGCTACTTGGGCAGGGACATAAAGCACTGGTTGGGCAGAGAGGGTGCTGGAGATTTTAGCTTGCCCAGTTGGCTGAGATCTGGACCCTATAGCTGTGCTAGTGGGGAGTCTTATTGGGGACCTGGAGAGCAAGGGAGCGACCAGCCCCAGACTGACTGTGATCTCTGCGTGCTCTTAAGGGAAATTGCACTTTACTGTGTGTATTGGTTATCCTTTACTCCTATAGGAGACGTCCCTCACTGGTGTTAGTGGTGAGGATTGAGGCTCCTTGATTGCTGGGCCGGGACACAGACATCGCATATTAATTGTTTGGCAGTGGTGGGATATCCACATCACATATTAATCGGTGGCAAATACTAATTGGCTTGTAGTGGTGTGGGTAGAGTGAATTCCTATAGCTTGGCTACAGTGAGCTTTGAAGGTGTTTTGTAGTCTAAATCAGCCATGCAGTGAATACTCAAGACTTCAGATCACAATTGTTTTATTTCTTTTGTTAGCTTAGTTAGTCAGGGTAAGTAGGCAGCATGTCAGCAGAGGGGTATGGAAAGCTGACAAGGAGCCAACTAGTGGAGATGTGCCAAGCAAGGGGACTGGTGCATGGAAACCGGACTAAGGCAGACCTGATTGCAGTCTTGGTTACAGCTGCATCAGAAAACAGCAACCAGGAGGACAATCAGACTGGCAGTGGAGATATAATACCCTCCTAGAATGGACAGCTCAACCTTTCTGCAGAGGACTTAAAAATCCATCTGGAGCTAAAGAGACTTGAGTTGGAGGCCAAGCGTGTGTAAATAGAAGCAACTGAGAGACTGAGGTGTCTAGAGAGTGAAGACAATGATAGACTGCAACGTTTGCAGGCTAAGGAGAATGAGAAACTGCTAGACCTAGAAGCTGAGGAAAAGGAGAGGCAGAGGCAGCATGAGAAGGAGATGCTGACTCTTCATCAGAGTCATGGAGGTAATGGGGAAGGTAGTAACTGGACCCCAGAAGCACAACAGCTCAGTAAATTTCTTCCGCAGTTTAACGAGGGGTAGTAATTTTGATAGTTTCATTCATATGTTTGAGAGTGTATGCAAACAGTATACTGTTGACAAAAGGCTCTGGGTACGGTTCCTGAACCCCTTACTCCATGATAAAGCTGTAACTGTTTTGTCAAAAATGTCCGACGTTGCATGTTTTGATTATATTACTGTTAAAAAGCATTTGTTAGAATTGTTTAAGCTAACACCTGAAACGTATAGGAAAATATTTTGTGAGCATAGACGCAAGGCAGATGAAAGTGTCTATGAATATGTTGCTGAACTGAGCACTTATTTCCATAGGTGGGTGAGTGGATGTCAGGTTACCACTTTTGAAGGGCTGGCAGACCTTTTGGTGAGGGAACAAGCCCTTAGTACTTTGCCCTAGGACATGAGGATCTGGTTAGCTGATAGACAATGTGCTACTTCAGATGAGTTAGGGAAGAACGGAGACCTATACCTGGCAAGCAGGGTAGCCCAGCACTGGAAAGGCTCCCCCAGTACTGCTCATGGGTCTAAAGGAACCCATGGTGGGCAGCACAGACTGCCCTGACAGAATCTGCCAGTAGCAGGGGAAGCCAGTAGTCCAGGTACACATCCAGGAGCTAGGGTTAAATGTTTTGAATGCAACCAGTGGAGCCATGTGGCATACAGGTGTCCATGGAGACAAAGTGGGGAACAAAAGGTGAGTGAGCCAGTAAGTGGGAAAGACAAAATGCCAATAGTAGGTTGTCTTGGGACAACAAGGGTACCAAGCTACCGCCAGAGGTTATATCCTATTGTAGTGAATGTCAAAGAAGCCATTGCCAAGAGAGACACAGCCTCTGATATAACCACTGTAAAGCCTGCAATGGTTACAGAGGAGCACTACTTGCCTGGGCAGTCTACTCCAGTCAGGGCTTTAGGAGGGATCCCAATCCAAATACCTTTGGCTAGGGTTCACCTTGACTGGGAGTCTGGAATTAGAAGCCAGCAAGTAGGTGTGTTTGAGGATATACCTGCAGCTGTCCTGATTGGGAATGATTTTGATAGTGCAGTACCCTGTGCTTGTGCAGTTGCATGCAGTCAGGCTTGGAGACAAGCAGGTAAGTTTGGTAGCCTGGGGGAGACCCAGATAGACTGCATACTTGCAGCCAGAACTAGTGAGGTGGTTACTTCAGGAAGGGAGCTACTCTGTAGCAGTTAGACTGAATATGAGCCACAGCTGCTTGTGGGTACTGATGGTCCCTTGGACAGAGTGACTGCAAAGGTAGACGTGAATAGTAGTACCCAGGCTGACAGGGAGGCGCCACTGTCAGAGGATGCCAGACTTCCTGTGGAAGGGGAGCTGGGAAGGGTTACAAGGAGAGACTTGAGACAGGCTCAGCTCTCAGACCCTAGATTGCAAGGCTTTAGGCACGTAGCTAGGGAGGCACCTGATTCTCAAGGAAAGGGGGAATCTGTATACTGGGACAAAGGGTTACTATACAGAGAGTGGACCCCTGAGGGAGGGCTAGAAGGTGAGAGAGTACAGCAGGTGGTAGTGCTTAGAGCCTACCATCTGGTGGTTCTAGCCATAGCACATGATATTCCCTTTGCAGGTCATATGGGCATAAAACGTACAAAGAGGTGTATTATGCAGAACTTCTATTGGCTGGGAATTTCCAGAGATGTAACAGGGTGCTGCAGGACCTATGAGCAGTGCCAAAAGGTAGACAAGGCAGGAGACAAGGTATGAGCTCCTTTGATGCCTTTGCCTGTGATTGAGGAGCCATTTCAGAGGGTAGCTATGGATATTGTGGGTCCTCTGAGTACCCCAAGTTCCACAGGGAAAACGTATATCCTAGTGGTAGTGGACTATGCTACACGATATCTTGAGGCAGTGGCTTTGTCCTCCATTGAGGCAGAGAAGGTGGCAAATGTTTTGTTAGAGATTTTCAGCAGGGTAGGTTTCCCAAAAGAAATACTGACTGACAGAGGTGCTAATTTCATGTCAGACATGCTGGCTTGTCTGTGGAAATCCTTTGGGGTGAAGCACATGAAGACCACCCACTACCATCCTCAGACTAATGGTCTTGTTGAGAGGTTAAACTCTACAATCAAGTCCATGCTGCAGGCATTTGCAGATCAGTTTAAGAAGGAGTGGGACACATATTTGCCCCATCTGTTATTTGCTTACAGAGAAGTTCCCCAGGAATCCACAGGTTTTTCACCCTTTGAGTTGCTGTATAGGCATAGGGTGAGGGTACCTCTAGATTTAATTTGAGATGAGTGGGAAGGTGAGTGCAAGTCTCACAAGGAGTCTGTTGTGGCATACTTCCTGAACCTCAGGACAAGGCTCAGGGAACTCATGGGCTTGGCCCAGATGATCCTGGCAGAAGATCAACAACAGAAAAAGGCGTGGTATGACAGGAATGCTCGAGCTAGAGAGTATGCTGTGGGGCAGCAGGTAATGGTTCTCATTCCTGTCAGACACAACACACTGCAAGCAGCTTGGGAGTGACCCTACAAGGTGGAAAAAAAGGTAAGTGATGTTAATTACATGGTGGAACAGCTAGGCAGAAGGCAGGGGCACAAATTGTACCATGTTAACATGATGAAACCTTACCATGATAGGGAGGCCCTTGTGCTGAGCATTTGGAGTGGATTGCAGGAGGATTCTGAGTGAAATTTGGGGACTGATCTCCTCAGTGAGGCTCGGGCTGACACCTCAGTGGAAGAAGTAGCAATGTCTCAGTAGTTATCTCCTACCCAGGTTTGAGAAATCCGAGCAGTGTTGTGGGAATTTGGGGACATGTTCATGGGGAAACCAGGGTACACCCACCTGGGGCAGCACCAGGTGGATACAGGACCCCAAATGCCTATTAGGCAGGCCCTTTATAGAGTGCCTGAGAGAGTCAAGCAGACTCTGAGGGAAGAGATACAGGAGGTGTTGGATATAGGGGTGATTCAAGAGTCCAACAGTCCCTGGGCCTCCCCAGTGGTGCTGGTGCCAAAGAAGGATGGCAGCACCAGGTTATGTATGGACTATAAGAAATTAAATAGTCGCACAGAGTCAGATGCTTACCCCATGTCTAGGACAGATGAGGCCCTAGAGCAGCTGGGTGGGGCTAAGTATCTTACAACCATTGATCTTACCAAGGGTTACTGTCAGGTGCCCTTGACTCCCAGTGCTAGATAGAAGTCAGCCTTTGTGACTAATTTTGGCTTGTATGAGTTCATAAAGATGCCCTTTGGGATGAAGAATGCCACAGCAACTTTCCAGAGGTTGATAGATCATATCCTAGCAGGAGCAGGAGGGTGTGCCTTTGCTTACCTAGATGATATTGCCATCTACAGCCATTTCTGGCCAGAGCACCTTCAGCATGTCAGGGAGTTGCTGGGCAGACTACAGATGCCAGGGTTTAAGCCAAGCAAATGTCAGGTGGGTATGGCAGAGGTCTCCTACCTAGTACATAGAGTGGGGAGTGATAAGATAAGGCCAGAAACTGCCAAAGTGGAAGCCATTCAGGCATGGCCTGCACCTGTTACCAAAAAGCAGGTGATGGCATTTTTATGGACAGCA
>NC_056728.1:799770675-799825675 GCF_019279795.1 Protopterus annectens | reverse complement strand
AATTGCCTAGGCTTTGCCTTGATCTTAAAATATCGAGAAAGAAGAGCAGGTGCTTTTTAATGTTCCAGCACATTTAGGCCAAACAACCCCATTCTGCACATCCCACTTATTACCCCGTACAAAATCTTAACGTTTTAATAGGAAAGATAAGAAAGTGATATCATAAAAATATTTATTTACTTGTATTGTGACTTGGAAATTACTGTTCAAAATGTTTAGCTGTCAGCTGCATTTCATGAGCAGAACATGCTGAAAAAAGTCAAACATGACAGAAAAAGGACTACACAAATGATAGAGGTTTCTTTTTGCAGCCATCTTTAAATTATGTGGCAGCAGATAAGGTCTAAAATAAATCAAATGAGTATTTAGAGGTTTGAATGGGTCTAACTATTTACATGAAAGTTATACATCATGCAGACTGAGGGCTTGAGAATCAGTTTATATGTATAGATTTAATTACCTCATTGATGCTGCCCTGTTTTTCACAGGGCACAAGTTGTAAAATACTATTCAAAATGGCAAGACTTAACTTGCTGCTTTTATTTACTAATTTTGTTTACTGTTATGAGAAGATTAAACATTCGCAGATGTCTTTAAATACCAGTACAGAATTTTATAGCCCATTTTAAGGCAATCTCAGAATTTTAAAAGCACTTGTTTTAATGAACTGACAGACTAGCACTGTCTATAGTTATTAACCAGAAAAACTTTCTGACACTATAAAACTTATGACTTTTAAATGTTAGCTGATCGATAATGGAGCTAAGAATTAAATGATATATGCTGAAAAAAGTATGCAGATGTATTACAGGTATGCAATCTATTAGTCAAAGGGTGCAGCACTTACATCTTATTAGCTTTTTTTACAAGCTAATAAAAACAAAAAACTCAGCAATATTGTCATGTGAGATCACTGTCGACTGATAACATGTTGTTAAGAATTTTGTATGCCAATTTTGACTTGTCTGTCTGCCTGAAGAGGAAATAATTGCCCATTGCTACTTGCAAACTATGTTAGCAAGATTGTTGGATCTTATCCAGAAGACTCATGACAGAAAACACAAGCTGGACCTTTTCAGCCACCCAAAGTGAAACATTTTTTACTGGAACATGAAGGTTTGCATGAAAGATCCCACCTGCAGTTACTTCAAATGCTTATATTCACATTAATAATATCACTGTTGTTTCTAATGTTTCTTTCATATTTTTTTCTCTCATAGCAAGATATTAGAGATAGAATAATATTAATTGCTTTCTAAAGTATTTAGAACATAATTGAGAAAATTGTAATAAATATGAAAATTATTATTCCTCGTAATTATATAGGACTGTTCTGCTAAGACAGAGACAGGCAATGGCTCCATAGAAAATATTAAAATATCTGAGGTTATCTAAGGGCTATGTGAAAAATAGACTTATGTACTATTTAATACAGAGTAAATTATGTTAAATTTACCTTTGATATTAAATGTACTTATAACAGGGAAACATTTGTTAACATGTATGCATGTTGGCCTAATTAGCTCTGGTGGATCTAAAAGGCTAATTTATCATCACCCTCCAAAGTTTTAAGATAAACAGACAAGTAATTCATCAGATTTCATTAAATTATTTTTAAAGGCTTCTTTGTGTGCCAATTGCTGTGTCAAGGTCATATTTTTATTTGTCTACCTGACAACTACTGTAAAGAGTTACAGAGAAAGAGAGACTGAGTGAGTAAGTGAGTGAGTGAGTGAGTGAGTGAGTGAGTGAGTGAGTGAGTGAGTGAGAAGAGAGAGAGAGAGAGAGGTAGAAAAAGGGAAAAGCAAACTAATCTCTTCCAGTTGAATATGAGGCTTCCTAACTTATTAACAACCTATTTAAAACTTTATTTCTTAAAACATATTATGCTTGGAGCATTGAAGGATGCCACCGACATAATAAACATTATTCTCCACACAGATGTTATTGTAGCAATAACAAAAAAACAAATCTCAACAGTAACCAAGAAAAAAATGGCAGTTTTCTGTAGAATGTCACCAAGCACAATAGATTCCACCACAGTCAAAAACGAAATGCAAAACACAGTTTATTAACGCAATTCCAAAATCAAGGCATTTTTGTCCAGTCAACTGGACTTCATCAGATAATCTCTTACATCATTAATTAAAATCCATTATATACTTCCTTCATTTCCATTCTCCAATCAAATAACATCAATTAATTCAAATAAACAAATCAGCTTACATCTAAAAGCTCATGAATATTATAATACAATTCATTTAATCATCCGCCTGGGTGTGGGTAATGCTGGATTTACCCATGGTTGGAGTGGTTTGGTCATGAGGGCGAAGCCCGAGTGACCAAACAAAGCCAACCGTGGGTAAATCCGGCATTACCCACAACCAGGCGTGGGTTATCGCTATTATACAATGACATTATTTAAGAAAAAAAAACAATTAATTTTCTTAAATAATGGCATGGTATAATGCCTCCTTGCTGCACTTCTGCAGCTGTCTGGTATTCTGCGGCAGTTCTGATGTACTGCGCATGCGTATGCCTAAGCAGTACATCAGAGCTGTGGGCAAAAGCAACGGAGAAAGCAAGACCTCCGTTGCTTTTTACAAACTGTTTCGCTATGTTAAATGGGTTTAACATAGCGAGACAGCTTTAAAAAAAGCAACGGAGCCGTTGCTTTTTTTAAAACTGTCTCGCTATGTTAAACCCATTTAACATAGCGAAACAGTTTGTAAAAAGAAACTGTTTCATTATGTTAAATGGGTTTAACATAGCGAGACAGCTTTCAAAAAAGCAATGGAGCCGTTGCTTTTTTTAAAGCTGTCTCACTATGCTAAACCCATTTAACATAGCGAAACAGTTTGTAAAAAGCAATGGAGAAAGCAAGATCTCCGTTGCTTTTTACAAATTGTCTCGCTATGTTAAACGAGTTTAACATAGCGAGGCAGTGTGAAGCCACGGAGATCTTGCACTCTCCGTTGCTGTAAAAAAAAAAAAAAAGAGTTATAGTAATGGAAAAAGTCCAGGCGACTGGACCTTTTTCCATTACTATAACTCTGATTTACAACTTGCATGCTGACCAATCAGCATGCACGTTTTTTTAATAATAATGGGGGGTCGTTGTATAATGGTCTTTAAATAACTATAATGTGTTTATTATTTTCAATATATTTCCAAGTCTTTTTTTTTCTTTCTGACCACAAAACCAAAATTTCCACACAGTCTGCAGTTTCCAATTATTGTTTTTATTTTTGGGGTGGGGTATTGTTTTGCGTATTTTAAGATGATCGGTATATGAAGTGTAAAAATTGTTTAGTCAAAACACAAACATGTAAAAGCTAGACTTGAAGAGATGGTACTCCAAGATGAACATTAAGGCACAACGTGGCTGCAAGTTTTCTATTGTCCTTCTTTACTTTTTGGTCTGCAGCAAACAGGGGAACTAAAAATGCTAGAATAGTACAGCATGTATTTGCTTCAGTTCCATAATTTTTATGCAAAAGAACTCTCCCACTGTAAGCAATGCTGTTATGTAGACCACTGTTAAGACTTGGGAGTTAAACTGGTACTGGAACTTGTGAGTGTTTTTTTAACAAGAGATATCTTGTGGGAAATTAAGCTGCAAAGCAGCAGTATAGTCCACACTGTACCAAGGGGAGCCATACATGAATTTTATAAAACAGTGGTCTCTGATTTCATTCCCTAATGTACATACCAGAGCACTCTTCCACTTCTACAAAATGGTGTCAGAAACTCAAGCAGGCTTAGGAATATTGTCCTGAAAATGGAAATTACCATGACAGGTGTCTTAGTTAAGCCCCACTAGGCCTGTGACCTTTCAGCAGAAGAGTCCTGAAAAGATATCCATGCAGATAAGAAGAAATTTAGCCATAACACTAGAAAAATCCACCTATTGTATTAGTATATTTGAGTGTGTTGAGATGGTGGGTACTGATGCATGAAGGAGGCTTTGATGATGCTACTTTGAATGTACTGGGAAATAAAAAGAAACCTGGAGATGACAGTACTATATTATGAAAAATATTATGGCAATGATTGATTCTGTGCTGGAAGGAACTGAGAAGCAAGAACTGGCTTTTGCAAAATAACTGTTTAACTATAAGAAAGGAAGTGCATTCAGCAGAAGATAAAATGCAATGGTGGCAGAAGACTTCTGCTGCAGTGCCAGCAAAAATGGGGGCAGTGGGTGGAAAATGGTTTAAATCAATAGAAAAGACCCATGAAAGGAATAAATACAAGAAGAAAGAGACAAACAAAAAATACGTCTTTTAATATCTACATTGTTTTGGACAAACTGATGGAACTATTAAATTACATGGCTGAAGAGATAAGGTCATCAATTCACTTACGCACAGGTTTTTGTGCTGTGAATATTATAAGTTGCTGAAAAGGTGTACGTTTGTAGATTGAACAAGAAAATTATGTTTTCCTCATAGGATAAATATGCATTTGCTCAAATGTACAACATATATATATATATATATATATATATATATATATATATATATATATATACACTTCATTTTGATGAATAGATAGACATGCAAAATATTGAGACAAGAATATTGAAAATTCAAGTACCTGAAAGTTCAGAAGATTGATGTTAGAATAATGACTCTGGAGAAGTAAACAGTAACTCTGTGTTGTAAAGTGCTTTAAATAAGGTATATGGTAGTTGGTTAAATAGTGTACCGTCACTTTAAGGTGTTGTGTTGAGGAAGCACAGAGACATGTCGGAAGTATCGCTGAAGCTGCTGGTTTGTGTGGAGAAGTGTTTAGACTTTCACTGGTAAAATATGAAAAGAAGAGGGAATAATTGACAGGTACATTTTGGAGTCAAATGATAATCTGCTTTGATGTAAATTCATAGTGGTTGAAGTACAGTGTATCTGTACTTTACCATTGTCTGAAATATAGTGTGATCTCAGAGTTGGTATTTTTTTCTGAAATGTAATATGATCTTGAAGTTGGTATATTTAATTTGTGGAAGGTGTGGGTGGGCACAGAAGGGTTCTCTCCCCATGCAAAAGTGTAGGTATGGGAAAATAGTTGTAGTTTTGGCTTGGTGTAGAGTAGAGAGGTACCCTTTGCTTTGTTACATTCTTTGTTGTGGGAGTCAGTTTTGTGAAGTTTCAGATATATGACTGTTTGTGTTTTTCATCTTGACATTTTGCAGTTCAGTGAAGTGGGCATTCAAAATTTGAATGTAGATACATATATATATATATATATATATATATATATATATATATGTATATATATATATATATATATGTGTGTGTGTGTGTGTGTGTGTGTGTGTGTGTGTGTGTGTATATATATATATATATATATGCAATGGGTCTATGTCAGATGATCGAGTTTTCAGAAACTCAAAATTCCTATGGTCGAAACAATATGATCGAGTTTCCAGAAAACTGAACATCAAAAAAAAAAAAAAACCCACAAAAATATATAATTTTTTACACTTTTGCAAGGGTGCGGCACCCACGTTAATGGGGTTTGCATCCCCACAACCCCTCACCCCCTGCAAATTATATATACCAACTCCAACATTGCACTACACTGAAGAAATGGGTACATTTCCTGGTCTTCACTGTTCCGCAATCTCCATTCAAAAGCTTTGAGTTTTCAAAAACTGGATTATATGGTCTCAACCATATGAATTTTGAGCTTTTGAAAACTCAGTGAACTGATAGGGACCCATAGTAACTGTGCAATTAGGAGGTGATGAGGTGACAAACTGAAATTAGTTGTTTTTTCGGGTCTATATCAGAATAGCGAAGAAACGTTTAATCGAACGCCTCTTTGTCGACACATAAAGAGCAAATGCACTAAAGTGCGAATGCTCAGAACAGCGATTTCTTTCCCTGGGAAAAAATTGCTTGACTTTTCCCATGTGTTTGCCCCTTTCCCCAATGTAGTGTGATCTCGGAGTTGATATATTAAGTTGGGGGTATGGGGGCACAGCCCCCCATATTGGAGGGTGTGGGGGGAGAAGCCCCCCACATTGTAATGTTTGAAAGTGTGTGTATTTGTTTGCTAGTGTTACTGATTTCTTTCCCAGGGAAAGAAATCAGTGTTCTGAGCGTTCACACTTTAGTGCATTCGCTGTTTATGTGTTCGAGAAGAGGCGTTCCATTAAACGCCTCTTCGCTATTCTAATATAGACTCATTTTTTCTAAAGTCTAATTGGAAGTATTGCGATTGTTGCAAGAAGAAAGAATGATGTAAGTTTTTGGAGTTGGCATGGGAGTTGGGGGTTGGTAAAATTAAACATTATGGTAAAGAATGCCCAACATATACCTTATATAAATATAGTTTGTGGGGAAAAGTGGAAGTGTAAGCCATGCTGAAAAGATGAAAACATGCTATTCTTGTGGAATGAGTGAAACATACAAAGTTTTGCATAATAAAGAAGATGTATTCAACATGGGGAAGGGCGTACTGCAAACATGAAAATTTAAATGTAGAAAATGCATGCATGTTTGGCTGTTTTAGTTTGCCTGAGAGGAGGAAGAAGACAAAGGTAATAATAAAATTTAAGAAGAAAGTCTTTTTGTAGATTGCTTCAGAAAACAAGACATTCTTAAAAGAAGGAGAACTGTTTTATTTGCTTGGCATGAATGTACTGAAATTGAAATGAATGATACTGAGCAAGTTAAGGAAACAGAAAATACGTACAGTGTGTTGCAAAAGGAAATAGGTATTAATAGAAATTAAGAGAGAAATAAAATGAAAAAAATGTCCAAAAGGGTATGTTTTCATAGGAGATAAAGTTTAAGAAAGGACGACAAAAGATGTAAAGAAATACACAAAGAAAGAAACATGGCATTTTTTCAATAGTATATATTTATTTAAATACTATAAAGAATGAAGTGGTATTTTGGAGTTTGGGAATTGTGTAGACATGTAAACTAGGAGGGTTGATTTACTGCATGTGAAATTTGTGAACACATAACAAAGACTGCAGTTTCTAAATTTGTGGGATGAAGAAGTGATATGAAGAAGGGTAATAGAAAAGGTGTTTGCATTGTTGCATAAATAATTAATACTGAAACAAAGACAACTTACTAAGCAATAGTGATTCCATGAAGACTTATAGTAAATGCCTGTCCTTATCAATTAAAGGGTTGTATGAATAGGTGAGTTATATGCAAACACAGGTAAAATGAAACAATAAACATGTTTCATTAGATGAAAAAACATTTTATGTCAAATACGGGTATTGCAATTTTGAAGGATTCTTAGTCTGATTTCAAAGGAATAAAGAAAGAAGACATTAAACTGGTATGTGAAAAATTTAAGGGAACATACCTATAAGAGAGGAAATTTGTAAAAAGGGTACATTTTGCTATGCTTTTGAGGGCAGTATAGGAAGTTAAAGCATAATAAATAAAGCTATTTTTCAAATCATATGTCATTATTGTTAGAATTTAGAGAGAATAATCCAAATTCTTCAGAAGAGAAAGGAAATAGAAGATACATGGAGATATGTAGTACTTTGAAAGTAATAGTGACAAAGAGAAGAAAGTCAAATAATGATTATATTATGAGGCCTTCTTAGAAAACTTAAACAGAATAGTTAAATGCTTATAAGCATAAATATTAAATCCTGACTTAAAAGACAAGAAGAAAAAGGCAATGAATTTAAAATATGGAGAGACTGTAGGATTTAATAAAAAATACATGAGAGAAAAGCAGAATTATTGCTTTATCAGGATAAGATTAAGTGCTAATAATACAATAGAGGTACATTCCCAAATGAAGATAAAGAGGAAGGTGCATCTTTTTATGTAGAAGGGTCATGACAAAGCAGAGTGAAATATAAGAGGTAATGAATAGTTTAATCAGTAGTATAAGCAGCAAGGAATAACAAAAAGGGTTGTTTAGTATGTACAAGAAAGTTACAAAGAGAAAATAAGAAAACGGTGATAATATGGAATATTAAAAAGAAAGGTACTGATGAAGATGGATGTGAGATAGATAACAATGGATAAACTAAATACATGGATTCAACCATGAATTTGAAAAGAATGCACCTGGAAAAGATGAACTATGGATGATATATAAATGAAAGCATCTTTATTAAAATTGTTGAAAAATCTATAGAAGGAATTATAAAATAATGGTGAAAATATTACAAAAAAGAAACACCAAAGAAGCTACAGGATGAATACTGACAGAGAGAGGGTGTAGAACAAAATTAAAGATATAAAAAATAAATAAGTCATGTGTGACAATAATAACCAAAAGAAAACTCCATACCAGTGCAACTGCAAACCAAGTACAAAGAAAAATATCAGACAAGTCATACTATGTAATTTATAAGATTATGTTTTTTATACTTACAGCATTTGAACTTTGCCAGATATGTGTGATATAATTAGAGATTATGGCAATGGACAGCATTATGGAATTGTGAAAAAGTTTGCTATATTTTTGCTATATGATTAAAGAAGAATGTAGGTAAAAATATTGGTAAAATGAGGGATTGTTTAGAAGATAACAATGTCTAAGGGTCATCTACAATCTGTCGTATCAGTGGAGTTTTGTTATAATAGTTAATGCAGTAATGGGAGGAGAAAAGAGAATGGGTTATGTAAGAGTGAAAAGTAAAGCTGTAGAAGAAACATTACATTTTAAGGCTGCAGATAATCTGATAGTTTAGTTACAGATTATAGGAAAAAGGTATGTTAGGGAGGCAGAAAAATCTGAAGTATACAGGGTTAGTACTGAATAATGAAAAGTATTAAGTATATAGGGATGTAGTGATGATGGGTTGTGTTTATTTTACAAGAAATTGTATTGAATTACTGTGGTAGACGTTTGTGCTTTGGATGTTATAATAAGTAATGGGAGGGGAAATTGTGAGAAATAAGACATAGAGTGTTAGTATGGAAGACTATTAAGCTGACATTACTGAATAAATTATATTCAATTCAGTCAATTAAATCTGGCAAATTTGGATAACTATGGCAAATATGTATACTCCCTGTTCTAAGATGGTACTGGAAATTATTTTTGTAAAAATGGGACACTGTATAATAAAACAGAGGTAGTTATTTCTGTTATATATGTACTGTGTATTATTGAAGGTAAAACATGGGGTAAAAGATTGTGATAGGAAGACTTTTAAGTCAGGAAAATAATAAGAAATTGCAAAGAAACAAGTTGATTGCTGAAGAAGATATAGGTGAGTATTCCAACTTAAAAAAAAACAGCTTTGGAGATGTTAGTAGAAGAATGGTACAGTGTCTGAGCAAGTGATAAAAAAGTATTATGATGTTGACCCTTGGGTAGTGACGAAATAGGAGACAATGTAAGGGGAAGAAAGGAAAGATTGGAATACATAAGAGAATGGAAATATTTTACATGGAGTATCATTCTGGAAAAAAGTGACATTTATTAGACAAATTGTGTATAATCAGTAGCAAGAAAGAAATTGTCATACTTGGGGAGAAAGATATTGAACATTTTTTATTCTTTTATACTCAGGCGATAAAATCTGAAATCAGCAAAATGAAGGAGAATTAGAGGAGGGGAAGAAGAAATTGTGCTGCAAATGGTGTTGTATGTTGAATATGGGTTGATATATACTGAAAAAGGTAACAAAAGGGATGATGTCATTTTTTTCATGTGCATGGTGTACATGGGGAAGGAATACAAGAAGATGTATTATATAATAAAAGATAAGAGCTGAATATATTTTAGGCAAAATGCATATTTTTCTTCTGGAAAACAAGGGGGATAAATTATTGAAACTCTTTTAAGATGTAAAATAATGCTGAGTATATATTTTGATTTTAAAAAGCACCTCCAGTGTTTTTAGCAATTGATATGGAATTCTTTATATCCACTAGAGCTATAACTAACTCCAATAGATGGGACCTTAGTTTAACATCTGATCCAAAGTACAACACAGTCAGGAGTGCAGCAGCTACTTATGAAACATAGGAGACTCAGTAATTAAAAATGAATTTTAGCCCCTGGTTTAGGAATAGAAACATCAGTCATTCTAGGATGTCTTCATCAAAAGCCAATATGCTACTGAATTAAACACACTGACTCTGTAAATGTGGTGTAAAGCATTTTTCTACTCCATTTTGCCACTGTAGCCTGCTGTTTATCAGTTCCCTCTTGGCCAATCAGACCTATTACTTCCACATCATGTAGGTTTGAGGACTGAATGGCAAAAGGGCTATCACAAGTAGTTCTGTCTTCTTTTTTCATTACCCTTTTGAGCCTTTAGTAACAACTCATGGGTTGAGAGTACACAGGGTATGAGGAATGAATTGATATCAGCACCAACTGGAGAAGGTAACACTCATTTTTTCCCTGTTTCGACCATGGAAATTAAAACATATACATGTCTCTGAAAACTTAGTCACCATCATTCTCCATGGTGTTTACATACCCTTCTTACCTGCTTCCCCCATCAAGCATCCAAGCTGCTACTTGAAATAGGACCATCTGGGCTATATTGAAGGCTTTATCGAACTACGCCAACAGAACAAGCAGTATCATGCAGATTATGAACCAGAATGTGTATGATACATATCAGTTATTTCATGTTTAAAAAGATGTTTCTGAAATAGTTACACAATAATAAGTAATAGTCTATCCAGATGCACGGGTACGCAAACATATGTGAAATTTCTTGGTGCATAGAAGCTACCTGAAGTCTGGAGATTATTTTATATTAGAACACCATTGGTATAAATAAATTAAACTTTGAAGAGCCAAACCATACCTGAAGATGTGGTTAAACAGACACACAGCACAATGAAGCAATATACTTGGAATTCATTATTAATACAAAACAGGCTTGACTGACACAAGATATCAATTGTAAGAACATTAATAGGTAGTGAAACAAAAGCAGGACTTATCACTGACCATTAAAGTGCACTCATTTCAAACTCAAGTAATAGAATAAGTGGTTTGACCAGCTTTCATGGACTAGTCTTACCAAATCTGGACAAATTGTATATGATGCCCTCCAGCACTGTTTTTTTTTTCTTTTGAGCAACTGCATGTATTCAATAATGATTAAAGTGTTTATAAACCTTGAAAAAGATGGTACCTGTAACAAAGCCATTGAACATATGAGAATAGATCACATATATTACATTTGTAGTTATGGAGGACTGGTCATGACACAAACTGTCATAATTCTAGCTGCCAAACTACTTTTGTCTAAATGAGCATTGTTTGAAGTTCACTTCTTACTTTGTGAACTAATTTCATGTCTTGTTACAGAAGAGGCTGCCAAATTCTTGAGGTGTGTAAGAAGTGAGCTGTTCAACAGAGCAGAAATAGAAAACAAATGTTTATTTTAAAGGATTTCAGCCTGATAAAATATTTTTTTGCAAGAAAGCAGAACTTAGCAATTTAGCTCCAAATGTGTAAAGGGTTTGGAAAAGGTATTAAAACTTTTTTTAATACTATTGAACTGATAATACATTTCTATGCCTGAAAATATGAGAGAATGAGATTCACCTACAAAACAATGGTGTTATATGATGATATTAAAATGTATATTCAAATGAATCATTTGTGAAGAAAGCACTTGTATTCTCAGAAAAGTTTTGCATCCTTAGTATTTTCCATAGCATTTAATAAATCTATAACATTTAGCGCCGTGATAACTGATTTGCATTAAAATGCTAATAATCTAGTCAATCAATATTTGGAAATAAATGTGTCAGCTCTGTGTGACATTACTATAAAACCATGAGCATTGCTTTATTTCTGAAACCATTTCTATTTATCTTGTAAAAAGATAATGCATTCGCTGATGTTCGATATCAGTATCATCACAAATGTTTGGTAAATGTTAATAAATTATTTGTCAGAGTTTAATAGTGAGCAGCAAGGACTTAATATAGTAATGTTGTTGGATAATAAACTTTGAGACTATGGATACCTTCCTTTTAAAATTATCTTATTTGGGTCAGACACTAAAACCACTCTAGGATTGAGCCATTAGTATTAATTTTATTAGGCCTGGTTATGGTGTTAACTTGCTGAGTGAACTTATATAGATTGATATTGCAGTTAGACTGGTGTGGGGATATGTCCAGCCAGTTGATATTTACGTCTCCCAGTATGATAGTCTCATTTTTTTATGTTAGTAGATGCCCAGACAAGGATTTTCTTAAGAACTGGGATGTTATTGCCTTGGAGTATGTAAATGACTATCACACAGAGGTTTTTGCAATTATTCATTTTAAGGAAAGAAACTAGAAGTTCGGCTGTGGAGAACTGTGTGATGGGATTTGCATATGGGAAAAGTGAAGGACATGGGATATAGTAGAGAGATGTCTCCACCTTTTCTTTGGAGTCTGCCGGCCCTAAGACAGGCGGAATCTGGGAGAAGGAATTCTGTGTCCTTAATATAAGGTTAGCCATGTTTCAGTTGCGGCAATAATATCGGGTTTATTATGTACTATCCATGCATGGAAGTCAGGTAGTTTATTTCTGATGCTTTGTAGGTTAATTGTAGTGAAGTTTATTGATTTATGGGAGTTAGGGGGTTGCAGAGGAGAGGAGATGGGACCCAGGTTTGGATATATGTTACCGCATAGTGATAGGTTTGTTACAGGATATTGGAGAGTAGTGTATTCTAGTTTCTGTTTTACTTTGATTGGATAATTTAGAGAGAAAATAGTATTGTTGTGGTGATGGTGGGGGAAGATTTTTACTCTGGTACATAGCAATGCTCATCTTGTAAAGGTGCAAACTCTTTCTCCACAACTGCTATCTCCATCGGCGAAAATATTTAATATATATACTATAAAGATATTTTAGAAAGAACAGTTTACTCTAACTTGCTATATACCTATAAAAGCTACAATCTTTAAGAAATTTGCAGATGAAAAAAAGCATAGTTTTGCTGACAAAAAACAAGTGATAGCATGCAGTGCCATGCAGTAACTTGATTTTATTACACTCCAATTAAATCTAGAAGATAAATATAGCACATTGTCCAATAAAGTATAGAAGATGGGGATATTTTTTGTCACAGACCAGGCATTTATAAATATAGGGTGATGTTTTGAAAAGCCTCTTAACTAAAGTGTAATAATCATAAGCATCAAGCCATATATTATAGAAATGGATACATACACTGTTGTAGTTTTAAAACATCAAGTTAACTGTTTCGAAATGAAACAAAGATAGAAAAAGAGATATAAAGTTATTAGTAAAAAGGGCCCATATGTAAACAATGTAACAAAATGTGAATATGTGCAAATACTGATATATATATATATATATATATATATATATATATATATATATACACACACACACACACACACACACACACACACACACACACACACACACACACACACAATAATATATACTGTATATATATATATATATATATATATATATATATATACATATACATATATATATATATATATATATATATATATATATATATATATATATATATATATATGAGGCCCCTTCACATTGTCGACACTTCAAAATGCCGAAATGCCGAATTTCATATGGCTGAGACCATATGATTGACATTTGAAATGCTGGCAATGTGGAACCGGCATCTCTGTACAGTGCAGAATGGAAAGTTTTCCTATCCAGCACTGCAGTGCGATATCAAAGTTGGTATATTTAAGTTACGGGGGGGTGTAGGGCATACGGGGGGTTCAGTGGGCTTGCCCCCTGCTACTAGTGTTTAGGTAAGTGTTTGTTTTACTTTTGTATTTCATATGTTTGACATTTCAAATGTCAATCATAAGGTCTCGACCATATGAAATTCATCATTTTGAAGTGTCAAACATTTATTTATTTATTTGTTGCAGTTTGTTTACTAGGATAGTCCATTGTATCCAAGGGGTCCATTTTCAATGGAATTCTGGCGAGAAAAGCTCCAGAGAAAAAAATACAATTGAATAAAACTCAGTACATAATGCATAATTGCATATAAATGTTCCAAACATTCACATAGAAACTTAAAGCCAAGTTTAACAAAGATAGAACTATAACTTTTTTTTTGTGTGTAGTGCACATTTGAAGTAGAAATTAGAATAGTACAATAGAGATTTGGATCTCTTGGAAGCAGTGATTACATAATTAGGTTTAAGAAAGTGAGACGTGATATAGGGAGTATTAAGTATGATGGGAACAGGAACATAGCCATTGTGAGGTTTTATGTGAGTGCAGCAAGGTTTTGAATGAGGAGAGACTGCTAGTAATGCGGATGGGAGATGTAAGGGAATTCCAGAGATGTGCAAGGGAGAAGGACATAAGATGACTCCCTGCTGGACATTTGTGTTTGTATAGTTTAATTAGATTATGGGAATTCGATCTGAGTAGTCATTCTGGTTCATGCATTTCAAACATGGTAGAGAGGGAGGGACAAAGAGAGGGGTTATAGATGAGTTTGTGTGCCTGGATAAGTTGGGTGTATGTGAGGAAGTTAGGTAGCTCAAGCCAATTTAGCTGGAGAAGTGAGGAACAGTGGTGGGAAGACGCTTTGTGACCTGTGGCGAATTTTGAAATCTTATTGTAGCAGGAGGAGAGCTTTGTTTTGATGGAGGATTGCAGTAATAAATAGTGGGAATAGATGCACCATATAGGAGGGATTGGATGAAATTGGTGTTAGATAGTATGAGCCTGGTGGAAGGGGAGATGTAGCGATAATGTCAGTAAAGCATACCAACTTTTTTATGTTTTATTTTTTTTTTTTATATTTGCTTGTAGATGTTTATCGAACTGAAGTTGATCATCAATGAGTACACCAAGTAGTTTGGCATTTGAGACTTTTTCTAGGGGAGTATTATTTTTACTGGTGATTACAAATGACTGTGTATCTAGGGGGCAGGTTTTGGAGACAGTGAATAACATCAATTTAGTTTTGGTAGCATTAAGGCCAAATGTTTGTCAAGCATCCACTGCTCAGTGGAGGATAAAGCACTTTGGGTGAGTGTGTTTAGGTTGGGGATAGAGGGAGAGGAACAGATAATTGTAGACTTGTCGACATATTGGATGAGGCAGGTGTTAGGGATAGCTTGGTAGAAGTCATTGATGAATACATTAATTAGAAGGTGGCCTAAAATAGAGCCTTAGGGGATGCCTGTGGGAGTATTTAGGAAGGGTAAGGTGACTTTTTTGCAATTTAACTGCTTGTTGCCTATTTGTGAGGTAACTGGAGAACCAGTAACAGAGGGAAAGACTAGGTTTAGTTTGTAGAGTTTAGTTAGGAGCAGGTTGTGAGAAATGGTGTTGAATGCCTTAGAGAGGTCAATGAGGAGGGTGGAAACAAAAAGGCCAGCATTTTGGGCTTTGTTTGTTGTTTCAAGGAAGGAGAGGAGGGCTGTGGAGGTGCTGTGGCCAGGTCTGAATCCATGCTGTGCGCGGGTAAGAAGATGATTGTTGGTGAGGTATGGTAGGAGCTGTTGGTGGATACATTTTTCAAGTATCTTAGAAATGGGGGAATAAGATAGCAATAGGGCAGAAGTTAGTAATGTCATGGTTATTGGTACCTTTGTGAAGAGGAAGTATAAAGGCTTTCTTCCAGAGCTGGGGGACTTGGCATTATAGGATAGACCTGTTAATTTGAATGCCGATTGGGAAAGCTATGGCACCTGCGGCTACATTTAGGAAGTAGGAGGGAATTTCATCGGGGGCATTTGAACCAGGTTTTAGTTTTAGGTGAAGTTTTTTTAGGGTGGATAGAGAAATGAGATTGATGGAGAAGGGTGGAGATTGAGGGCCAGGGGTTTTAGGTGAGGAGGGGAGGGGTACTGGATTTGGTGAGGTCCCTGAATTGTTCGAGAAGGATAATGTTAGCTTACTGATGGACTCTATGAAGAAAGAGTTAAATTGGCTAGCCAGATCCATGCAAAAGCATTAGGGTTTGGGCAAGGGTTATTTTTTTCCCCAGACTTGAAGAGGGATGTGATTCCTTTCCAGAAAAGTTTGGGATTGGTGCTATGGTTGGTTTGGAGGTTGGTGAAATAGGCTTTGCAGTCAGAGGTAATACAGTTTTTGACTTTATTATGTAGAGTTTTGTATTTGTTAAGGGTGGATGAGGTTTTATTTTTGTGATAGTGTGCCCAGGCTTTGTCACAGAGTCGCATAGCAGCTAAGATGTTTTTGGTTAGCCAGGGTGCAGGGTGACCCTTTATGCATTTTGTTTTTAGGGGGGCTGTGGAGATGAGGAGGTCTTGAGTTAAAAAAGATAACAGCTTAATTTAGGGGAAGAGTCTTTAATGGGTTCCAATTTTTGTTTTTTAGTGCATTTAGGAAAGTTTCAGAATTGAAGTTTTTTAGACAGCAGATAGAAGTATAAGTGTGAGTTAGCTGAATGGAAGAGGGGAGGTGGTGGTCAAAATTGGGGAGGTGATCACCTAGAGAGTCTGAAAGAGTACCACAATCTGAGTTGTAATGAGGATGGGATATTAAAATCTTGTCTATAATGCTTCCTGTTATGGATTTTTTGGAAGGCCTGGTAGTGGAGTTGATTAGTTGTGTAAAGTTATATAGGTTGATATTAAGTGGGTTGGTGGGAGATTGGATAGTCGCCCAGTTAATGTTGACATCTCCCAGGATTATTGTTTCCTGAGTAATATTTGAGGAGACCAAGGAGAGAATATTTTCGAGGGTTGAAATATTGTCACCTGGGGGAATATAAAGGGAGAGAACAAATATGAGTTTATACTTGTTAAGATGGAGTAAGGCTGTTAGTATTTCAGCATTACCAAACTTGGGAAAAGGTTTGTTATATGGAGTAACTAAGAGGGGTTCTGAGTAAAGGAGAGCTACTCTGCTCCTTTTTTTATGTACAGTCGTTCTGGAGAATATGGTAGTTGGGAGGTATTCGTTTGGAGTCTTTTATATGGGGTATAAGCCAGGTTTCTGAGATTGAGAGAACATCTGGCTGGTTACTAAAGGAGCCAAGCATGCAGATTTGGAATTTTGTTACATAAGCTCTGAGTATTGAGAGCTGGTAAGTGGAAAGTTTTGCCTGTTGCTAAAAGAGGAAGAGGTTGGGGTGATGGGTTCAGTCTGGTAGAGGGGCCTGGGTTGGGGTGAATATCTCCAGAGAGGAGAATAGCGATAAGATGATTGAAGAGGTACTTGGTTTGTTTGGTGTGGGGTGTGCTAACAATGAGTTTCATTGGCATTGAATTAATAAGGTGGGGAGTAGTATTTTAAAGTTACTTAGAAGTTTGAAGGGGAAGAGCATACCTGTGTTGACTGGAAACAGATAAGGAGTTATATAGGAGTAGGTAAATGTTGGCTTTTGGGATGATAAGGTGGTGATATGAAATGGAGAGGGGTGATTGGTGTTAATAGGTTGGGTGAGATAGTTTAAATAATTAGAGTACATATAAATATTATGTGAGTAAGAAGAGATAGGGGTTTGATGGCCATGATATTGGTTTGGTGTGATAATAAGGCGTGAGTTAATTTGGAAAGTAAAACATTTCTATTTAAAGAATTAGGTTTAGATTAATGTGTGGTAGTTGTATGGGAATGTATATACATAGATTTGGATTTCCTTGATAGCTGGTGTATGGGTGGAGACTGGAGAGGTGTATGATGGGTAGTTTTGATTGGGTGTCTGAAAAGGTGGGAGTGGCTAACTAACTATAAATGTAAGGACATTGCGGTGTGTGGGATATGGGAGTAGTGCAGGGGAGCGGAGTGAGCCCCCAGGGCAAACGGAGCAGGTAGAGTAGAGCCAAAGGAAGGAGGACTCAAGAATGAGTGAGAAACAATCAGGGGACTGCTAGTTACTGAAGGTAAGTTCAGGAGGGAGCTTTGCAAGAGAGTAAGGGATGTTGTAGTAATGGTAGTGGGGAAAGGAATGAAGAGATTCACAAGGGTTAGGAAAGAAAGAGTGAAGCTAAAGCAGGAAGGAAAAAATAAGTTTAAGAAAGAGCAAAAGGGATAAACAAGTGGGTAAAGGGTGCTACCTATTGGTCAAACTCTATATTTAGAACAGAGGCACCATGAATAGGAGACCCCTAGATAAGAGTAAAAATGAAAGGGTAAGTCCAGTGATAATAGAGGAGGAAAAAGGAGTGGGTAAGGAGGGATGAGATGTTAAGGAGGGTAGGCTGCTGGCTGTCCTGACAGGGAGTGTGCTTTAACCACCTGGCAGGATATAGACAAGTATTTATTATTGCAGAGGGAATCACAGCAGATTAACACATACTTTCAAGCTCCTTGGAAAAAATTATAGCTCAGGGAGAAATGTTCACACTTTTCTTGTGCTGGGAATGAGGTACAGTTTTGGTATGGGTTGATTCTGAATCCTAAATGTCCAGCTGGGCACAGTCACTTGGGCGAGTACAGGACAGGCAGGATGGTGAGCTGGAGAGGTATAGAGAGAGAGAGATTGCAATGAAGTAGATAGCGCAAGACTAAACAGACTATCAACAGTGTGGAAATACAGGTTTAACACATGAGAAACAACTCTGTCAATAAGTATACAAGCACTATGGTATATAACCTTAGAATCAATTCTGTAAATGCGCACACAAGCAATATAGGTACATAGCATGAGAGTCAAGTCAATGACTAATGATGAAGTAGATACATATATATATATATATATATATATATATATATATATATATATATATATATATATATATATATATATATATATATATATATATATATATATATCTATATATATATCTATATATATATAGCTGTAGATAGATAGATTTAGATGTAGATAAATATACACATATATCAATATGCATTGTACTGGGTACTGAATTTAAGAACAAATTAACATAAATAGGGGTGTATATTAGAAGACCAAAAGTTTAAAATTGAGAACACTGTAAAGAGTGAAAATGCCAGACCACAAAATCATTATTGTGAGGGGCTGCACCCCCCCCCCCGCTAAATATATATTTCAACTCTGAGATTGCACTACAGTGTGGAAAGGGCAAATATTCCGATTTTCACTGTACTGCTATCTCAAAAAAGCACTTTGAGGTCTGGCATTTTCACTCTTTAGAGCGGTCACGATTTTAAACATTCAGTCTTCTAATATAGACCCCAAAAATAGTTAGTTTGATCAATCCATATTCTAATAATGCAATGACTCCAACCTATGTAGCAATTTAATCACAGTCCCAACCTCAAGAGTGATTATCAATTCACATCCTGTCACCTGTTGCATGATAGGACATTCGAAACAATATCCTGTTATAATCTGATTTAGGAATGGGATATCAGTTTTTTTTTTTTTTTTACAAAGCAACTCATTAAGCAGTTTACTGAGTTTTTTCTTGTATTTGCCTAGGTCAGACCAGATCAATTATTTGTTCTGTGGATTTTCTGTCTCACTCACTCTTTGTCAAGATGCCATTGTCTTAGGAGGATGCAGCGATGTTACGTGTGTGTTGTGTATGCACCATGCAGTTTTTTCTCTCAAGAAAACCACCCAGAACAGTAAAAGAAGAGATTCACATGACTAATACACCAAATATCTTTAGTGTAATACTTTATTTTTCCACTTTCATCTGAACCCAGACTTCATCAGAATAATGATACAATCTAAATCCAGCCCACTTTTAATACAACTCAACCAATCACAAAAAAAATTTAATTATTTAATTGTTTGTATCATTAACACTTGACAACACCAGGGGTAGGAATACTAAATGAAAGATGATCTAAAACTAAAAAAGGCCCCTTTAAGATGTACCTACTAAACTATTAGTCATGTGAATCCCTTCTTTTGCTGTTTCTGGTGGTTTTGTTGAGAGACCATGTGTTTTTTTCATGTGTATAAATAAGAAATCTCAAAGTACTTTGCAGAAGAAATTTTCAAATTTATCAAAAAAGTAAGAGAAATGCATTGCCAATCTTGCTTTTCTCGCAGATCATTCATGGGTTCAGCATCACTGCAGCTTGGTAAACATCCATGTAATGGAATACATTTGTCTAACCAAATTGATGAGATCCTGTAGATAAGTATATTTAGGGTGTTGCAAGCTTATATCTTCCTAGATGGGGGGGGGGGTGGTTACAAGAAACATTGCCCCTAACAAAGAAAATGATTGTTCAGTGTTTTAATCAAAAGAGCATTGTTTTTAAGTAGGCTACATTTGCCCTGGCTGTTTTGTCATTCTACAGATTTTTTTTCTGCTGCATTATTTTTTTCTGAGGTCTAGTAATCTCAGAAGTCATTATAATAGGTGTTTGAATGTGCAGGGCATCCCCATAAAGCACATATTACAGACAGACATCCATTTAGAATCTTCTGATCATAATATTGTACATTCAAGATGGTGGATTCCTCATGTCAATGCATTTTAACTAAATATTTAAAGAAAAGTTAACTATATCTTGTATGTGGAAGCACCTAATACCTCCCTGCAAAAGCTACTTTAGGATTCACTTGAAGATTTTATGGTGAATTACAAAAACAAAGACACATTTCCAGTAGTCATGGAATAGCTGATCTGCAATCTTCTGTGTCCTACTCCTCTATCGCTGTCTTCCCTTATACATTTCCAGTAAATGTTCTTGTCCAAGCGTGTCACATTCTAACTTTTGTTTGGATGAAAACATCTTGATACTCTTAAGTTCTGCTAACAACCTTTCCACTCTATCCTTTGCAACCTTCTTGTCCCTTTTCCATGACTGTCTTGAGATGTTTGCTGTCTGTCCACAGAACTGTCCACTGTTGTCTAGGTGTGGCCAGGGTATGTCCATGTGGAATGGAAGTATCACATCTTTTTTCTGTAGTACATTTCTCAATGAATACACTAGCTGACAATGTTGACTTCTGGAAATACCCTCTCATACCCATGCTTGTGGTCCTCTACAGTCTCATTTACATCCTAAGTTCAATACACTTTCCATGTTGAATTCCAACCTACAGGTATTCCTCAACTTTACACCAAAGTTGCTGTGGTCCATTTGCAGTACTTTTTATTTGTCCATGCTGAATACCATCTGTCGCCTTTAATCACATTCACTCGTAAATTGAAAACATTTTCTAAGAGTCTTCATTATTCTCTGCTGTCATGCCCAAAATGTATTATCAGGGAAAAAGATGGTCCTGCTCTCTTTTTATTGAGATTACTGTTAAACACAAGCACAAGTGATGGACCTGATATTAAATTCTGTCATCATCCATTTGTCAGTTTTCTTAGTGTCGGCATATTCCTCACTCCGCAACCCACTTTATCCAACTTTGTAATCATACAGCAATCCACTTCCTTACTTTCCATTATGTCCTCAACCCTTCTAGCTCTCCAGGATTCCACATGTTAATAATGAGTTGAGCCTTAGTAAAATCATCACTGACCATCGGATTGCCAAATTCTCTTTGCAATTCAGTCATAAATGTGGATGTTGTTTGAAAAACTTTTGTCAATGATCTGTTGAAGGATGTTGTCTTGGAGATTGTTTTTGCTAACAAAATTACTGACCTTATCTCTAGATTGCTTTCATCCCTTTTTCTGACACTTTATTCATTACTAACAGGCCTGTAAAATCTAGATATTTCTGGTTTAACCCCTTAGGTATATCACATCGCTGTTCTTCAATCCCTGAGCACTGCCACAATGGCAAGTGATCTATTCAGTCTCTGCATCAAGTAATCTACAAGAAAACTAGTAAAATTCTTGAAAAGCACAAACGTCTGTTGCTTTTACTTTGTCACCAGTTAAAAATGGATGTTGTATGCTGATCTTCTGCATCACTAGGTTAGTGTCTATGTGCTGTTCTCCCATATCAGCCTTGGCTTCATTATACTGTGGCAACCTCCTCCTGATTTCATTTATAAAGACTGAAATAAAGTACATATTCTTTGCAACTATATTTGACCAAATGTTTGTAATCTCCCTTACAAGCTGTTAAGTTGTGCTAGTTTTTTTTTTTTCATTCTTTTTCCTGTAGACCTTTCTTTCTTCTCTTTTCCACTTCTGTCATCTTGTTTCCAGTCATGGCTTTCCTGCCGTCACATCCTTTGTTCCCATTCTGCTTACCTTCTCTATGCTGTGGTTCCAACATCTACCCTGCCACAACTTTTCTGTGCCCGATATGTTATCCTAAAAATAATCTGACATTCCTTTGCCGTCACTTTTAAGAATTCTTATGTTTGTCTTTTTTATCTCTTTCTCAAACTCTTCATTGATAGTGCTGAATTTCACACCCAGGATACATTCCAAATAGTTTATTTACTTTGTCAAATCAACATTATCCTTCTCTTCCAGCTTATCCTAATCAGGTTTGCAAAAATCCCACATCCTCATATTTACCTTTTTTTGTTTTCACATTACCCTCGCACTCATCTAAAACCACACTGGGGTATGATCAGTGCTGGGTAATGGCATCTTCTCTATGGTTCCTTATACCTTAAGCCATGTTCAGAAATCTGTGCTTGCTGTCACAGTAATATGTCAGCTGGCTGACACTCTTATGGTCCATTACCTCACTCAGTTCACACTCTCTGCCTGCTCTTTTATTTATTCAGTTTATTTATTTCTATTTATAGCTTGTTTACTGGGATAGAACACTGATACATAGTGGCAAAATGCAGACTCATGGATAAGACAAAAATTAAAAATGGCGAATGAACAGCAAAGGTAAAACAGCATACAAAGCAACAGTTGTTAAAACAAAGTTGGGTAATGAAAAAAACTATAAACACTAAAATCAGTTACATTATAAACAGAGAGAAACACATTATAATAAACAATAATTAATCATCTTCTTCTGGCTTTTTCCTGGTTAAGGGTCGCCACAGTGGATCACATGTCCGCTCATGACTGGCAGTGAAGTTTTACGGTGTTGAGTTGCCAGCCCAGAACCCAACCTTCCACGGAAGGCACACACATGCATGCACTCATGTCTAGGGCCAATTTAGAGTATCCAATCCACCTGCAGCATGTCGTAGGGATGTGGGAGGAAACCGGAGCACCCGGAGGAAACCACCGCGACCACAGGGAGAACATGCAGACTTCGCACAGAAGGCACCCCAGCTGAGGATCAAACCAGAAACCTCTTGCTGTGAGGCTGCAATGCTAACTGCTGTACCACCATGGCTGCCCAATAAACAATAATTAATAAATGTAGCAAAATATAAGTCACAACTTTAGTGTACCATAATTAATGAAGGAAAGACAAAAATGAAATGGGGCTTAATTCACTTGATTATAAAAGGAGAAAAAAATAGATTAGATAGGTCTAGAGAAACGAAGAAGAGTATCAGGTAATAAATACAGGGAACAGGGAGTTGAGTGAGGTAAGGGAACATGAAGAGGAATGGGTCAAAAAGTAATTAAGGGATGAAAATAACAGAAAAATGTCTCATGGATGTCAGCTAGATTGATATGCTGGTAAAGTTTTAAGGAATTGTACAACATTACCAGCACAGACTTGTCTTTGCAAGTGATTCTTAACTTGAGGCCTGAAGTTTTAGTAGGAAGTAAACTTTCTCAGTCTGTCTTGAAGGCATTCTATATCACTGGCACTATGGTGGAGAAGGTGTGTATAGTACTGCTAATGTTGTTTCTAGAAGTAAGGAGTATCAGACCTGCATAGGCTTGACTTCTCAGCCTTCAGGACTGTGTCCAGTACAAAACCTTTGCTACTAGAAAGGGGAATTTTACACATGTGAAAAAATAAATAGGCCCTTTTGCTTTTCAGGTAGCCATTTTGCTGTTTTTGAGTGTGAGGCTGTGATGACCTTTTTCAAAGAGGAGACTCAGTAAAGAAAATAGATATCATCTTACTAAGTATCTGAAGAGCTTTAATATATTTTTAAGAGGCTGCTGCATTTAGGGTAGACTATATTATAGCACTGCACATAGATTTCCTTTTCACCACTATAGATCTGGCTGGAACAAAGAGAATGTTTGAAAATTTCTTGGCAAAAAATTCTAGATAGCTAGTTTTGTGTCTATAGGTTGAAATTTCCTTTTCTTGTTCAGGCAGATTCCTTGCCTCTTATTATCAAATTCCTAATCATCATACCACAGTCATTTATTTTAACTCTTGTACCGATCCAGCAATATCCCCCTCCTCTGTTTTAATCATCAAGGTGTTCCCTCTTCGATTTGGCCCTGCACACTGGATTGCCTATATCCTGGGCACTTATATCATTACTTGAGTATAAAAAGATAATTACTTGAAATGTTTTATTAAAAATGTATATGAGATATTGACTTGTGTAGTAATCAGTTCAATTAATGCAAGCATAGTCCATAATGTCCAGCACTGTGCAAAGCTCCACAATAATTTGAATATATATATATATATATATATATATATATATATATATATATATATATATATATATATATATATATATATATATATATATATATATATATCTTTGATTCAGTGAGGTAAATACAAAATAACTTTTGAACATTCCTCTTTCAAATGCTATAATACACAATCTAAAAGTGAAGAACATACATTTTTCAGTACGTCTGCTATTTGCTACCATAGACTTGATAAATGCTCAAAATATTGAAATGAGAAGACTGCAGATGACCTGCTATTGTTGCCAGACTTAGAGTGAATATATCATTCTCCCACTTCCTCTGTGTTCTCTTGTACTTAGCATGCGTATGTCTGCCAGTCAATCTATCTGTCTAGCTATCTAAATAAACTGACTGCTTGCAATACACACACATATAAGACACACACACACACACACACACACACACGCACACACACACACACACACACACACACAGACACACACACACACACACACAGACACACCCACACACACACACACACACACACACACACACATATATATATATATATATATATATATATATATATATATATATATATATATATGTTTATATATATCTATGGGTCTAGGACACATGCTCAACTAGCATACGTCCGAATCACAAAACATTGAACACACATACACGAAAGCGCTTAACATCGAAAAGCGCTTCTGTGTATGTGTATTCTCTCTCCAAGATCGCACTATAGTGGGGAAAAGGGAATTTTCCCTTACCCCCACTGTAGTCCGATCTACAAAACAGGCACACATACATGGAAGAGCTTTTCGATGTTAAGCTCTTTCATGTATGTGTTCGATGTTTTGTGATTCCGACACACACACACACACACACACACACACACACACACACACACACACACACACACATATATATATATATATATATATATATATATTTTTTTTTTTTTTTTTTTTGTAGTGTGCTTTGTAATGCTGAGTGAGTCACTATTTGGCTAGTGACCACCCAAGTTTCAGTTTTGATGTTTTGTGATCAAATAACCACAAGTCTCTCAAACAGGTTGCAGTTATTCATAATTGATCCATTTTTTCATAAAACTACCATATTTTATTACCAGAAGAATGGCAAAAAAAGACAGTCTAGCACTTAGTAGGACCTAATATCAGAAACAATACTATTACAGAACTGCATTTTCCTGGAATCAGTTTAATTGTAGAATGTCAATGACTGTTCAGCAATATTTCTCAGCAGATTTATTGAAAATGTTAATCAATATTTGAATACCTTATATATGCATTTTATTTTATTTATATTTGTTTATTGGGGCAGTGCATTGATCAATATTGACCAATTACAGGTTCATCCTGGATGAATTACAAAACATTTGACAACTGTTGTTTAGACTAATTGCAAAGAAAAATATTGTGTAGATACATTTTAGTGAACAAGCCCAGTGCAATGTAAAGTCAAGCAGACTGTAATGTACACTATGTCCATTAGTGGGTCAATTTTCAGTCAATTTTGAGAGAGCAGAAGAGAGACAGAAAGGAAATAGATTAGGGGATGTGTCCACTGCTGAAGTAGGTATATTTGGCTTGGTTGAAGAAGTGTTTTTTGAGTTGTATTCTGAATTTTTTTTTTCAATAATCATTTTTTATTATTTTTCACAACCATATTACAAATTCACACATTATATACAATATATACAAAATGCTTCCATTGGTTAATTTCACATATATATCAACCTCATGTATCGATCAAAGGTACAGCACTCACAATCAAAAGGAAAATAATAAAAAAATCCAACATTAACAAATCCAAGCCAACAATCTGTCTTTTCTGTACATTTTCTATCTAATCTAAGGTTGATTTAGACTATAGTCTAGTTCCCGAGAAAAAGTGGATAGTAACCTCTTAAGCCAAAATAATATTAAAAATTTGCTCCCAGATTTTTATGTTGTTGATATTTTTCTTGTGATCACTAATTAACAGTTTATGCGCTAAGATGTGTTTTATTGCCAACAATCTGAAATTTTCCCACGATGTCTGGGCTGGGTTCAACCAATTTGTGGCTATATATAAATTAATAGGCAAATATTCATAATTACAATCGTTTTTGATTTATTTAGATTCTCCGGGGGAATATGAAGAATCATAAACTCCCAAGAGAGTGTTGAATTTTGGTAACCCATTTTTTGTAACTGAAATTTTAATGAATTCCACAATTTATAAATGCACTTACAACTTCAGAACATGTGAAGCAAATTGTATTCTGAATTTTTAATGTGTTAAATCCTATCAAATAGAGATCTCCTTGAAACATATAAAGTGACAATCTGCAAATCCTCAGAGTTTTGAAATGGGTATAGGACCTTTACTTAGGATATGAAATTTATCTCTAACTGCTCACACATGTATGTGTCAGTGTGTACATGCATGTATGTATCTGAAGACACTACAATAAATAGCAATGCACTATTCTGCACTGTACTTCACATGTGCTATGTGATTTTAATGCAGGAAAATTACTGGATCTTTAATGTGCATGCGTGTGTGTGTGTGTGTGTGTGTGTGTGTGTGTGTGTGTGTGAGGATGACCCATGCACATACACACACACATGCACACGCACACACACACACACACACACACACACACACACACACACACACACACACACACACACACACACAGATTCTATGCTGCCAAGTTTCTTCTTAAATTTCCAGTACTGCTAGAATTGTAGTATGCAAATTATCCATGGTCTTGTCCAACTAGGAGTGGTCATGACATCTGGAACTGAGTATCCAACTTCTTTCTTCATGACGACTATCCACCATTTAGGGATCCAGTACGTTCTCTGTATTTTTTGTTATAAGTTTTCTTTGGTATTAGGTGCCATCATATTAATAACTGTTGAAAGCCTTGTCTATAAAATAGCACTGAATTTACATTAAATTGATTCAGATATATGGGCATTTCAGTTGTAGTAGTTTATTGAAACTTATAGCTATGCATACATTTCTGGATTTGCTATCCTAAAATCTTTGTTTTGAAAGTTTTCCAGTAGTATTTGATATTGAGTTCATGAAATCAATTCTGGAAGATCAATTTTTACCATATGCTATGTACCTTGATATACCAACAATATGGGAGCTAGTAAAGTATATCTTAACAGGTAGTCACTTCATTTTCAATAAACAAATAAGTAAATTAATAGATAGATGGATAACCTACCCTTCACTAATAATTTTATTTAATTACATTTTATGCTAGCGAAAACATTTTATAGCATACATTTGGACCTTGCTCCTAAACAGATATTTCTAAATGTTGTATTAGTCACTGTGTATAAACCAGCATTATGAGTTAAGCCTTATTCATCATCTTTACATTTAGATGTTTTGAGCAATATTATAGTCCATGATAATTGCACTTTCCCTACTAATGACTTTTAACTGATACAGCTATATTTGATGACGCAAGTATCACATAATTTGCATAAATATTCATTATTATTCTTTATCATAATAATGTTTATTGCTTTCTACACTTCAATATTTTCACATTATTATAATGTTTCAATCATCATGAATCCTAATCTTCATTGAAAGTATTAGACTTGTTGCATTAATAGCATATTTATATTGGATTATTTAATTAATCATTTTCTCCTCATTCTCTCTCTGTCTTTCACTTTTCATTCTCTTCCTTCCCAGCTACTGATATTCAGATTATTTTACCTTCTTGTTCCCCTCCATACCTCAACTATTTTTTTAGATTATGATCACAGCAAATTTCCTTTCTCCATTTGTCACTTCCTCTGTGCCCTGCATGTTTTTTTGCTTTTCCTATAACTTCGTCTCGTCCTTGCATCTTCTGTCCATCCACTCCCTATACCCTTGTCCCACATTATTCATCTGTAATGTTGCCCCACTTTATTGTTTTCTGTTATGTTGACTTCATTCCAAACTCTCATTAATTCTTCTTAATTATTTACTACTATTGATTTTCACTGGATAAGTGGCTTCATGCTGCTATATACCAATTACCAGTTGATTCAAAGTTAAAAAAAAAAGAGTTCAGAACAGAGGACAACCCTGTCTGATCCCTGATTCCTGCCATTTTATATTGGAACTCAGATTATTTGTATTAAAAATCAATTTAAGAATTAAATAAACACATGTTTCTCTTAAACTGTAAGTATTTTCAAGTGTGTTATTGTTTCTATGTTGTCAATGGCCTTATATACATGAAGTGAACACTAAGCTATATTAGTCTCCCATACTTGGTCATGTGTGCTGTCATTATCCCTACCATTGCCTCAAACTACAACCACCTCCTGAAAAAAAAAATCCCTACCAATATTGAGACAAGATATGTGTGATGATAGTGACAGTGTTTTTTCCCTGTTTGTTTTCTATGCTTTTTGAATGATTATAAAAGAAGAGTTTCTGCTTTTCTTTCATAAATGGTTAAATACAGGGTTTTGGGTTATTTATGTCAGTTCCACATTTGAGGTAGTAGTTTCCATTTTTTCTTTCTGTCTCTCTCTCTCTCTCTCTCTTTTTTTTTTTTTTTTTTTTTTGCTGTTAAGAAACCATACAATTAATTATTAAACATGCACACACACACACACACACACACACACACACACACACACACAACAAGGAAGATCCATCAGAGCTAAAGTTTTTACTATGTAATGCCTTCAACCTTCTGCAAATCACTCCTTAAGGATAATTCAGAGTTTCTGCAAATTGGGTCCTGCAGAAACTTTTAAATCTGCTGACTTAAAGGTGTATATGGCTATGTGTCTTATTTTATTTATTGATTTCTCTTTGTTTACTGGGAAAGTCTGACTGGGTTAATACCAATTTTCAGCAGAGGCCCAGGGACAATAGCACATTTTGCTTGCATTGCACTATAATAAGTTACATTTACACACAACGTAGAGAAACTTCTATTTACATTTATAACAAATAGTGTGTGAAATGTAGCCATTCTAAAACCATTAACAACTCAAAAGGCTGCACTCTGGTGAAAGCAGCAGCAGGGTAATTGTGACGCAAGGTAATTAAATAAAGTAATCCCAAAGTTGTATCTCATCCCTCTTGGGGTGTGAGCTTGGGGTAAAAATCCCTTTGTCTATTCTCTATAGAGCATAATAGCTCTTCCTGCCACCTCGATGTGTTTATAGACAGAATAATCAAAAACACCCTTAAATCAATTGGTTACATACTAAAGGATTATTGAGACTTTCTTACCAAGATTAAACCAAAATGGTACAATGACAGCTGCATTTTTCCACTGTTGATATGATTGACCTCTTTACATTCATAACTCACCAAGGGCTAGAATTATTTAACAATGTCATTAACAAATCAACTGACCTTGACAGCACATTTATGGAAATTGTTTTGCAAAACAATTTTATCAACTTCAAAGGTGAATAATTTAAACACATTAAAAGTATGGCAAGTAGGGCCAGTTGTGTCCCCATTTATGCTAATTTGGTCATGTGATATTGGGAAAGGAAGTATATTTTTACAACTTTGAAAAGCATTAGGAAGTCTATCTATGTTTCCTTGATGATGTTTTTATTTTATGGAAAGATAAGGAAGAGGAGAGAGACCACTTTATGGATTACATCAATAGTGTTCTTCAGTTTTTTTTTTAATTTACACACACCCACACTGACAATAGCATTGATTATTTAAATGTCACCTTATATAAGGACATAGCTGGAAGAGGTTTTGCATCTAAGATGTTCAGAAAACAAGCATTTTCTAATAGCTATTTGGATTTTCAAAGGTGTCATCCTAAATACACCAAAAAGAAATTTTTCAAAGGACAGTTAGTGTGGGCTGCGAGGATGTGTTGTAATATTTTTAATTTCAAACTGGAACTTAGTTTTGTCATACAAATGTTTCAAGAAAAGGGGTTACCGACAAGAACTTCTTTTCAGTATTGGTAAGGAGATGTTTGAACAGTGGGGGACAAGATTCAAAGCCAGTTTAGGTGAGCCATCACCACGATTTCACAACAGGACTAGAGTTTCAGGGGCATTCCACACCCATATGGTGGTTGTGATCAGGATATTAAAGAAATTATTAGAAAAAACTGGGTTATTTTTGAAAGTAATACTGAAATTTTGGAAATTTTAAGGTTAGTTCCACAATTACAAAACTGGTAGGAATTTAAAATTTTTGTTTGAGCATGTGAAACTCAACAAATCACCACAGTGTAAGGGTACCAGACAGTGTGGGGCATTTAATCAATGTATCATCCTTTTGGAATGAACTGTCATAATAATACAAAAGTTAAAGATCAACATTTCACTTGGAAGGCAATTGTGCCACCAAAAGGATAGTTTATATAGGTATATGTCAGAAATTTGAATATTTTTATGTGGAAAAACAGAGAGACAGTTGAGGAAACAGATATGTGAACTCCTACTGTATATGCCATCTCTAAGGGTAATATTAAGAATGTTCTTTTTAAGCACACCCAGTCTTGCTCAGGGTTCACAAAATTTTAATTCAGGATTTTAGATATTATCCCAAGGAATCCAAGAGAAAGATGGTGGGAATTAGAATTAGAAAGAAGAAAATTGTTTTGGCACTTCAAACATAACACTGCAGTCTCACCAGGGCTTTATGAGCATTTGTCAATTCTCCCTATTTTGAAATTTAAAGCAATGGAATCAGAGGGTGTAGTAAGATGAGTGGGTAGGAAAATCATACTATGGCACATTTAACATATATTTCTGATACATGCACTTTTAAGGTTAGTCTGGATAACAGAAACTTTGAACAGGGGAGACTGATATACAAATTAAAATGTTTTAATTCTTCACTTTTAACTATTTTAAGGTTATAGTATTTATTTTAACCCTGTTTATGATGACCGTTTTAAATATGATCTCAATATTTTACTAAGCATTTGTTTATGAATTCTAGGGATTTTTTATACAGAATACATCTGTTGAATTATGTTTATAGTTTAATTAATATAGAATATTTTAAAGGTTGTCTCTAAGAACACGAGAGACCAATTTTATGAATGAGATGAAACTAGTCGCCTGACTTTTATAGTATTGTTGTAGCTATTTGAGCACACTAATATATGTGCCTTGAAGTTCTGAAGAAGTCTTAACACTAAATGGATGAAAGTGCTTGACCTGTTTCTTATTTTAACAAAATTGGAATAAATATTTACCTTTTAAGCTTTCACAACTTGAAGATGGGCTTTATTTAATTACCTTGTGTCTCTGTTACCCTGCTGTTGCTTTCATCAGAGTGCAGCCTTTAGACTTGTAACTATTTACATTTATAAACAAACAGTAGTTATATTTATACATTCTAAGATTTTTAGAGGTGGAAGTTCTAAAGAGAAAGCCCATGTGCGACAATCAATTTTACAGGCAGTAGTTATGTATAAAAATTGTTGTCTAATTTCAGTGAAAGGTTGAGTATATTCTGTTTAAGTAGAGTATTTGGAGAGTATTGTACAGTGAACACAAAGTCTCAACTTTGAGATGAGCATTTGCAAGATTAGGATTAGTTAAGATTTTTTTAAACAGTGGTTTAAAAATAAATGAGTTTGTCTGAGAGTTTTATTTGTGTGGGGATACTATTTCAGAGATTACTTCAATTAAACTTTGTATGTTCCTGTATGTTCAGATAGTGGAAACAGGCCTGAAGCAGGCCAAGTACATGTTTGACAATGATCAGGGTCTGTGACTGGGTGATGTTGTCTCTATTCTATGCCACGGTCTAGGGGTTATTAACAGCTGCAGTCTGCTATGGCTGCATGATATATCTGGCATCACCAAACAGATGGCCCTCATGAAAAGGATCCCATAGAAACCATTGGTATCTGAGTCATGTGCACTACCTGGTTGGCTTACAAACACATTGTACATTATAACCTGCTTATTACTAATCACCTGACAATGAAACCCCGCATTGGTAATAAACCATTGCCCATGATCCCCAGGTGGGTGCATTTGTTGCAATGAGAGTACAGTCTATTGTTTCTGATAAGTAAAGGAAATGGACTATGTCAGAAAATCCACACATTTAACAACAATAAAATCCTTAATAATTCTGAAGAAATGGAGTGGAACAGTATATCCCTTAAGTGAAAGAGTGAACAGAACTCCTGGAAAACTACTTCTAAAATTAAAGAGCTTAAAATCAAGCGACTTTTATTCTCTGATTGCAGGACTTTTATGTTGTTAAACAATAGATTTGCCCTATAAGTAAAAGGTTTGTATTTAACTTTAAGCTGTTTACTGTTTTCCTCTATATACAGTGAAAGACTTAACATATTTAATTTAACTAAATGTGTAAGTGTATTTCTAAATGTTAAAATATACTTCATGTAAGAGAATGTCATTAAATTATAAACAATACAATTTGTAATGTTAAGACTATATTAGTTACAAATTGTATTCTATGTATTTAATTTTGCATTGTTGGATAAACTGAATGTCAGACCTAAGGAATATGCTATTTAGAAGCATTAAAGTGCTGGTGATTGTGTTTTCTTTGTTCATGTGTAACACATTCTTTTTAAATGTCATTTATGAAGCAAGTAACATTTAAGAAAAAATTGAAAACAAAAGAATGTTCCATTTGTGTCAGAATGCTGGATTCTTGATTGATTTGCTACTTGCCTTGAGTTGTTCTGAAGAAAACCTATCTCAAAGTTCTTCACTGATGTCTGTGAAAACATATTGGAACTTTTATCCTTTCTTCTTTTATTTCAAGCATATATGTGAGAAATGTAATCAAATTAACATTTTTTTTCTTTTCTTACAAGTGAAGAACTAGTAAAACAAAAGCTATAGTAATGTTTTATATTGAGCTGTTGCAGACATATAATTTGCTTACATTTTGCTGAATGTTAATAGCTTATGTTTTAGTGTTATTAGGAAATTAGCAGTTCTTGTATGCTGTAAACTGTCCTTTTCACATGCTGTAATCTAATTACAGTGTTAGGATGTGAAGGTTAAATCAGAATACCAATTCACAATTGCTAAAACACAAATTCAAATCAAATAAGCAGGAATATATATATAGTCAAGCAAGGTTGCTTGTAATACTAGAATTAATAATACGAATAAACATATTATGAATAATATGCAAATGCAGAAGTAATTAAATATCTAATATGTAATCTATGTTAGACAGCTGATGATTAAATAACTCTTTCATGGGAGAATTTAGAAATGCAAGTTATATAGCATAAGCTAATAGTATAAGAAGCAATGCAAAATTTTGATGAGTTCTCAGTTATCAAGGACTGTCTAACCAAAACATAGATTTTTGTAGATGATATTTTGCTAACTGTAGGAGATTTAAATTATTAAATTGAAGAAACAGATGAGGAAATTGAAATGTTTCAAGAAGTATTCCTGCTGAAATTTAATAATAAAACTGAAATTTTAATGTTAAAACAATTACTAGATAGTAAGTTTAAATATAAATATAATTGAAAATGAAAAGAACTAAAATATTCAGGAATAAAAATGCATCAAGATGTGAGTAAGCTTACTAATAATTTTGGAAACATGATTGAAGAAGTTTTACTTCCATTTAAAATATTGTATGATTTTGTTTTTACATATGATAGGTTAGCACTTATTGAAATGGTTATATTACCCAGGATTATATTTATATATATATATATATATATATATATATATATATACATGGGTCTACTTGATATGGTCGACAGTTCATATGGTTGAAACTCATTTGGTCAACGGCTCATATGATCGAAACTCATTTGGTCGACGGCTCATGTGATCGAAACTCATTTGGTCGATGGCTCATTTGGTCAACAACCAGTATTCAAGGCACTTAACAGGGATTTGCCCCACCCAAAGTTGTGTGACTGTGGATTTGATATATTTAGTTAGGGTGGTGTGGGGGGCACAGCCCCCCACCCATATTCATTTAAAATGTTTAAGTTTTTGTTGTATTTTCATGTTTTAAATGACTATTAAATGAATATTAGCAGGGGGGGCTTTGCCCCCCACACCCCACACACCCCCTAGCTATATATATCAACTCCAGGGTCGCACAACTTTGGGGAGGGGGCAAATCCCTGTTAAGTGCCTTGAATACTGGTTGTTGACCAAATGAGCTATCGACCAAATGAGTTTCGACCATATGAACTGTCGACCATATCAAATAGACCCATACATATATATATATATATATATATATATATATATATATATATATATATATATTGCATTCTATAGCTTTAGAAAGTTAAAGAAAAATGGAAAAAATGGTAACTTCATTCTCATGGTATCCTAAAAAGCTGAGAATTGCTTATAGAAATCATATAATATTAATGGAGTATGGTGGTATTAGCTTCCCAGATGTAGAATCTTGTCCTATTGCTGCAAATGTTAACTCTACTATACTCTGGATAGATGAAAGCGGTACTAGTCAGTGAAAAGCCATTAAGGGGCAGATTATAAACATGATAAATTAGAAATATGTAACAATCCTTTCACCTGGTTAATAAATTGTATCTTACAAGGAAATTAATTTCAATATTTAGACTATACATATATGAAAGCAATTTTTAAAATAGTTAAAAATATGTTTTGAAAGCTCCAATAATATCAAAATGGAAATGGTTGTGCTTTCCTATGGCACATACCTTTATATTTAAGGAAACTCAGAACAATGATAAAATGAACTTATTAAAATGAATGGATTAGTATTATTGTTTAACTGCTTTGACAAAGGAAAAGTTAAATTGCCAGAATATTTAATGAAGGATTACAAGTTGGATAAATCTGTTAGTATCATCCATCAGTGAGAAATTAAAAGAATGTGTAGATAATAGTGAAGAGGAGCAGAACACAATTTACCCAATATATTAATGCTATCACTGAAAGAAATGTAATCTTCTAAACAAGCTTGTCCAAATTTTATAAGCTAATTACAAATAATAATAATAATAATAATAATAATAATAATAATAATAATAATAATAATCATAATAATAATTTTGATGGGAAAATTCTTGAACTTTTTAGATAGTAGTAGATTGAGTGACTCAATAGATGGTAAAAAATAATTTTAGTTACATAAATCAGTTAGTCAAACTTCTTCTAGTTTATGCTGGGAAGTGTTTATGTGGAAATATATGCATAGAATACTTATTACTCCCAATAGCATTTCTAAGTTTAATAAAATGATTTCTTTAGTTTGTTGGAGATGAAGTAAAGATGTAAACATTGACTGGATGCACATGTTTATGGACTGTGAAAAATTAAGTATATATTGGGAAAAGATAAATGTGTTTTAAGGGGTTATAGTCTAATAATTTTCTTTAATTAGATCAATAATACTAATGAATGTTCCACTTCCTTTATCTGTAAAAGCCAAACAACAGAATATCTTTTTGAGTTTAATATCAGTAGCTCGAAAAAATATTACAAAAAATTGAAAATTGAACTCACTTCCTACATTCAAATAATTTTTATATTTAACATCAATACTATATAAAACTGATAAAGAAGCGATCAGAATAAGATCTATAAATCATACTAATACTTTTAGTACTTGTGATAGCCTTGGAATGTTGCTATTGAAATGCCAAGACTCTTAAAGTGTAAATAGTATAAGATTACTTGAATGATTCATTGTATCCCTAACATTGTATAACAGTATGGGATGTTGAATTTCTTTCTTTCTATATATATATATATATATATATATATATATATATATATATATATATATTGGAAATATGTTAAATTAATTAAAATGTTATTAAAAAGGAAAGAAAATGCAGCAAAATATTGTCTCTCTTTTCTGTGGTATGTAGAAACAGCATATAATACCCCACATGTTGTAGCTTGATTTTGAGAAACTGAAGTATCCCTGGTCAGATGGCTGGAGTTCACCCACTATGTGTCACATTGCTCACTGATAGGTCCTTGGTATCGTTAAAGCCAAACATACATCTTTTCTATAACAGTAGATATCGCTTGTAAGCTGTAAGCCTGCTTATTAGTGTGACATATCTCGATCAGTTCCTACATGTTGATTCTATCACATGGTAGCAGCTGTTAACTTCTATGTCATGTAGGACAGAGTATGTTAGGAGCAGATAGATAGCTCTGCACCACTGAGGGTGACAATGTGCATCATTGTGAATATTGGCAACAATAATATCTCCCGAGGTATACACTTATGCTAGTACATTGAATACTTTATACATGCTTTTATGGTCTGTCTGCTGTCTGTTTGCCATAACTCCAAGTATTTTCTGTTGTCAAAATCTTTCAAGTTAGTGCCTCTTAATATGAAATATTTCTGTGTCTGAATCACTCTACTATATTGTTTACCCTCAATTCTAGTTATGTCTGCCCTAATTTTAATACTATTGCTAACTTCCATCATAATTTCAATCTCATTATACCAGAATGTTTGCATTATAAAGGCTACAGTATCCATCAGGTCTCTGCAGTCAATCTCCATGTATCTATGAATCACCCAACCCTGTGCATGGCAGTGCTTTGCACAAATTCAGCTAGAACCTCAGAAAAAATAGTTTCTGAATCCCTGGTAAATATTCCTACTTTTTTTTTTCCTTTTGCAGGAACTGAGACATAGATCATGCTGCTGTGTTGCTTTTATTGCCCCTTGGAGAGACATAGGAAATTAATAAGCACATGATGTGCCTTTTGGATGATTTATAGATTGCACTGACATTTGTTGATAAACATTTACAGTAGGCCAAGTGTTTATGTAATATTTGTTGTTAGCCTTTTTGTCTCTATAAAATACAAGAGTTTTTATGCACAGAAACAAAAGTTTTGCCATGTAATATGCACAACAATATATCCTTGGAGTTGCAAACTGAACATGTCTGACTGGTGAATAAAACAATTCTACAATGTTCTTATCAGTACTATATCCCACCACCATATTTGCCATGTTATATTGAAATGTTGTAAAGAGTGTGCTCATCTTTCTATATAAGTTTCTTATGCAAAAGCATTTCATATTAGGAATCCATGCACTATTTGTTTATTATACACTTTTTTATTGTACATTCTGTGTTGTGCAACTGCAAATATGCTGCTATTGCCTATTTATTTACATTTGTTTACCAGGAAATTCCGTCTGGACACAGGTCTTTTTTCAGTGGAGGCCCGAGGAGAAAAGCTGCACATATTGTAAAATGACAATACAGTAACAAAGTTGGTGACATATTTTAGAGAGCCCTTAGGTACAGACTATAGTAATACAAATTTAAACAATAAAGTATGAACAGTAACACAGATATACAGTTTAAACAATATAAACAGCTTAATGTACAGTTTAAACAATATAAACAGCTTAATGTACATAGTATATGGTATTAATAGGTTTTCAAGTATGCTAAGAAGGAAATTAGTGTATATTCCCTTTATGGTAACAAAGATTAGATCCGCCAGAGTGGGGGATATGAGCAGAGTGAGCAGAAGTGAGCAGAGGTGGGTGGGGGTATTTAGTTGGGGTTTGGGCAAGGACAGAGCCATTCAGTTTTTAGGTGCAGTTTCAATGCAGTCTTGAAATGACAGGAGGAAGTTAGGGTAGCAATGGTGAGGGCAGGTTAGTCCAAAGTTTGAATATGGCACAGGAAAATAGAGGTTCTCCTGCAGTGTTTTTGGCTTTGGTAATCTGGAGGAGATTTTTGTTGCTGGAGCATAGGGGTCTGGAGGAGTGGTATTGTTGGAGAAGGGATTGCAGTGATGGGATTTTGAGAGGGTGGTTTACAAGTTTGTGGGCAAAGGAGAGTTGATTCAGGTGAAGGAGTTGTGGGAGCTAGAGCCAGTTTAGTTCGCTGAGGGCGACACAGTGGTGGCTGCGGTAGGGAGCACCATTGGTGAATTTAGTGGTTTTGTTGTAGCATGCCTCTAGTTTGTTTAAGTCTGATTGTTTAAGATTAGTAAGCATGGGAGATGAATAGAGGAAGGTGGAGATTAGATGAGAGTTTGCAATAGAGATTCTAGAAGTTTTGGTGAAGTATTGGTTGTTTCTATATAAGGCGCCAAGTTTTTTGTAAACATTTTTATAGTAAGGGATATGTGGATGTCAAATCTGAAATGATTGTCAATCTCCACTCCAACTAGTTTGGTGTGAGCTGATGGAGAGATGGAGGTATTGTCTTTGGCAAGTATATTGAAGTGGGGGGGGGGGTTGAAGTAGCTTTGGATGGTTGAAAGATGAGGAGTTTGATTTTATAGGTTTTAAGTAGGAGCTGGGAATTGGATATCCAGCTTTCTACAGATGAGAAAGATTCTTGTGTGATCTGTTGGAGTTCAGGTAAGGTGAGGGCAGAGCAAATGAGGGTAGAATCATCAGCATACTGTATGAGTGAGGTTTGTCTGGAGGCAGTGTGCAGGTTGTTGGTGAAAAGGGAGAACAGTAGGGGGCCGAGAATGGAACCTTGGGGCACACCAAGAGTTACTGGAAGATGAGGGGAGAGGATGTTTTCCCAGACAACTGAATGCTGTCAGCCATGGAGGTAGCTGTGGAACCATTGTGTGGCTGATTTGGAGAAAGAGAGGTTGGAGAGAGCAGACAGTAGAAGTTTGTGATATACAATGTCAAAGACCTTAGATAGATCTAGAAATATGACAGAAGAGAAGAGGCCATTGTTTTTGTGCTGAAGGATAGTATTAGTGAAGAAGATCAGAGCAGTGGTTGTGCTGTGATGTGGCCTGAAACCATGTTGGGTATTAGAGAGAAGATTATTGGTTAGGAGGTAGTTAGAAACTTGGGAACTGACACATTTTTCTGGCATCTTGGAGAGAAGGGAGAGGATGGTGATAGGGTGATAACTGGAGAGGTCGGTGGAGAGACCACCTTTATGAAGGGGTATTATGTGGGATATTTTCCATAGTGATGGTACCTGGGAGTCCGATATGGAGTGGTTAATTAATATGGAGATAGGATATGCTAGGACTTTAGCAGATATTTTTAGATATTCGGCAGGATGGTTGGCAGCAGCAAGTTTGGTGAGTTTTTTTTATGTAGGAGGTGGGCACTGTTGAGAAGGAGAAAGCAGGGCAGGGTGGATTGGTGTATGGTGAGGGGGGATTTGAGATAGGGAAGTATTGTTTGGTAAGAGATAGTATGGTTTCTGTGAAATGTTTGCTGAAGGATTCAGCTATGTTGGTGGAGTTGGAAGGGACAGATGGTGGGGTTGGGGGGGGGGGGTAATTTGCCTGGGCTGAGGACAGAGTTAATTGTAGACCAGAATACCTTTGGGTTGTGGTTAGAAGAGTTTAGTGAAGTTTGATAGTAGTGTGCCTTGTCTATTTTTATTTGTTTTTTGACCTTATTACATAGTTCATGGAAAAATTGTCTATCTGCGGGTTTTTTTGTTAGATGCCAGTGTCCCCAAGCTTTATCCCTGGTCTTCATTAGGTCCCTGGTGGTTTTCTGTAACCAGGGGGGAGCTTTTTGTTCTGACTTTGGAATATCTTAGTGGGGAGTGGGTGTTCAGGATGTTGAGGAAGGTGCTGTTAAAGAAGTTTTGTGGAAAACACAGGAGGCAACACCAAAAATAGCGGAGACAATTTAATAAATTGAAACAAAGCAAAACATATAAACAAAGTGAGCGCTTTTGTGTTCAACTGAATGCTTCTTAAAGACCTAACTACAGTGAAAAAACACTCAGTTAAATATGGCAAGACATCTTCAATGGAAAATTACTATCCAGTGTTAAAGAAGTGGATTGCCTCTTCAAGGTTGAGGTATTTTAGTGGTGACCAGTTAATATTTTGGAGAGAGGAGGTAAAGGAATGGGGGTTAAAATTAGCTTTGTTTCGAATTTGTCTATGGGTGATGGGCTTAATACAGTTTATGTGATGTCTTAGTAGGAAGGTTGGGGAATGGTCTCTGAGGCTGTCAGGTAGACAGTCTGATAGGTAATTGTGAGGGCCTTTGCTGACTAGGATCCAGTCAAGAGTGGTTTGATTATTACGATTTGTATTGATCCAGGTGGGGGACTGTATTAGTTGTGTGAACCCGTGGAGATTTAGGTGAAGGGCTGGGTGGTTGGTGTTACAGGATAGACAGTTAATGTTAAAGTTGCCAAGGATGATAGTTTTGTGGGTTAGGGAGAGAGTGGCCCAGCTTAGGAGGTTTTCTAGAGGAGGTATATTTTAGCCTGGTGGGAAGTAGCACCCTAAGATGTTAATTGTTTTCTTTGGGTTGATTTTGAGAGTGGCATAACAGATTTCTTCCCTGCCAGACTGAGGAGCTGATTTGTTGAGATTTTGGATATCAAGATGGTCTTTGAACAGGAGGGCTACACCACCTCCTTTCCTAGGTAGTCTGTCCTGGCGAAGGATGTTATATCCAGGTTGGAGAAATTCCTCACTTTTGATGTGAGGTTTGAGCCAGGTCTCAGGGTTTTGGCCTGGGTTATTGTGGAAAAGGTTCCATGGATAGGCCTGCCTACTCAGTTAATACATTAAATAAATACATAGAGTGTCTTATTCTCTTCCATCCAGTTTTGATGCCTTTAGTAAGATCTGTAGGGCAGTTAACACAGATGATTTAATCTTTGAACTGCTTCTTGTGTTCACAGGGTAGAGGTTTCAATTCCTTCCACATATATATCTCTACTATGTGATTCTGAGCAAAGAATTTAACTAAACAGTGCTCTCACGTCTTCCCTGGAAAGGGATTCTTGCATCCAATGAATAAAATAAAAACAAATGAATAAAGGAGTGAATGAATGAATGAATGATTAAGTAAATAAATACTGGAAATTAAAGCTCACTGATTTCTCATCTAATCATCATTGATATATTGCTTTGCATATAAGGTCACAGGGATTGCACCCAAAGAAATTAGAAAATGAAATGTAAAAATGTTTGATTAAAAAATGCTTGAAAAACTACTATTATTATTATTGTTATTATTATTATTATTATTATTGTTATTATCTGATCCCTTTTCTCTTTCTTTTTTTCTTGTGCAATCAGTGTAAACCATTAACAAAGATTGTTAAAAAGGCACAACAAAAGTCCTTCCAGAGTACAGAAGACTCTGAAGTATTACGGGTTCATAACAATGTGTAATACTAACCATGGAAAGACTTAAGAGTTTGCATATTAAATTAGATTAATGCTAACAGTCCTCAGTAAAATAGCCTTCCCATTAGTACAATTTTCAAATAAGGGTGTCAATAAAACATGCAGTGGATTATTGCAATCACTCAGCTGTTAATAATCTAAGGAAATAGTAGAGGATTTTGTTTATTGCCTCTAATCACCATAATGGCACAGTAGAATATCATTCCAGTACAAAGGTGCCACTTGTATGTCCTACTTTCTATAAACATTCTGCATTTGTGCTTTTATCAGTGGTTACTGTACTGTGAATTATAGTATGATACTTGAATACATAAGAAAAAACATACTGCTAATTATCAATATAATAAATTATAAATATAAAAAGTTTAATTATAATTAAATGTGTTCATTTTTCAGCTATATCTTGTTAATGGGTTTCAAATATGTAACAAAAAGTATGCAAACCATTAATCAATGAGAAAAAATAACACATTGTTGTCATCTTCAGCTCTTAGTATATAACTGTTGCAGAACTGCTGGTAAGTAGAAAGGGTTAGTTCTTGTAGATTACTTATCAATCTTATATTAAAATCTGCTGTATACACTTAGAAAAAAATGTCTATAATTTTTTGAGGCTGATCCTAGTTTTTCTACCAAATGGCAAATCTATAACACCATCAGTAAAGCTTCAAGGAAAAGGTAGAGAACATTATTTTATATATATATATATATATATATATATATATATATATATATATATATATATATATATATATATATATATATATATATATATATATATATATATATATATATATAAAAAGATACTTGGGTCTACATTGAATTGCCAAAATGACATTTCAACAAAACCCAGTTGGCTGACCTCACTTCTCTGAAATGCTATTACAACGAAACCACAGATAGTCAAAATCCTTTTCCTGTGAAAGGAACCACTTGGCCACCATGATGAACGTTGCCCTTTCTTCAGTGTAGTGCGATCTTGGGGTTGGTATATTTAAGTAAGTGTATGTGGGGGCAAAGTCCCCCATTTGGGTGGGTTTAACTTTGGTCCATTTAGGCTTTTTCCATGGTGATATATATCATTTTTATTGTTATTAACATTTGTTGACCCAAGAAAATCCAACTAAGACAGAGTCAATTTTCAGTAGAAGCCCAGGGAGAAACACTCCAGACACATGTCTTTGGAATGTGGGAGGAAACTGGAGTACTTGGCGGAAACATGCATGAACACATGGAGGACATGCAGACTCCACACAGAAGGCACCACAGCCAAGAATCAAACCATAGAGCCTGTTGCTGTGAGGCAACAACATTAACTGCTGTACCACTACACTGCCCTTACGACATGTATAAATAGTAAACTGTACAAAAAAATACAACTTTTTGTATAAACATGAATATATATACGTGTGTGTGTGTGTGTGTGTGTGTGTGTGTGTGTGTGTGTGTGTGTGTGTGTGTGTGTGTGTGTGTGTGTGTGTGTGTGTGTGTAGGTGTGACCCTGAACTATGCACTCATATGTTTACTATATTAATGTTCACAGTTTCATACTTTTATAGATTCATAAGTTGAAAGGGTCTGTAAGAGGTAATGCTTGATCAGTGATCTATCTTTGATGAACCTATGTAAATATACACTAAGCAATCAATCTGCAGAACAATGCATGTCTATCCAAAAACTCACATTCAGAAATTCCCTGAATCCTCAAGAAGGCAAAATAAGATAGACTGGGAAAGAATTTGTGGCTTCCAATCTAGGTATCCAGGTTTACCTTAAATGTCCCAAGTGTGTTACTGTGTTTGATGCACAGTGGAGGTTTGTTCCAGGGGTAGGCATATGCACTGGTATATGAATCTATCACACCAATGTATCTTATTTATCTGTTGATGAAGACATGATTCCTTTAGCTGGGAATATCCGGTACCATTTGTTCTGAGATGAAGTAGGTAGTCAAAGAGGATTGGTTTTTCATAGCTCAAAAGGTTAGACCTCCACTCAAGAGTTTATGAAAGACTGAGTACATAGAAAGGATTGCCAGTCTTTCCTGATAACTAAGAATTTTGAGGCCACTGATCATTTTAGTTATGAATCTCTGAAGTCTCTAGACCTGAGTTGCATATTTAGACAAATACAAATAAATTGTGAATTATATTCAAAATTGGATCAGATGAAGTATGAGTAAAGAGGAAAAAAAACATCTTTGGGACTAGGTCTGCTACTGGAAATGATAAGGCTTCTTGAACTAATGCAGAAACATTATGATCAAATCATAATGATAATGAATGTTAAACAATGGCACCAAGTTCCTTTACAACAGTTTCTGAATGAAGGGAGTGTTTCACCTCTGTGGTACATGAAAATGTTTTGTTTACCAACATGAACTATACAACATTTTTTAGATGTAGTTTTTCTAAGTGCACACAGCTATTAAAACATATGAATTGCATTCAGATTTAACTGTTCCATCTGTTAACCACATAAATGCATTAGGAAAATGTATTTATTTTTGTGCGATCTGGAGTATTGCTTTCAGAATTACATAATCTGCTTGTAAAAACTTAAAAGAATTTGGCTCAATAGCAACTCATAACCTAGAACCTCAAAAATAAACTGCCAGAAACTCAGCTACATATTTATTCCATTAAGCATACACAACACTGATATTACTTGTCTTTGAAACAGGTGACTTTAAATGTATTCCTTAATGTCAAAACAGCTGAAGTGTGAGATAAACATGTCACCTTCAATATTCTCTCTTACTAATTATACCCAGTAACACAAAGCTGGAAGGCATACCAAAATACTTCATTCTTCACAAATATTAGCTTGACATGCATGTTAATGTTTAATTTTCAACTTTTTTCATATTAACTTTGTCTGACATCTCAATACTAAGCTGCAAATGATACAGATCATGTAAGTAACTGACATTCTGTTGGAAAAAGGCAGTACCTTATTCTGCTCAATTTAAACCCCATATGTATGAAAATACAGGCCTATTAGCAAATACAGTCTCAAGTATGGCATCCGATAATGGTGCACACCATTTTTTGTTGCCTTTAATATCTCAGAAACAGTTATATTGTTTGACCTTGTATGAGCATTCAGACTAACAATAGCTTTCATTGTTTTCCTCAAACATGTTTTCATGCCGCTTACAAAACAAATTTGCACATAACCTCACATTCTCAGTCTAGCTCCACATCTTTAGCGTCACACCCCCCTGCACAACCTTGGTAATGTGTGCTATCACTAGCCTAATTTTGCCCCTACCCATGCACCTTATCTTAGAATAACTCATTCTATAACATTACAACTACATGAGGCAGCTTGGGTGCACTATACATACAAAATTGCAAATACACTATAGCTATCACCTTTCCTAGACCTTACTCTAACCATAATCCAAAACACTCATGCATCCACACTACAACTATCACTTCACATAGCCTTTACTCTAACCCAAACCTGGAAAAACATATTCCTAAAATCAGTGTCAAAATGTGTGGTTTGTTCAAAGGTTTTGGCACTATCTCCACAAAGCCCACTTATCTACAACAAATTGGGTCAGATTTGATTTTGAAATAGTTGCCCTCAGTGGACATGTTTACTTTGGTGTAAAGCCGATCTATAAACAGACTAAATCCTGGGACCAGATTCTAAAACATCTACTCTTAGTGTACATGGTCACTTACACTGAGAGCAACCCTTTTGCAATCAGGCCCACCATCTTCACACATTTGATAAATTTAACATTCACAAAACAGTGTATTCACTAAAATGTGTATTCATCCAATTTTTACCTAGTGGAATGCTTAAAAAATCTTGTCATTCAGTCATCTCTACCCGACCACGCACTCCCACACACATGCTGAATAATGTCAAAGATTTCTTAATAAATATAGTAATATTTTTTCCTCACTGTCCTTCTCAGGACCACCATGCCCTTACTCATTTTACCATATTCATTCCTCCCTATTCCTGACATGGTATGATAGTTGATACGAAAGACAAAAGCTAAGAAGTATAGCCATCCTCATATACTGCTATCAGATTTTCTGTAAGATCCCAATTCCTGCACAATGTCAGAAAATCTAGCCCAGGGCTTGATTCACTGGACTCAGAGTAAATGTGAGCTTTCTCACACCAACAATTGCGTATACAGTACTTGCACTCTTCTTCCAGGCCTATGTTCTACAGCGATCCTAGGTGCAAATGTGACCACCTCAGCCTTATCTTCATTTCCAAATCTTGCAATGGGACTGTCACAATTTTTACCATGGAGGTTGAGATATTTCATCCGCTCACTCAGATATTTTCCAAGTTGTTTCCTGCAGTTCCTGGGCCTACACTATCTGAGGCATAATCTGGATGAAAACCTCTATACCACAGTGTCAGTGTCATGTATTGGCAATATAGTACTGTTTGGTTCCAGGACATTCTTTTAAGATATTATTCCAAAACACTGGCTTTGTGACACATAAGAATAAAGCCATGATTATGACCAGATGAATCAAGATTGTGTGGTGGTTTGGAAAGCTGGAAGAACCTAGAGAAAGTGAGCAAATCATCTGCAACTTGTCCAGCATAATCAATTAGGAAGAAGGATTGAGGTGTCTCTTTCTCTTGACCTTCCATTCTAGTGGAGTGGTATAGGCTGCTCCATTGATTACAGGGTCTGGTTAGAACAGTGGTGAATTATCCCATGCATTTGTCAGCCCTTGCTGAGGCATGACAGGGAGCAGGCACTTATTTATATCAGGGCATAGCCAGTCCATCTTCAGTGATTTGGGGCCCATGTTACAACCAACCACTGGGATTATGCTAAAGAAAAAAAAATGCTCACAAGACTTGCAGCATAACAGATCTGGAATCAGAGCAGGCATCACAGTTAATGAACATGCTGGGAACAACTCTTGCCCCATGAGGGATGAATAGATCAATACATTTTAGGGATCTGATTACTGGCCGACAGTGGGACACATCAAAAAATCATTAGTCTGATTCTCATAAGAGATGCAGAGGTTTCATATGAAGGGTGAATGTAATTAATGGATGAAAATGTAGTGGAATGGGAAGCAGTTGCAATTTTAATTAAAATCAAAAGTAGCACCAAAATGTTTTCTTAGTGTGTGTACTAGAAGATTGTGTGTGTGTGTGTGTGTGTGTGTGTGTGTGTGTGTGTGTGTGTGTGTGTGTGTGTGTGTGTGTGTGTGTGTGTATGTGTGTGTCTGTGTAAGTGCAAGGGCATGTTTGTACTTCTATTTGGGTACATAGTGGACTCGCAAGAAAATGAATTTTTCTGATAGAATTCTATTTATTTTAGTTAAGCTAAAACAGTGAGTTACATTGCATGATAGTTATGAACATAAACACTACTCATTTCACAAAGCAGTGAAAAATCATTGCTGAATAACTGATGGTGATATCCAAGCCCCCAAATTATTTTAAACAGTGTATATTATTGACTTGTTGATGTCTGGAAGTTGCTGGAAGAATGGAGCATGAATACGTTTTCAAGTGGTATATTTGGCTTCAAGGGTGTTACAGTATCTTTCATCAAGGAACTAATGGCAAAGATGAAGATACAATTACATTTTCTTTTTCATTTCTTGTACGTGTTCAGGAGAGGGATATTCTTTTGTGAGTAATACGATTCACATAATGATGGGAATATTTACATTGTTGCTATGTTTCCTATAGTATGCTAAATTTGTATTGACTAATGTGCGGTATACAGTATGCTTTGGAAAACATAAAAGTCTTATTAACAAATGTTCCACGGACTGTCTTGAGGTGCTTTCAGGTACTAGCAAATACATTTCAGAGAACAGTAGTTTTCTATTCAAAGGAAATTTGATAATGCAGTAGTAACTTTTTATATGAAAGTACATCAGTTTCATGAAATCTAGTTTGATTGTAAAAAGTTCTATACTAAGTAAACAATAAAATGATGTAACTTTTATTAAATTTCTGTGTGATACAGTAGCACAAATAACAAATAGATATTTTTAATACTGATATGCCAGAAATACAAATCATGCCAAATCAAATTGTGCAAACTGAGCCTGGATTCATAATAACTTTGATTTGGGACTTTGAGACAACTAATACTTTGGAAATCATCAGAGGCAAATGTGTGAGCAGAAGTGAGCAATGTAAGATATTTGACACATGGTATACAAGTGGCACTGACGTCACTCTTTAGGGATAATTTACTGCATCTGAGATTCAGAAACCAGGATATTCTTACTTACAAATATTTAATCAGTGAATGAAACTGCAGACTTGAGAGACAGAGATCACACTGGTGAGGAATGCTATATGGTACAAGATTTAAAGAATTCAAAGTGTAGCATGACTGATGTCCCTTCATACTACTTTCAAAGATGATGAATTATTTTGTGCTGTAATATTATCATAACAGTACAAGCTTATTTTACATAGAGTAAGACAATTCATAGGTTCATAGGTGTGTACTAGGCCAACAGTCCTGGAGCCTTTACAAGCCTAGCCCATAGAAGTGCCCTGGCATCATGCTGTCATTAGTTTCCAGTGCTTCTATCACACAGAGCCGCTGGAGTGATCCTCAGGGTGAACTTTCTATTGCCCAGCCACTCATCAAAATTTCTCTTGAAAAGGGCCAGTGAGGTGTTCTGCTTGACATGTATGGGAAGTCTATTCCAGAGCATGGGCAGTCTCTGGGTTATGAACCTATCCCTCAAGCATGTTCTGTTGATTGTGATAATGAGGTTGAGATCCTTGGAGCATGTGGCGTGCAGGGACTGGGATTTATTTAGGAGTAACATTTCTAACAGAGCTGGGTTAGACATGGCTTTGTAAATCAAGCAGAGATTGCCTCTTAATAGATGATATTAGACAGAGAAGAGCTGGAGTCTGTTCATGTAGGCATGTGTTTAAGGCCTAGGATCCTCTTCATGAGGTACTTTTGTGCCCTTTCCAGCTGTTGCTGGTTTTTAGTCAGGTATATGCCAAATGGGAAATTATACTTGATGATTGGTCTAATGAGGGAAGATGATGACCTCTTTCTTCCAGGATGCAACCGCCTTGGTAATCAGATGTGCCACATCGAAGGACTTTCTGACTACAGTGGCAATGTGGTGGTCAAAGAAGAGGTTGCTGTCAACCTGTGTCCCCAGATCTCTTATAATGCCTTCAGTGTTCAGTGAGCTACCATAAATGTGGAAATTAGTGGGAACTGAGTTTTTCCCAAAGGGAATGACAATGAATATTTTGGCATTAAACTTAAGGCCATGGTTTCATTGGTCTCAGTGAGACCTTTCTGTAGGATGTCTGCATCACATGGGAAGTTAATAATGGCTCCCAGCTTGCAATCATCTGCAAACGTGATCAGCCAGAGTCCTTCTGTGTTGAACTAGACTTCTGAGAAGTAGATGCCAAACAGGAGAGGACTCAGGACCTATCCCTGTGGGAGTCCACTCCTGACTGGTCAGCAGTCTGACTTGGAATCTGCTAATTTCACACTGTGGGTTCTATCTGTGAGCCAATTTTAAACCCACCTGGTGATATAGGGGTTGATGCCTAGTTTGGTGAGTCTATCAATAATTCCTGAGTGGGAAATGGTATCAAAGGCCTTGGTCAGATCGAGGTAGGCTGCATGATCTGCCTTGCCCTCATCCACAGCTCTGGTGACTGACCCAAAGAAGTCAACCAGGTTGAGCAGGCATGATCTACCCTTCACAAAACCAAATTACATGGGAGCCAGAGTTTGGAGATTCCCTATATCCTTGTTAATTAGGTCCATGATGATGTGCTCCATAGCCTTACATATCAGACTCATCAGGCTAATGTGGTGATAATTCCCAGGGTCTGTAGTCACTCCCCTTTTATGGAGAGGGATGACTGTAGCAGTGTGCCATTCTGTAGGGACAAAGCCTGAGATGAGGCTGTGATTGAGCAGGGCACACAGGTGTGATGCCGGTTCACTTTGTAGTTCATGTAGAACACAGCCAGGGATATTGTTGGGTCCCATGGAAGCTATATTCTTGATCTTGGACAATGCAGCTTTAAACTGGGCTGCAATAATGCTGCGTGCCTGGCATTCTTCCGGTATCGTGATTGGCCCTTTGGGGAGAAGGGGTAAAGTTGGTACTTAATCTGTCAGCCAGTATGTTGGCAATATCTGTTGGCTCAGTACAGGAGGTACCATTGTGTAGTTACTCAGAGCAAATCTAGGTACTACTGTGGAGATTCTTGATATAACTGTAGTAGGCTTTGTGGTTGTTTTTAGTGTCTGTCGCAATTCTGCCTTCGTAATTAGCCTTAGAGGTTTTATGAGGGATCTCAAATTTTTGTTGAGGCTAATAAGGAAATTTTTCCAGTCTTGGGACTTCACCTTTTTCTGCAACATTTTCTTCCTTGTGTTGTAGAGTTTGATAATGGCATAGAGCCACCAGATTGGCTTCCTTTTTTTGGAGGAGAGTGAATTGGTTCTGTTGGGTATCCTAGTTCCATGCATTCATGTACGTGTTTGTACAGTGCATTGGTGAATGATTCGGCAGTCATGAACCTATTTTGCATTTGCATGGGTGCTGGGAAGTTATCCACCTCTGCTTTTAGGTGCCCAGAGTCAGCTTTGGAGAAATTGTTCATGGTGGTTACCTTTGCTGGTGATGTGGGTGAATTGTGGATTTCCATGGTAATTAGTTTGTGGTTGGATGTAACCAGGGAAGAATTAAATATTAGTATTGAGCAACAGTTGCCCATGTTAGTAATAACCAGGTCAAGGATGTTGCTACTTCTAGTGGGGGTAAGAATGAGCTGGTCAAATGCATTGGAATTAATGAATTACAGGAAGCTTTGGGCAAGTGTATTGGTTCATGAGTAGTTTTCCCAGTTGATGGAGGAGTTGATGAAGTGACCCAATATGAGCCTGTTGAGATGGACCCTAATAGTTTCCAGGGTGCTTGAGAATGTGGAGTGAGAGTCTTGGGACATGGTTGTGACCTATAGCAGACTACGACCTGAATCGCCGTCTTACTCACTGTTAGTTGTACCTGAAGTATCTCCGATACGTTATGCTGGGCTACTGTCTGGAGGTGTGCATATCCATTATGAATATGGAGATTCCACCACCTTTGGTGCTTTGGTACATGTTCTGGGGCCAAAATGTGTGGAATGAGTTATAGCCTGGTAGCAAAGGGGTGCTTTCTGCTGCTTCAAACCAGGTCTCCGTTACATCACAAATCTCGATGTTCTCCATTTTGAGGAGTGCTTCGAGTGAGTGCATCTTGAGATTTAGACTTCTAGCATTGAGTAGCATGACCCTAATACTGCATTTATTTATAGCTGTTACTATGGTAATTTGTTCTTTGGAACACCACCTAAAAAGGTACTATAGGGTTGGCAAGAGACTTAGCCAGTATCCGGAAACCTAGTGGTAACAGATGCAGACCATTTCTGGCAAAGCATCAAGGTCAATCATGTCATCCCAAGCAGCCAGATACTCGATCCCCTTAGAATGACACCAGAAACTTAGCCAATTGTTGAAGTCAATCATTTTCTGCTTGTACTGCGGTATCATTATGGGTGACGGTAGGATGCTGCTCAGGGCTAGGGTCATACCTTTCTGGGTCACATAATCCAACAGCTCCTTCATGTCTTTTTTCATGTAGTCCAGAGAGGTGTGTCTCAGGTCATTCACACCCACATGTACAATGACAGAGTCATACTTGTACTTGTTGTGGAGTGACCTGAGTGCATGTGTTATGTGTCGGATACTGGCACCTGACAGAAAGTTGACTGTTACCTTCTCCTTATTCAACCTAGTAAGTGTAAAATCAGTATGCCTCACTATAGAGTAACCTATGATTAGTGTATTTGGTGAGCTGTTTTGCCTTAGGGGCTTAGGTTGAGGGGCACACTGTGTAGGTGAGCTATGTGTCTTGTGATTTGTGCTGCGTTGTGGTGGTCGAGTGCATTTCTGATTTGGAGGTCTCTGCTGCTTGAGTAGATTTCTATTAAGAGCCTCCATGAACACGGGTGTGTGGTTGTTGTTTTTATTTGAGAGCTGTGATGGTGGGTGTTCTGGAGGGCTATGTGTTCCATGTGGTGTGGTGCAGGTGTTGACCTCCTCTTGACCAGCTATTCTGGTCTTCGCTGGAGAGTGCATGAATTCCAGTTTGGATATATAAGTGCATCTCTCACAAGTCTGAGTGCTGGGAGGTAAGAGGAGAAGGTTGTCTGCGTACATGAGGCAATTGCTACACTGCCTCAGAATGCCCAAGTTCACCAGGTTAATAGGAGAAAGCATAGCAAACTGACCTTTAGACATGCCAGTAGGGATGGTCATTATTAGTAAGAACTGGACCTGTTTCCTTATAGGATGTTTAGTGCTCTTAACACTTATGTGTACTACAATAATTTCTACAAGAAGCCAGATGAAGTGCTAGGCAGATAAACTAGTTAAATGCAAGAGAGAAGAAAACTAGCAAGATCTAAGAAAAAAACTGAAGAGCAGACTTTTTGGCACCGGTAATAGTTTATCTTAGCCTAGTGACGCTGCATGGAACGCAAACCCATGCAAACACGGGTTTTAAAGCAGAAAGTTTAAAGGGAGCTAGAAACCACTCTGCTTATTGTAGATAGGCTACCTAGTGGTTACCACTCTCACTGATAAGCTGAGAGGCTTCCCTCTAACAGAGAAAGGTCTGGGGAACTCAAAAATGATAATAGATTAGATTAATAAGGAAAATTTAAATATCTTTCTGAAGATAAATTGCTCAATTTTAACTCTTACAACAAGCTGCTACACATGTAGGCTTAAATAAAGTATGGAAGGCTAATGTACCTGTGGATACAATAACTAGTCATATTAGGTTGTTTTTGAAAGAGATTTGTTTCAAAACAGACAGATGAGATTTATTTCAAATCAAAATTACCTCAGGTTTATTAATAATCCAAATATTGGGTGTGTTACACTTAAAACTAACTGTATATATAAAAATATTAAAAACTCAACAAAATATGCTACAAATGGGAAAAGGATGCATGACTATGATCCTAGTAGTTAAATACAAAACATAAATAGTTAAGCATTTTTAATCAACTCCTGTGTTTAGTGTAACCTTGTTGTTTAAGTCAGCAAGAACTATTTGGATAAGAAAGTTCCAGAAAGATCTAGATTGCAGGGTGCTGGTCTCCCACAAATAAAGGGGTTGCTGTATTTGTGATAATATCAGTGATGCATTGTCATCTTAACAGATTCATTATTTGATGGTTTGATGTTTTGTGGCCTGATGTGCTTGCCAGAGATCTATGACAAATCTAATCTAATACTTGTGTCAGTCAACCACCAGTAAAACCATAATAAATAAATGTTTCATAGCACATTTAAGTAAACATAAACATTTTAAAATTAGTCTGATAATATATGCTCTCTGAAATAATTAAATCTTTGGAAACCTATCAAATAATTATGTCAATGACTGAACACATAAGAACCAAAGTGGTGAATTTTAAATAAAGGAAACCTTGTAAGATGCAAACAAATCCCAAGAAATGTTACTAGTAATAAACCAGCAGCTTCTTGATAAAACTAGAGATCAAGCTCATGTATGGCAAGTAGGTTGGGACAAGAATGATTTACTTATACCATGAGACAAATGGAAAACATTGCTATGTGTGCAGCAAATGTGTCACATGAGATGGACTGTCTTCTGTTAGAAATAACTTCTAACATAACATAACAACTAGCATAGCAATAGATAAGTCTTCTGTAGTAATTTAAACTTTGATCCATCTGATGAAACCAATTTACAGCTGGTGTTTTACAGTCAGTCTTTCATTTAGAATTATCCTTAGAATAGGCAGCCAGTTTATTTTCACTACAGATGATAGCTAGGGAAACATTTAGAGCGCTGATGGTAGGACTGCCCATAATCCAAGTGTTGTCTGTGCTCACCCTCACTTGACTATTTGTATGACTAATCTCCAGGTGATCTTTCAACATAACTATGGCAGATACACCTTTCTACAAAAGGAGAGGTAGAACTGGGATAGCTAGGTAACTTCTACATAACAGTCATACCTCACACACCATCCGTGAATGACCTCATGAAGAGAAAGCAGGTGTACTGTGGGGAAGGTACAGACATAGAGTATGGGAGACTGAAGTGTTAGATATTTCAAAGGAAAATCGCTACAAAACGTAATCCCAGGAAACACTATTGAGTGGACTCCAGATGTCAAAAGGGAAGGCAGTCAAGGAAAAGGAAGCCAAATCATAGAAAGTTTCCAGGATTCCAATGGTAACTTGTGTTTAATAATGCCAAGTGGACATAAGGCATCACCTTTAAGAATAAATAAGACCAGTGCTGAATACCAGTCTTAATCTCCTGCTACTACGATTTGTAATGACTTTGTGAGAGGCAACTCAGTGTAGCTCATCACTTCCTGAAGCCAGAATGAAATACTACAAAGAGGTTGTAAACATTAACATATAAGCTGAACTACAATTGAAATATCAGTAATCTTTCCAATAAAGATGGGACAACAGTTAAACAGATTGTTTAGATCTAAAAATGATTTCTGAAGGCTAGAAGTAAATAAATGTTCTTTTAAATTTATTAAAATATCCTTGGAAAAGCCAGTTTAATGTTAAGGAGATGACACCCAGTTAGTCAGCCGACAAAATTAAGTATAACGTTTTAGGATCTAGTACTTTTCTTTCTTTTTTTTTTTTTGAAATCCAAATCCTACTTTCAACTTTTTCTGAAAAAAGTGGTGAGGAAAGTAAGATATTTTAGCCAGGAAAAGGAGAGATTAGTCATTGATTACAGTGTCATTGAGCATGCTGTATCCATAGTGCTAACCATGTACGATGTGTGAAATATCACGAGTGCTGAATTTATATATATATCAAAACATTTCAGAGAGAAGACCCATTAATGAAAGGTCAGATAAATGGAAAAATGCTGGTTAACTGCAAATAGTCACAGATATACTCTAACAAGGGTAATAAAAGATGGTAAAGGACAGCTGCAGCCAAATGTTGCCCTTCTGCTCAACCTTAGCAATGCATTCTAAATCTGTTCCTAACACTGCTGCTGGTACTATCCCCAACCATGCAGTTTACCTTAAAAAGCCCTTTCTGTAGTACTACTACTATACTTGACAACTATGACACTTACTATGCATACAAACGCACATGTGCACTAAATCTATCTCTTACTTAACCCTTACCCTAACCCTAAACCCTATCCCTTGGACACACACACACACACACACACACACACACACACACACACACACACACACACACACACACACACACACACACACACACACACACACACACACACACACACACACACACACACACACACACACACACACACACACAAACACACATACACACTGTGTCTCTGTCTCCTACCTAACCCATATATATATATATATATATATAAACAGAAATCCATGTCCTTGGTGTGGATTTATATACATACTGAATGTATGTACATTTAGATAGATAGAGATAGATATATGGTTCCCCTTCAGAAGGTCGAATGGCTGAAATTACGAAATGCATATGGTCGAGATCATATGCTT